>NC_057402.1:14374533-14698460 GCF_019320065.1 Cervus canadensis | reverse complement strand
TAGTTGACTCAGGGGCTAGTACATACAAACCGAGAGGTTCCTAAAGCTATTTTTGAATGGAGGTCAAAACCTGACAATAGAGGTAGACTAGATAAATTGAGCTTGAACTAGGATCGATCTTCCTGTGTCACTAGGTACTCCCAGCTTAGCCACTACTTTATGAAGACTGCTACTCGGTACCTCCCATCCATCCCCAAAAAGTGATTTCAGTTTAGCTGGGTATATAAGTTATACTAGAGTTCATATGAGGTAGTACCTGATAGTTGCTGTGAATTTTCAGATGTTGAGTTCGGGAAGAGTGATTTTCATCTAATTAATCTTGAGATACTTCACATGAGACTGTGGGAGCTGCAGCTGGCTGTGGGATTTTGATAGGTTGAGAAGGCTACTGTATTCCCAAGTAACTGTATTAATAACTGATAAGACTAAAAAGGACCTCCAATTCCCTCCTCCCCTAAACTTATTCTAACTGGTCTAACTTTTCCATTGGGAATGGAACCAACAACTAAACTACCTTCCCACTTAGCTACTGGGTTGTTCTGCTTGTAACAGATTGGAATCATGGCTCTTCTCTTTTATTAATGTTCACACTGATGTTGGACCATGGTCTCCTTCATTTCACAACTGGTAACCCCCAACATGTGTTCCATTGCTAAGCTTTGAGAACCCAGTTCAATTGCCTGAAATTATACAGTAGCATAAAATCACCATGAGTCATATTTGAATCCTACAATTTGCTACAGTTGTTTATATTGAGCATCTTACTCCTTGAAAATTTTCAAACATTAATAGTAGCTTTTCAAAGATAGAAACTTAAATCTCAGTTTAGGTCTTGAAAATTAAGAGCTTAAATAGGAAGGGGAAAAAGAGATTCTAGAATCCCTATAACAGTGGAAAACATTGTCTGTATTGGAGGTGTGTTGACACAAAAGCATATAAATACCAGAAGACTGGTCTGGACATGTTCTCTCTTCTAGAGGTTAATAACCTAGATAGCATCTTGCTGCCTTCAAGTGATCTTCAACTGTGTTTTCCTTTAATTACCAAGAAAAAAAGGATACTTGGCATCAGGCTGTCCTTTCTTTCCATAAGCCCATTCTGGTTCAATCTCCAGTCGAGCCTTTTCTCCTTTACTCATAGTCAAGAGTGCTTCATCCCACTACAGACGGGAACATCAAATTAAAACTAATGATACTTCACAAAAAAATACATGCAAAACCAGAAGAAAGGCAAGATTACATACAAAGCATTCTGTTACAGGACTTCATTATATCCTAAGGTAATGTCCTTGAGTGAGTCCCTAAATCTTTGTCCTTCATTGTCTCAATGGAAAAAAAATTTAAGGACATATTAAACAATTTTTTAGTATAAATACTTGAAGTCTTGAAAATGACATAATGTCATTTTGTACAAATTTGGATCTTAGGCCAAATTACCAAAAACAAATCAACATAGTGGAAGGATATAGAATGTATTCATTTATATACTCTGTTGAAATGTAACAATTATATAAGCTCAAATGATACAGATTTGTCACATACTTGAAGTTAAGAATTTAGTTGAACAGAACAAACTTACCAGTAAGCACATTAGTTATAGAAACAGAAAAATAGCTCAACTTGATATATCAACTTGGTATAATCAGGTAGTAGTAAAAAGTGATTTTCAACTAAACCTTTAGTTTCAAGATGTTTTACAATCTATTTTGGGCTCTGGATAAGATTGAATAGTATTTTAGGTCTTACCACAGTACAAAGAATAACACATTGAGGGTTCTCGTTAACTGCACTTAAATAGGCATTTTTGTTATTAATGTTTGTTCTGAATACAAAGAATTTAGAACAATAAGCAGGCCCTATGACAACCTGATTCAGTTGAGGATGATCAGATCTGCTTTTTCATCTCCTTTTGTACAAGGCAATGGTCAGTAGCTCAAGCCTAACTTTCCTTTTTCTCAGTTTCCTTCTGTTATCTCTCACACATAAGGGTGGGTAAAGGCATGCTTACATTGGAAAGATCTTTTTTTGGTGTTTGAGCAAATTGTGAGAGGTGAGAAGGCTACAAGAAAAACTCAAAGGCTTCTGTCAGTACTTCAGTGGATCAGGTATTTTACCTTTCTGAGTCATGTATAAGTGGTACAATAGATATGTAACATTTTACAGGAATCATACAGACAAATTCAGAAAACCAAACTTACTTGTCAGTAATTCTGAAAATTACTTCACGGAAAAAAATAATAAAAGGGGTAAGCATGGAAGGAAATAATATTTGAGTTTCTATTATATTACATGCTTTAAGTTATACCCATTTAATGTTTTAACAACCTTGGGGTAGGCTGTACTGTATGAAACCCAGAGAACTTAACTTGTGCCAGATCAGTTAGCAGTGCTGGTGAAGTGAAAGTCACTCAGTTGTGTCTGACTCTTTGTGACCCCATGGACTACCCAGTCCATGGAATTCTCCAGGCATGAAGATTGGAGTGGGTAGCCGTTCCATTCTCCAGGGGATCTTCCCAACCTAGGGACTGAACCCAGGTCTCCCACATTGCAGACGGATTCTTTACCGGCTGAGCCACCAGGGAAGCTCTTGATATGAAACTCCAAAGTTTGTTTTAATTGTATCCCCAAACCTAATTCATTATGTTATGCCACATGCAGCATGGGCCAGAATATATACTGGTTCATGGCCAGTTTTTACTTACCCCTCTGATAACTTTGCCTATCCCAACCTTAAAACTTAAAGGCTTGGCATTTTTCTTCTTCTTTGAACCTGTAAAACAGATTTTCCTTATAATTAATGATGAAATTAAGTTCCAATTGAAAAACACAGGGATTTAAGTCTTAAAATCGATTTTAGAACTTACCATGCTATGCATCTGAAAATAAAAATTCAGAAAGCCAAATAATTCATCAATAAAATTTTGGATGTAAAAATAATTATGGTCTAAAGGAGGGAAAGGGAAAGGACCTATATTACACCATTAAAATAACACTATTCTGCCTTTTACATTAGAATACAAATGCCTGAATTTGGGGCATTAATAAAGATTAGACTAAGCTTTGTTTTTTGCTTTGCAGTGACCAAAAGGTCTTTATTTACATGCAGCCAACACGTAGTGAAGTGAAAACCTCCTACTAGTGTTAATAAATTACAAATGCAAAAGACTTCTGGAAAAAATGACAGCCAAAAAAAAGGTACTGCCAACACAAGTGTTTTGCATGTCTTACAGCCAAAATGATAAGATTACATTTAGACTTACTCGTTTGAATATTAGTATCAAAAACAGTCCCATCTTGCAGTGTTCCTGTATACCAGCAGTGAACAACATCTCCCTTTTTGGGAAAGTTGGTTTTATCTCCTTTTTTAAGAACAGATTTTGTATATTTTGGTGGACCCTAGAAACAAAAAACACAGTTGTTAACTCATGTCCTTTTTTCAGAAGGAGGACAAAGAGAATACTTAACACGGCCAGCTGTGACCTAAGTCCAGTCAGAGTTTCACAGATTGGGTAACAAACTATTTTGCCTCTGATTGACCTCTCAAGTTAAAAAATTCACTCTCTCATTTTAAGTCTGTGATGAGAATATTAGTAACTGTTGTTCAGTTGCAGAGTCATGCCCAACTCTGCAACCCCATGCACTGCAGCATACCAAGCTTCCCTGTTCCTCACTATCTCCCAGAGTTTGCTCAAACTCATGTCCCTTGAGTCAATGATGCCATCCAACCTCATTCTCTGTTACCCCATAACTAGCATATTGTAATTTCAAACTTGCAGCTTCTCTGGGAACCAGTGTTCTTTTGATAAGATTAATTATGCATCAAACAATAAAATGAACCAGTTATTCCCAAGGTCAGAAATATTACAGGGACATCACTGGCAGTCCAGTGTTTAAAACTCCATGCTTCCACTGCAGGGGGCATGGATTCAATCCCTGGGTCAGGAAAATCCCCTGGAGAAGGAAGTGGTAACCCACTCCAGTATTCTTGCCTGGGATAAACCCGTAGACAGAGCAGCCTGGCAGGCTACAGTGCATGGGGTTGCAAAGAGGCAGACATGACTTAGCAACTAAACAACAACAACAAAGAGCTTTTAGACAAGGTTCTTTGCATTAAGATAAATAAAAGGTAGAGAGAAATATAGGTATCATGAGCTACGGGAACTTCTGACTTACACAAACAGTAATATCTGGGATGGTAAAAACTCCGGAGAAAGTGATGAGCCCATGACCTGGGCCTTGAAGGGGACACAGAACTGACAAGACAGAAGAAATTGAGAGAAGAAATACACTAAGCAAGAAATAAAAGTATGGACAGTTTACTGACAATGAGCAGACATTTGTGACTCAAGAATATTTCTAAAGTAGTAGTAATTATGGAGCTGGGCAGGGGCCAGACACTGGAAGGTTCTGTAGGCCAGAGATGCAATCCAATAGAAATAAGAGTCACAAATGTAATCTTAAGTTGTCTAGTTGCCACATTAATATTTCAACATGTAATCAAAATATTGAAATATTTCACATTCTTTTTAAAAAATCATACTAAGCTTTGAAATTTCATATTTTATACTGAAGGCACACTTCAATTCAGAGTGGCTACAAAGTGCCCAGCAGCCATATGTGGTTAATGACTACTCTGGACAATGCAGTTCTAGACAGTATAGAATTACTGAAGGTTCTCAAGCAGGGTGAAGTTTGCAAAATATTTTAGAAAGCTTATTACTAGAATAGCTATTTGGGGCTGAATGATGAAGAAAGAGACTGAAGGCAGATTGGTGACTTTTTCCACACTCCAGGTCTAAGGCCTTGGAATGCCTGAGAATCAAAAAGGAATGGATGAAAATTTGCAAGAGATGTTTGAGAGCCTTAGATCTGAGGGAGACAGGAGAAGGAAAAGAAAACCAATTCAGAGAGCTTTTAAGCTGGGAAGACGAGAACAGTTACAACTATTAGTATGTATGTTGATATTTTGGTAAAAGAGAACAAAGGGGTATATAATAAAGGAATAAAGACAGATTTGAGAATTTGTGTGAAAATGTCAAGAAGTTCACATCGGCAATGGATAGGGGATTGAGCAAGGGACAGTATAAAAGTTGCTGAGTAGCAATGAAACTAGAAAACATGCTTAGCTGATTTTAAGAATTTATACAAAGCCAGTAAAAAGTTTTATAATTCTGTTTTTCACAAAGCTTGCTCTGCAGTCCCCAAGTGTGAAGAGAGAAAGCAGACAGCAGGGACCAGCACAATGCTGGCCCAGAGGTTACGGAACCCAGGCATCAGGAAGACAATGAGAGTACATGAAAAAGAGGGCTCATGCTGACCAATTAAATGAAATGAAAAGAGGTCTTGAAGAAAAGGATATAATTTAGGACTCTCACAAGATCTCTCTAAATTGTCTCCAACCCTTACAACTTTTCCTTTTAACTCAATCCCTTGATATATTATCTGCCACCTCATACCTCCCTTACTCTAATTTTCTGGAAGATAATCTACGTTGCGAATTACTTTGGTAACCCTTCTAGTAATTATTACACTTCTTTTTACCTTAGTAGCTGCAAAAATTTTGCCCAGTATATAAAACATTTATCAAATTATTGTCACTGATACAAACACTGCTAGGAATGAATGAGCTTAGTTACTAGCAAGATATTATCAAAAGTGGCAAGATAATAATTTAGCTCTACTGAAGCTTTTCTAAGAGCTGTCCTTAGCTCTAGAAAGGCTGTCCATTTGCAAAAATAGCTTTATCTGGTTCTTCCAACCTTGTTACCAAAATGTAAAACCTGGGTTGGGAAAGATGAGGCAGATAAACCCACATCCTGCAGTGAGGCTCGAATTAATTACTTCCATTGCCAAGGACATCATGTACATTAGAAAAAGGCTAAAAATAATCAAAAGGAAGTTTCTTTCACTCAGTCCAACTTGGCTATAGAATAGGATCTTAAAATAGCTCTGAAAGCTCAGAACTTCTGGCCAGACACAGAGGCAATGTAAAATACAAAGTTAGAGGTATTTCACAGAAAAGGCTTACTAACTGTAAACCATTGGTTCTTAGGGTTTTTTTCTTACTGAGTACACCAAAGGGAGAAAACACATTCCAAATCAGTGTTTGGCTCACTGAAAGTGGCCATACTCAGCCCCATCTTATTATGAGAAACCAGTGCTGTAAAGCAAATACTTTTTCTCATTCACCTGAGAAATAAAGTAAGAATACATTATATACAAACCTCATCCAGAGTCTCTTCAGACTTGGTTTCTTTGGGTTTATCTTCATTAAGCTTCACATTTTTCACCTGCTCAGACACTTTACTTATACTTTCAGTACCCTTGAAACGCTGTAAGGAAAATGATCTGGTGTTTATCAGATTCATTCTGGCTAAAAACAAAACTCTTACAGTAAGCATTTTAATCAACAAATTATGTATCTCAAACTATCTCACAAAATAAATTCTGAAATGAGACCCATAACCTTTAGAAAGACCAACTCAAACTCAGAGATATGAATACAATTCAATTAATTCTTTAATTTGTGTGTGTGTGTGTGTGTGTGTGTGTGTGAAAGGTGGTCATTTCATAGTTAACACATATCAGGAAGAATTTCTTGAAATCTGCTTTTTTAAAGGCTCAGCCTAGATCTAACCAAGACTTTAAATTAATTAATGAAAGGCAGCTGATTTTACATTTATAACTTTTCAGCATCCTTAAGGATTTGCTGACTTAATTTAAGCTTCCAGGGAATTATTTTTAAAAAATCTGTTCTCATTCAAAATATCAAAACATCCCACCATATGGCAGATTAGCCATGCTAAATTTGACAGTCCATTTATGATTATAGTTAAGAAAAAGTGCAAGTGGAAAAACATCAACATAATCTGCAAGTAAATGCATTTAAAACTTCTTCTGGGAATAAAATATCTAAAGTGATATTGATAATATAATGTAATAGTACTCACCTTACTTTCGAAAAGATGGTTATAGGCTGTAACCAAATGGTCCTTGTTAGCGGTCTTGGCCACATTTTTAATGTTTCCTAGTAATTTATGTTCTGCAAGAAACTGTAAAGAAAAAATTTTGGTTAGTCAAAATAATTTCCCTCATGTAAGAGAGGGTGTAAAACTAGAAAATGAATTTTTATGTTAGCAATTATCAAGCAAGTATGTTTTCAATCATACTACTAATGATAAATGAAACATTTTATTTTATGCTCTGTGTGCATGTGTTAGTCCCTCGCTCCATCATGTCCAACTGTCTGCAACCCCATGGACTGTAGCATGCCAGACTCTTCCATCCATGGAATTCTTCAGGCAAGGATACTAGAGTGGATTGTCATTACCCTTCTCGAGGGGATCTTCCCAACTCAGGGATCAAACCCATGTCTACTGCATTTCAAGTGGATTCTTTACCATCTGAGCTATCAGGGAAGCCCAAAGATAAATGAAACATTATATTTACACTCTACTTCATAACAAAAACAAGATTTAAGGAAGGTTAAAAAAAAAAATACTATGTACATATGAGCACACTTTTTAACAGCAAGCACATTTTGGTAACTGAGCAAAGCTACTCCCAGCAGGATGTTACTTGGCCCCTGCCCTGGGAGCTTCCAGTCATGTTGGGTTTAGCTATCTTGACATATATGTAACCCAGTCTTGGCATACCCAAAAGCACTGTTAACACAACGCTGGATACATAGTGTTTGAGTGTATAGGCTGTGGTGTCAGACCATTTAGGTTAAAATCCTAGCTGTTTGATTTTAGACAAGGGATTAAGCTGTCTCAAGGCTGTTTCTACATCATGTTGAAAGATCAATAACAGCATCCTTTGTCAGAGGCTTCTTGTAAAGATAAATGTAGCAATCCATTTTCAGTCACACAGAATAACTCAATACATATTACCTATTTGACTTATAATGTATTTAATCTAACAGAATTCCATTTCTCTCAAATATAAGACTGAGTTGTCAGATGAACACCAAAATACCACTACTGAAATATCAAATCATCAAATTCATGTACCTTCATCTTGAAATCGTGTATTTTATCTACTCTATTATTTCAGTGAAATATGAACTGGCTTGAGAAAATAATTCCACTGAAATGGTATCATAGTATAAAATGGTATCTCTGAGGCATGTTCTTTTCATTTCACCCTTGTTTCCCCAGACAGTATAGTTCTTGCTGTACATGTTGTAAAGTATTTGCAGATGTCAGGATTATCAATCAGGAGTATGAAGCAAGAGGGAGAGTAACTCGGTCAATACCTCTCCTTCAAAAACCTGCAAAATTATAAACTACAAGCTTCTCAAAAGAGCCCAGATGCAATTTTTCTAAACGAAGTTTAGAAATTAAGTTAAAAATGGTTGGGATACTACATTTAGACTGGCTTTCATCTTCCCCATGTGGGAGACGCTGAGGGCACACAAATTTGTAAAGTCGTTCAGCAATTTAAGATGTCTCTGCTAAGCCGTTTCAGTCCTTTCGGACTCTTTCCAACCCTATGGACTGTAGCCCGCCAGGCTCCTCTGTCCATGGGAATTCTTCAGGCAAGAATACTGGAGTGGGTTGCCATTTATTCCTTCAGGGCATCTTCCTGATTCAGGGATCGAGAACCCGCGTCTCTTAGGTCTCCTGCATTGAAAGGCGAGTTCTAATTTAAGATATGAATGATATTAATTTCCGAAGGAAAAAAAGCCGTCTGACAAAAATAACTTTTGACTACAGAGGATGGTTAAAATGGAGACTGTGCTGAAAAATGCGGGGCGTAAAAGTGTGAACAATGTCAAATAGATTTCTTAGTTTATAAACAATAGGAGACCACTGCACACAAAATACGCAATAACTCCCCTAAACATAAGAGTGAAAAGGTCATTTGAAGGGTCGATATTTTAAGTTAATCCGCAAACTACACGTTGTAAAAAAAAAAAAAAATTACACGTCTTAGTGTTCAGTGTTCGGGAATCGATGAGAAAGGCAAATCGCAATCCGAAATCTTTTCCCTAGTAATATACACTCCCCTCCAGGGATCTCAACCAAGCCTTCAGTCCTCGGGCTCCCATCTCAACCCCCAATATCTCCTGGGTTCCTTCTCTTTCACGGCCTCCACCCTCACTCAAGGATGTCAATGAGGTTCTAAATCTCCGATTGCTCCGTGCCCCAAAAGATAAAGCTGCTCCACTCGCCCAAGCAGGGCCGGCCTGAGGGGCGGGAGCGCGTCTCGGGAGCGCACGCGGGGCCGCTTCGGCCTTCAGGCCGCGGGCCGCTGGAGAGCGAGGGCGGGGGCACTGAGGAATACGGAATGTATGGGCATCTACGGGGGGGTGAAGTGTCCCTCAGCCGCACCAGCCCGGCCGCCCCGCCAACTCCGGTACCGAATCTGAACCGTGATCCTGCAGAAACTTGATAATGTCCTTCTTGGGGAGCTGCTCGCTGCGGAGCTGCTCCACGGTCCAGGCCCGCTGCGGAACGGCCGCCGCCATCTTCCCCCGCTGCCTCCGCTTTACTGAGCCGGCCCGCCTGGCTTCGGCATCGCCCCGCCCCAGGGGCGTGGCGCGAGCGCCACTCGGAGCTCGACGGGGCGGGGTCACCGCGATACCTCACAGGATTGGGGCCAGTTTTGAGTGACATCAACGCTGTGCTCTGCGGGCCTCTTTGTTGAGTCCGGGGTAAAACCCGCTGAGGTGGCCCCGAAGACTGACTCCGCAGAAAAGCGCGAGGTATCATCTGTTCATAGTTGGGACCCTTGTGAGGCGACCACCGCCGGTGGTAGCGATTGTTTACCACCCATTACCCACACTTGTATATTATCGACAAGCTGCTGTGCATTTAAAGTCGATAATCTGTTTGAAAAAAACAACAGTATTCAGTCGTCTAATATTATTTTACCTAGTTCTACCCTAAAAATTCACACCTGAATAGGCTCAGTCCTTGTCCATCAGAACAACGTATATCCTACCACTTCCCTTTTAAAACTCACACAAATGAAACTAGAATAGCAGCCTGTTCCCTTTCCCTTCCCAAATGCAAACACACGATAAACAGTTTGTCTAAAAGCAAGTCCAGACACTTGACCAAATAAAACAAGGTAGAGTAGCTACACGCAAGGTGATGCTTGCTGATGGTGGTGATGAGGGGGTGACATTATTAGTGGTCCAGAAAACCTCATGATGTGTGTGTACTTTTCCTCAATACACAAGGAAACAAATCTACAGAGGTTACTCAAAGTCGCCAAGTTTAGAGAGGAGAAATCCGGAATTGTATCCAAGTTTGGAGGTAGAATGCTATCGCTAGAGGAGAAAAATATCACCCAGACGCTGATTTTACTGCTCTATATCGTTTATGAAGATGTAATGATGGAGCATCAGGACATTTTTTTTCCTTTGGAATTTTCCAACGAATATCACGACCAAACCATTCACTTCCCTTTAAACAATAAAAATATTAAGATAGGAGGTTGCTACTCCTGAAAAAGCTGGCATTTTGTTTTCTCAGTCTGGATAAAGAAATGAGGTGTTATTTAATTTTGTCTAAACACGTTTGTTTTCACCTCATCTACCGATTTAAAAACACAGCCAACAACAAGGAATAAGGCATGTTAGACGCTCAGTAACGTTAAGTTAAAACAAGGGCGGGTATGCATTGTTTCCCGACCTCAAGGTTATTTCAGTTCAGTTCAATTCTGTCGCTCAGTCGTGTCCGACTCTGCGACACCATGAACTGCAGCAAGCCAGGCTTCCCTGTCCATCACCAACTCCCTTATTTACTATATCGTTTTAAGCAATATCACTTTAGCCCTGACGCCAGGACATATAATCACTTATTGGAAATGGAACCCAAATTTAGAGTCGGTAAAAAAAATTGACAAGGGGACAAAATTTAGAGTAACTCCACGGTAATGCGCATGCGTCTCCTAGAGGACCGCGGGGTTTCCGGGAAAACCGCCAATCATATTCCCCACGCAAACTCAGTGGCTGCACTTTCAACAGGATAGACTGGCCTCAGTCCCGCCCACTGGTTCCTCTGTTTTTTACGCGAAGGTAACCGATGGGGATTGGAACGGAGGCTATTGAGCTGCAGCAGTGCTGGCGTCTGAGGGTAGCCTTCGGTGGTCGTCGGTCTAATGAGCGGACGGCAAAAAACGCTTTTCCAGACTTGGGGCTCAAAAGTTTCTCGGTCCACTGGGGCTCCGAGTTGCAACTCTGGAACTGAGCGGCCTCAGAGCACAGGCATCTCCAGGGCGCGTTTTCCTGCAGTGGCAGAGGCGGCAAAGGCGGCCGAGGTTGAGTCCGAATCAGACGATGATGTGTTGCTGGTCGCGGTGTACGAAGCAGAGAGGCAGCTGAGTCTAGAGAATGGCGGGTTCTGCACCTCAGCGGGCGCCCTGTGGATTTACCCTACTAATTGCCCAGTGCGAGACTACCAGCTGCACATCTCCAGGACCGCCCTCTTCTGCAACACGCTGGTCTGTCTGCCCACCGGGTTGGGAAAGACCTTTATTGCCGCTGTGGTCATGTACAATTTCTACCGCTGGTTCCCTTCTGGCAAGGTGGTTTTCATGGCCCCCACGAAACCCCTGGTGACACAGCAGATCGAGGCTTGCTACCGGGTGATGGGTATCCCGCAGTCCCACATGGCCGAAATGACAGGTATCTTAGAAACAGTGGACTAACTTGAAATTAAGAGCTGGGCACCCAGGGGAAAGCTCGTATTCTGATGGAACTAGCGCCAAAGGAATTCCGGACCCATGTGGAATAGACCCCAGATCACAGTATGCTTGTTTTACCTCTTCTTTCTTGAAACATCATCTCCTTGTAGCAAGTCCAACTCTAATAGGGTTGCTTTATTCAATCTTCAGAGAATTTCTGTAGCTTGTCAAAGCATTTTGAAGTGGTTATGTGTGTATACCCCATTGGTAAGTGAAAGTGAGGTTTTCTGCCTTTCTTGCTCAGGATTTCCCAGGTGAAGAATTTTCTTCTCTTCAAGTATTATGTCATTTTACAAGGATTCTCTAAAGGTAGTCTAGTTGTGATTTTTGGTAAAAGCTGGCGTTGACATCTGGACCACAACAAAGCTTTAAAATGTTGCTTTCTCCTATTTGTCAAATTAGCACCTTGGAAGCAGATCACCAATACAGGAATGCATGCTGAAAATAGGCCAGGCTGTTTATATTTTACAGGTGACAGTCTGAAGTTTAGAATGTGTGATGTCACTTTTTTTTTTTTTTACAGGATCTACTCAAGCTTTCACCAGGAAGGAAATCTGGGGCAGTAAGAGGGTTCTTTTTCTGACACCTCAAGTCATGGTAAATGATCTTTCTAGAGGAGCTTGCCCAGCTGCTGAAATAAAGTGTCTAGTTATTGATGAAGCTCATAAAGCCCTTGGAAATTATGCTTATTGCCAGGTAATCTTGTTTAAAAGTATTTTATAGTGTAAAATATTGTTGTAGAGCATTTGGGGGAATAATTTTTAATGATGGAAGTTACTGATGGCATTATTATTATGAAAAGTTTTATACCTATTATCTCAACAGATGGTGATAGAAATACTTTGCTTCATCCATTGAAATCAGTGTCTCTGCTGGTTTCTTTTTTTTTTTTTTTCTTTTAACTTTAACAAGACCATTAGTGTCAGATGATGAGAATCTCCTTGATCCAAAGTAGGGTATGGATGGAAACTTGAGACTAAGATAGTAGTCAAAAGATTGGTAGTGGATACACATTGTTATTCCCTGTCAGGTAAAATAGTAACTGAGAGTTATTGTTTTGAGAAACGAATGACATAATGTATGTAACATACCTACACTGCCTTCCAGTTAAGTACTGTGGGAATATAAAGTACAAAAGTGAGGAGGTGGGATATGGCTGGAGAGGCACTTAACATCAGGTCATGAAGGCATTTGTGTTCTATGCTAAGCAGTTTGAATGCCCTTTGTAGGTCATAGGGGATGTAGATGGTAGAGACTCACTGAAAAATGTTTAACTGGGGTGATACTTAGGCCTTCAGAAGCATTACTACAAACAAAGCTAGTGGAGGTGATGGAATTTTCATTTCAGTTCAGTTCAGTCACTCAGTCATATCCGACTCTTTGCGACCCCATGAACTGCAGCACACCAGGCCTCCCTGTCCATCATCAACTCCCGGAGTCCACCCAAACCCATGTCCATCGAGTCGGTGATGCCATCCAACCATCTCATCCTCTGTCGTCCCCTTCTCCTCCTGCCCTCAATCTTTCCCAGCATCAGGGTCTTTTCAAATGAGTCAGCTCTTCGCATCAGGTGGCCAAAGGATTGGAGTTTCAGCTTCAACATCAGTCCTTCCAATGAACACCCAGAACTGATCTCCTTTAGGATGGACTGGTTGGATCTCCTTGCAGTCCAAGGGACTCTCAAGAGTCTTCTCCAACACCACAGTTCAAAAGCATCAATTCTTCTGCCCTCAGCTTTCTTTATAGTCCAACTCTCACATCCATACATGACCACTGGATAAACCATAGCCTTGACTAGACGCTATTTCAAATCCTAAAAGATGATGCTCTGAAAGTGCTGCACTCAATATGCCAGCAAATTTAGAAAACTCAGCAGTAGCCACAGGACTGGAAAAGGTCAGTTTTCATTCCAGTCCCAAAAAAAGGCAATGCCAAAGAATGTTCAAACTACCACACAAGTGTACTCATCTCACACACTAGCAAAGTAATGTTCAAAATTCTCCAAGCTAGTCTTCAATAGTACACGAACCGAGAACTTCCAATTGTTCACGCTGGATATAGAAAAGGCAGAGGGACCAGAGATCAAATTGCCATCATCTGTTGGATCATAGAAAAAGCAAAAGAGTTGCTTTTTTGACTACCTCTTTTTTATCTACCTCTGCTTTATTGACTATGCCAAAGCCTTTGACTGTGTGGATCACAACAAACTGTGGAAAATTCTTCAAGAGATGGAAACACCAGACCTCCTTACCTGCCTCCTGAGAAATCTGTATGCAGGTCAAGAAGCAACAGTTAGAACCGGACATGAAACAATAAATTGGTTCCCGATTGGGAAAGGAGTACATCAAGGCTGTATATTGTCACCCTGCTTATTTAACTTATATGCAGAGTACATCATGAGAAACGCTGGGCTGGAAGAAGTAGAAGCTGGACTCAAGATTGCCAGGAGAAATATCAATAACCTCAGATATGCAAATGACACAACACTTATGGCAGAAAGCGAAGAGGAACTAAAGGGACTCTTGTTGAAAGTGAAAGAGGAAAGTGAAAAAGTTGGCCTAAAACTCAACATTCAAAAAACAAAGATCATAGCATCCAGTGCCATCACTTTATGCCAATAGGTGGGGAAACAATCAAAATAGTGACAGACTTTATTTTCTTGGGCTCTAAAATCACTGCAGATGGTGACTGCAGCCATGAAGTTAGAAGATGCTTGCTCCTTGGAAGAAAAGCTATGACCAACCTAGACAGTATATTAAAAAACAGAGACATTCCTTTGCCAGCAAAAGTCTGTCTAGTCAAAGCTATGGTTTTTCCAGTAGTCATGTATGGATGTGAGAGTTGGACCATAAAGAATTCTGAGCACCCAAGAATTGATTCTTTTGAACTGTGGTGTTGGAGAAGACTCTTGAGAGTCCCTTGGACTGCAAGATTGAACCAGTCAATCATAAAGGAAATCAGTCCTGAATATTCATTGGAAGGACTGATGCTGAAGCTGATGTTCCAATACTGTTGGCCACCTGATGCAAAGAACTGTCTCCTTGGAGAAGACCCTGATGCTGGGAAAGATTGAAGGCAGGAGGAAAAGGGGATGACCGAGGATGAGATGGTTGGATGGCATCACTGACTCAATGGACATGAGTTTGAGCAGGCTCCGGAAGTTGGTGATGGATAGGGGAGCCTGGCGTGCTGCAGTCCGTGGGGTCACAAAGAGTTGGAGACAACTGAGCGGCTGAACTGGGGTGATACTTCAGTTTTAAAAGAGATTAGAGGAGCGAAGAGTAAAGGCAGGGAGTACAGTGAGGGATCAGGGGAATTTAAGATGACTGCCAGGCTTCAAACTTGGAAGATTGTCAGGAGGGTGATGCAGTTAGTCAAATGGAGTTCTGGAAGCAGAGAACATCTGAGGTACTGTGAAAGGAGTGAGTGCAGTTTTAGATTGTTGGATTTGAGATGTGTGTGACGAATCTAGGAATAGATATTCAGTAGGGAGTGGGTGACAGAAGTACAGATCTCAATGGAAAGTTCTGAGGTAGAGAGACAGATTTGGAAACCGTCAACGTATA
Organism: Cervus canadensis; assembly: GCF_019320065.1. NCBI lineage: Eukaryota > Metazoa > Chordata > Mammalia > Artiodactyla > Cervidae > Cervus > Cervus canadensis. The sequence continues at coordinate 14,683,198 of NC_057402.1, read as the reverse complement.
GGTGATAGGTAATTAAAATAGTAATAGCTGGCGATACTAGGGAGAGGGAGTCGAGTCAGCATAGAGAGAAAGTTGATTTTATTTAGTGCAAAGAGATGAATTTTACTGCCAGTTTGTGATTTTGTAAAGCAGTTTTTGGGGGGGACTTTGAGTATTATATCTCTGTATTTTCTTCTTGAGAATTGTCATGTTAGAGTTGATGTCAGCCAGGAAATGGATATATTTTTCCATTCATGTCTTTCCAAGTTAAATTAATACCCAATGTGTTAAAAGTTTCTGCTTGGGGAGGGGCATTTATAAAATTTTATTCTAACTGTATGGAATTCATTTTGTACATTTAGCTCATATTTATGCTCAGTCTCTCAGTTGTGTCCAATTCTTTGCAACCCCATGGACTGTAGCCCACCAGGCTCCTCTGTCAATGGGATTCTCCAGGCAAGAATACTGGAGTGGATTGCCATTTCCTCCTCCAGGGGATCTTCATAACCCAGGGATCAAACCCAAGTCACTTGCATGTCCTGCATTTGCAGGCAGATTCTTTACCACTGAGCCACCTGGGTAGCCAAAGCTTATATATAGCAACTTAAAAAAAAAATTTACTTATTTTGGTCACACTGCATGGTTTGCAAGATCTCAGTTCCCTGACCAGTGATTGAACTTGGGCCATGGCAGTGAAAGCCCGGAATCCTAACCATTAGGCAATCAGAGAGCTCCCATTAGCAAATTTATTTTCAAAAAATTTCTTGGTATTAGGGTGATTTTTTTTTTTCTTAACTACGAGGCCTAGGCTTTTATTGAGTACAGTGAGACATGACTGACTTCTTTAGTATCTAAATAGCATTGCAAGTTCTTTGAAGGTTTTTTTTTTTTTGATGTGGACCATTTTTAAACTCTTTGTTGAATTTGTTGCAGTATTTCTTATGTTTTATGTTTTTTCAGTATTGAATTTTTTACAGTATTATTTCTGTTTTATATTTTTCGGTTTTTTTTGGCTGAGAGACATGTGGAGTCTTAGCTCCCTGACCAGGGAGTGAACCTGTACTCCCTGCATTGGAAGGCAAAGTCTTAACTCCTGGACCTCTAGGGAAGTCCCAAGCAATGAGAGTTTATACTGCGTTGAATATTCCAGATAGTTTCCAACAGGCACACAGCTTGTTGAAGAAGGTAGCTTCCTGGGTTACAAACACAAAACCACTTCTACAAAATGTTTGAGAATCCCTCCTGGAAAGAAAATAATATATCTGGGATTTTATCTTTTATCAGTTAATTAGGACAATTGTTCTTAAGTCTCCTCCATTAAGTATTATTATTATTATTATTATTTTTTTTTTTTTTTTGGCCCTTGGCAGCAAAAGTGCAGAGCCCTAGCCACTGGACCACCAGGAGATTCCCTATAATGTTTTATCTTTGATATCTATTCTGTATCATGTTTTTAAAAGCTCTGTAAATGGTATTTTTTGAGTGTTAATCAATATTCAGTTTGCATTTCATTGATTTCATCATTAACATGGGTAAAAATTAGAGCAGTGTTAAGATAACCTGGTTTTAGCACTATTTACAATAGTAAGACATGGAAGTAACCCAAATGTTCATGGACTGATGCTTGGGTTAAGAGGATTTGTCATGTATATATGCCAAATGTGTGCTATACACATACCTATACACACACACACACACACACTTGGTGTCTCAATTGGTAAAGAATCCTCCTGCAATGCAGGAGGCTCAGGTTTGATCCCTTGGTCAGAAAGATTCCCTGGAGAAGAAAATGGCAACCCACACCTGGAGAATCCCATGGACAGAGGAGTCTGGCGGACTACTGTCCATGAGGTTGCAAGAGTTGAAAGTAACTTAGTGACTAAACCACACACACACACACACACACACATACAATGCAATATTACTGAGCCATAAAAAGAGTGAAATACTTTTGGCACTCAGTGAAATAAGTCAGAGACAAATACTATACGATATTAGTTATAGAAACAGACTTACAGACATAGAAAACAAACTTAGTTACCAAAGGGGCGAGGGGAAGGGGGAGGGACAAATTAAGGGTGGTATGGGATTAACAGAATCAATCTACTATATGTAAAATAGATAAGCAGCAGGGGTTAACTGCAGAGCACAGGGAATTATGCCCATTATCCTATAATAATTTATAATGAAGTATAATATGCAAAAATACCAACTCACTATGCTCCACACCTGAAACTAAGACAGTATTGTAAACTATACTTCAATTAAAAAATAATAATCTGCTTTTAGTTTCCTCCAGCTAATGTGAAACTATGGATACTAAAAGCTGTTCTGCGATTCAATTTACTTAGGGTCCTTCGATTCTGTATTGGGGGAAATGGGAATCTGGCAAATTACACCAGAAGTGGGTGTTGAATTCTAAATGCGAAGCCTAGAATGATGCTTTGGTGCCACTCAGGAAATGTTTTAGGATTTAAAAGGGGATTTAGATTTTAAGAATTATCCCAAATTAACGTTATTCTTTTAGGAATAAACTTAAAGACTGTGAGCCTTCCACCTGAAATCTAACTTCTTTAAAATTTTTCCTAAACAAAGCTCTTTTCACTTCAACTCTAATTCCATGTTGGTATTTAATTTTTTTCTATTTTTATGTTATGATTTATCTTAATCTGGCAGATGTACATATGGATATAGCTGTAAGATTAGACTGTGACCTGAGGAATGGAGAATAGACTTGATCTTTTTCTACCATTTGCTCTTGAATTATCCCTCTGCATATTTTGATTTGCCTCAGTATAGGCCTTGATGTTGTAGCTTTATATGCAAAAATACACTGAATAGTTTAGAAGAAACCCTAAAGTGTTTCTCATTGGTATAGAGTATAAACCTAAATCATTTGCTCTTCAGACAATATGACTAATGATGGTTCTTTCTGCTAGCCCATCAATACTCTAAATAAGGAACAATGATAATGGACCATATATAATAGCTTGTTTAACAGAATTATTTTTACTTTTGTGTTGGATAGATGAAATTTAAAAATTGATTTTTTCTTTTTCTTTTTTTTAAGGTTGTAAGAGAACTAGTCAAATATACGAATCACTTTAGAATCTTGGCTCTTAGTGCCACACCAGGTAGTGATATAAAAGTAAGTAAAATTTATTACCATTTAAGAAAATAAGAACTTTTGTATGCGACCAAATCAGTTTCCCATTCTAGTATTTAGTTTAACATCAGGAGTACAACATTTCTTATAAGATGCCTTCCTTTTCTTCTATGGTTGCAGGAAATTGTCTGCGTTAGTAGTTTTTAGACTTCAGCATGCCAAAGAATCACTTGACACTTAAATTGTTAGTGTTTTCAGTTCTTTTCAAATTTTATCTTGAAATGACTTTAGACTTCCAGAAAATATGCAAAAATTAAAGTCTCTGTATATCATTCATTCAGCTTCCCCTAATGTTACCATTTTACATAATTGTAGTCAAATGATCAAAACCAGGAAATTAATATTGGTACAATACTAGTAACTGATCTGCAGCCCTTATTTGAATATTGCGTTTTCCCACCAGTGTCCTTTTCTGCTCCTGGATCCAGTCCATTATCCCACACTGCCTTTAGTTATCTTGTCCCCTCAGTTCCTTCCCAGCTGTGCCAGTTCCTCATTCTTTTCTTGTCTTCTGTGACTCTGATGCTTTTGAAGAGTAGGTGTCAGTTATTTTGTAGAGTATCCCTCAATTTGCAGTTGTCTGATGTTTTCTTAGGGCTTCCCTGTTGGCTCAGTGATGACTGGAGTGAAACTATGTATGCATTTTTGACAAGAATACCCCAAAAGTGATGCTGTACCTTTCTTAGAGCATTGCATCAGAGAATACATGATACTTTGTCTTTTTACTGGTGCTGTTAATCTTGACTTGGTTAAGATGATGCCTTTCTGGTTTCTACATTGTAAAACTCCTGATTTTCCCTTTGTAATTAAGTTTGTTGTAGGGTGGAGATTTTAGCACCCAGTGATGGTTCTTGCTTGTAACAGTTATTTTCTGTGCTGTTGCCTAATCATTATTTCCTTTTTTTCTCTTTTTTTTTTTTTACATTTCTTCTACATTTTTAAATTTTGAATTCTTCTGTAGTGAAGAGCTGTCTTCTTAATTATTTTTATTTCAGTTCTTTACATCAATAGGGGCTAATGCAGATATATATATATATATTAAATGAACTACAAGTACCATCACTAATAATTTTTTGTTCACATTGTTTTAGATTTGGCTACTGGGAGTTCCTTGAAGATGGCTCCTGTGCCTTTAGAAAGCACTCTTTTGCTTGTTTGTTTGTTTTGAATACTTCCTAACCTACTGGAATCACAGGATATTTTGTGCTCATTTAGTATTTTTCCTGTTCCCTCTGTGGAATGAACCATTTCTCCAGGGAGCTTGGGTTTCCTTTATTGGAGGATGGTAACAATGCAGCTATTGAGCTGTGTCCCATGTCACTCTAATTTAGTAGTTCTGAATGGTCTTTTGTGTTGGGTTTTGGATAACTTCAAAGATAGCTTTCAGTTCTGCCAAGCCGTTAAGACTTTTTTCCTTCTGTCTACAACCTCGATTATTTTTAGAAATTTCTGTTCTTTTGTTTCCTGCCAGCCTTGTTTAAACATGCTTGATGGTTTTTAGTCATCTTTTAAGTCTCCTCTTAAATATCATCTCTTCAGAAAACTCACTCTTAAGCTATCAAAAGTCAACTCTTCCTATCTTGTAATTTTCTTCTTAATATCTATCACAGTCTGTTATTCTTTTGCTTATTCACTGCTGTCTTTTTAGCTCCTGCTGAATTAGTATCTCCTGCTGAATTAGTAGCTACATGAAACTAGGGATTATGTATGTCTTGATATCTCTCACCAATTCAATATCTAGCATTTGGGAGTTACTCAAATATTTGTTCAGTGATTAAAAGTACTAAAGTATTACTCAATTTTATAAAATGGTCATACATTTGCCCTAGATACTGAATGTGTGTGGACCTTAAGTAACTATACTCTACTACTATATTAGGCATTATACTAGGTATTGGGAATATAAAAGATTGCCCTAGAGTACTTTTTGTCTGAAAGCCCATGAGGTTTTTGTAGTTTTTAAAAAAAAGAGTTCTTAATTTCTAGATACTTTCAGGATTCTCTCTCCCTCCTACCATCTATCCATCCATCTACCTCTCCCTTCCATTCTTTTCATTATACTCAGGAGTACTGTGGTCTATTATACCAACAGGAATTATACCAACAGGATTTTTGGGTTTTTTTCATATTCTCTATTTTTACAATTAAGTTCCTTTATAAGCTTTGGTTGAATGAAATTTAGGTTCAGAAATGTATCGACATATAGATAGATAGATAGATAGATTTAAATGGAAAATTTTTACTCATTTATTTAAAAGATTTTTATTGGCCACACCATGCAGCTTGTGGGATCTTAGTTCCCTGAGACTTAACCACTGGGTTGCCAGAGACTTCCCTCCACTCATTTATTAATAATTGATTCAGTGTAGGACCTGTTCCCTCAGTTTCTTAGCAAGTCAATTTGTAAAGTATTCTTGAGATACAGTTGTATGCTTTAATACTAAAGGGACTTCTCTGTTTTCCCCATTAAAAATCAGTGGAAAAAAAGTATTTGCTAAGGAATTAGGAAGTCTGGGTTTTCGTTCTGGCTTTAAAATTGACTGATATATTTTGAGGATTTGGTTTGCTAATCTAAAATTTCTCTTTTGTCTGACTCTTTATTGATAGGAAAACACAAAGATATATTGAGGAGCTTGCTGAACATTTACTAATATTCTTATATTTTGGATGCTTGGCTTGAAGGGCAACATGCAAGAAAGATGTTATAAAAGCCTTTTTCCTCTGTTGCTCCACTTCTGATGTGCTATACTTTATAGTTTTAAAAATATTTGAAGATAAAAGATTCTAACTTTTTTCAGAAATTTACTGCTATCTTATTTTTGTTAGTGACAAACTAAAACATTTAACAAGTAATATAATACATAATTGTACTTAATTGATTTCCTGTAGGCTGTGCAGCAGGTTATTACTAACCTACTCATTGGGCAAGTAGAGCTTCGTTCTGAAGACTCTCCAGATATTTTGCCATACTCTCATGAAAGACGAGTTGAAAAGCTTGTTGTTCCTCTTGGTGAAGAACTTGCAGCTATCCAAAAGGCGTATATACAGGTAAGCCATTTTTATCATAATTCAGGGTTTGTTTGTTTTTTTTTAATTACTTATTATTTTGGCTGTGCTGGATGTTCCTGTCGGCTTGGGCTTTTCTCTAGTTGCAGCGAGCGGGGGCCTCATCGTGGTGGCTTCTGGTTGCAGAGCACGGGCTCTAGGTGCACAGGCTTCAGGAGTGTGGCTTCTGGGCTCTGGGCACAGACCCAGTGGTTGTGGCACATGGGGCTCAGTTGCTCCGTGGCATGTGAGACTTCCCGGACCAGGGATGGAACCTGTGTCCCCTGTGCTGGCAGGCGGAGTCTTTACCACCGAGTCACCAGGGAAGCCCCAGGGTTTTAATAAATGAACTGATAATGTAATTATTTTTGTTAATAAAATCTGACTGTGAAAGTATATAGTCATTTTATATAATTAATATGTTGAAAAATTCTTTGAAATTAAGATTTTTAGTATGAGCACCATGTTCTATTTGTGCTGGCAGACTGTGAGTTAAAGAGGAAATATGTAATGATGGACCGTTTCTAAAGCCAGTAATAGGCTTATAGTTTATATTTCTTAAATAAACCTTTTAATTGGAGTTTAACCCACCCCCACCAAATCTGTGGACAGCAGAGTACACAAAATGTAAGTGTGCTGCTCAGTGAGTTTTCACATAAACACACTCAAAACACGTATGCAGATTCAATTAGAAGTTTCTTTGTAAGGAAATGTCTTTCAATCCCTGATCCCTGTATAGCAGTGTTTCTCAACTATCTTACCTACTTGGTGGCATTTGGCAATGTCTTGACGCATTTTTGGTTGTTCTACTAAGTAGGGGGAGTGGGGTGTAGACTTGCTACGGGCATCCAGTGTACAGAGGCCAGGAATGCTACTTGACATCCCACAGTGGACAGGAAGCCCCCCAGTAGCAAAGAATTATCTGGTGCAAGTGTCAGTACTGGAGCTCTAAGAGAAACTGCGTGGACAGTTAACACTTTCAATGGGAGAAATTTGGGGTAACAGTTAGTTTTCTAAGGTTCATGATTGCTGTCATGCTAGGAGAATACCTTGTTTTCATATCCTTATTGCTGTGGATAAAAGATGGCTATAGATTTCTTTCCATTGAGGGGCAAGGTACATTTCTCTTTCCCTAGAATGTGGGCCGGCCCTCTGCTGACTTTGACCAATAGAATGTGATGAGCCCTGAGCCTTGGTGAGCCTCAAAAGAAAGGAGAAGCCAGTAGTTAGCTAGAAGTGAGAGTGCAGACGTGTGGTCCCAGCTGACCTGTTTCAGCTAGCCCCAAGCCATCTGAGGCTCCCGACATCAGGAGCAGAGACAGACTGTCACTGCAGTGCCCTGACAGATTTCTTTTTGATTTTTAATATTTTGTTTTGCAATAATTTTAGACTTTAAGGGAATTTGCAAAAATAGTATGGAGAGTTCCAGTGGGGAGATGCTTTGAGACTATGCAAATATATCTTGTTTCTCAAAATATTTTGTTCACTAACTTTAAAATATAATGATAGTTCTTGCCTCCAGCAGTTACTTGTGTATTTGCCTAGTCATTGTTTCTTGTTTCCCTCATTTTTTTTTTTTTGGCATTTGTTAATTTGAATGCCTGTATAATGAAGAGCTGTTTCTTCTCCCCTGTTTATTTTTTCAATTCTTTATATTAATGTGGATAATTTTTTTACTAATGGATAATTATTTTCTCTTGTGGGTTAAGTGCTGTACTATCATTATTAATTTTATTGCTCAGATTGTTCCAGCTGTGGCCATTAGGAGCTCTTTTAAGATCTTGGCTCCTGTGCCCTTTAGACATATGCTTTTTTGCAAGGGGTCATCAGGGGAGGCCTGTTGTTGTTTAGTTGCTCAGTCTTGTCCGACTCTCTGCGACCCCATGGACTGTAACCCGCCAGGCTCCTCTATCCATGGGATTCTCCAGGCAAGAATACTGGAGTGGGTTGCTGTTTCCTCCTCTACAGGGGAGGCCTAGTTCCTCACTTTCTGGCATTACAAGATATTTTATTAGTCATTTAGTTGTTGTTCTGTCCCAGCTGTGGAATCAGCCGTTTCTCCAAGGAATCCTTGTACCTTTTATGGAAGAGTTGTGTTTAAAGACCAAGACATGGGAGCTAGATATGCTTGTTGTTACTGTGTTGTCATCCCTTCTAGGCCCTCTCTGTGACCCGCTTGAATTCTTTCCTGCAGAAAAACAATCAGGAACAAATAAAATGGTTGTTTTAATCTATGGTATTTTGAATTAGTTTGTTATTCAGGAATAAGTAAACAAAATGTTCATCTATCATTTAACCTTTAATACGTCTTAAAGAGAAATTTTATAAAAATATGGTTTGATTTTTGTTTCTAAATTACTTGTAACAAAATTCTAAGTGTTAATAATTTAAGATGTGGCAGAATCTTTTTGGTAATCATCTCATAAATACTAATATATTTGGTTATGATTAAATCATTCCATTTTATTCCTTTCTTCCCTCTATTGAATGTAAACTTTATGAAAGCAGAAATTCATTTGTCTCAGCCACAATATCCCCAGCATCTAGTATATGCTTATGAATATTTTTGAAAGAATGAATCAGTGAATGAAATTAAAGGTATCCAAGGCCATTTTGACTTTGTCATCAGTCCGCAGATATTTATCACACTTGTTCTGGGCACTGACGATGCCACAGGATAAAAAAATCAAGGCCCTCCTTTCATTGTGCTTAGGTTAGGGAAAGGGGAGGAGAGTTAAGAAATAAACAGCTAAACACATATGTTCTTAAATTATAATTGAATCTAATAATTGATTCTGCTGACTCATATGGATATTATCTGGGGATAAATGTCAAGTACTTTAAAATTTTATCATCTCTTCTGTGTTTACTTGAAGTTTGCATTTTAAGACTAGTATAAAATTTAATATATATAACTATTTTACTATGTAAGGAAATGATTGTATTTGAAAAAGGATTTTAAAACAAAAACTAAATTTCTTTGAAACTTGCAGATTTTGGAAGCATTTGCCAGTTCTCTGATTCAGAGGAATGTTTTGATGAGAAAAGATATTCCCAATCTAACAAAATACCAGATAATTCTTGCAAGAGATCAATTTAGGAAGAACCCATCTCCAAATATTGTGGTAGGTATTTTAAAGTAAATTTTGATGATAGACTAAGTTCTTACTCAAAGCAAGGATGAAATGTAAATAATGATTGGTTTTGGGTGTATATTAGCTCATCAAGAATTCAGGTATGATTTATATAGTTTCTAGTGAAGTGAAAGTCGCTGAGTTGTGTCTGACTCTTTGCAACCCCTTGGACTATACAGTCCATGGAATTCTCCAGGCCAGAATAATGGTGTGGGTAGCCTTTCCCTTCTCCAAGGGATCTTCCCAACTCAGGAATCAAACCCAGTTCTCCCTCATGGCAGGTGGATTCTTTACCAGCTGAGCCACAAAGGAAGCCCCAACATTTATACAGTTTATAAAAGCACCAAAAAAAATCTAGCAGGAACACAGCTTGATAATGTGAATTAAGACAAATTTAACCTTATAACATTTTTTAAAGTTTATTTACTTATTTGGCTGTGTCAGATCTTAGTTGTGGCACGTGGTATGCAGAGCTCATGGGCTCAGTAGCTGTGGCCATGGGCCTAGTTGCCCCACATCTTGTGAGATTCTATCTCCCTCACCTGGGAGCAAACCCACTTCTTCTGCATTCCAAGAAGGACTCCAAACCACTGGACCACTAGGGAAGTCCCTATCTTGTAACTTTTAAAATTGATCTTTCAGTTCAGTTCTATTCTGCAAAGTCAAAGAAGGGTCATAAGAAGGTAGATCTTAACTGACTTTTAGACCTCTGGCATTTAGTCTTAATTCTCCTTACTGAGGTCAGAGTATGCATTGTAGTAAACTTCATGTTTTTAATCTTCTTTGGGAAAAAAAATAGATGGATAGGGAACAGAGCCATCAAGTTAGGTCCAAAATCAGAAGAGATACTCACAAGCACAAAAAGGCACTGAGTCTTTCTTGGAACTGAGAGAGAATACATCTGCAAAAGAACAAGACAATTGAGTAAAGGGATGAGGGAGACAGCGAGCAGGCTGATTTGACTGAGGTGAAGGACTGAGGAAGTCAGATATGTTAGTTACTCTAGTTTGTGACTGCCTGGGAGTAGCTTTAAATGTTACACTAGAAATAAGGAGTTTATTCTCTAGTATCTGGGGAACCACAAAGGAAGTCTTCTGTGCAATTGCAGTGTATTATTTTAAGCTTTTACTTTTTAAAGAGTTTAAAATAATACACTGCAATCATAGCTCAGTCAGTAAAGAATCTGCCTGCAATGCAGGAGACCTGGGTTCAATTCCTGGGTCAGGAAGATCCCCTGGAGAAGGAAATGGCAGTCCATGCTGGTATTCTTGCCTGGAAAATCCCATGGACAGGGGAGTCTGGTGGGCTACAATCCATGGGGTCACAAGAGTCGGACACGACTTAGCGACTAAACCACAACCATTTTAAACTTTAATAAAGTGTTTAAAGTTTATTCTAGGAGTTAAAGTTTCACCGAAATTTTAAATCATAAATTTAAACCTGTTGAACTTGATCCACTGATGATATTGTTTTATCCTTTTAGGTAATTAGGGTGCCATTTTAGAACATTTATCACTATCCTAAAAACATTTAAAATGAGTGTAACTGTTGTTAAATGCTAGTAAAAATGTAAGATATTGAATAATATTCCTCATCTCTAATAAAGGGAAATAATTAAAATACATTCTCAGTGGTCTTTAAAAGTATCTTATCATATAGATACACCCACCTATGCTCCCATAAAAGGAATACGAACTTCACTTTTCCTTGAGAGTAGTGGTTAGAAGCACGACGATACGGGGCCAGAGTTCCTGGGTGCAAATAGTGGCTCTGCTGCTTGCCGCCTGTAGGAGCTTCTGCATCTCCAGACAGGCATGGCAGTGGTACCTTCCTCCTAGGTATTAAGACTGCCAGGTTTGTATAAGTAGTGTTTTTGTAGCACTGTCTGATGCTCAGTGTCAGATGTTACTGTGGCATGTGTACTTGGTTTTAAATGTTAGTGTTAAAGAGTTTGATTAAATATGTGTCCTGATGTCAGAAACCATATGGATAGGCCCATGTCTGTTTTATTTTCCCTTGTATCCCAAATGTCTGTCTCAGAGCTTAGCAAATAGTAGATGCTTATTAAATTGTTTTGAAAGATCAAATGAATTTATATACTGCTAGTAATGTGCCTGTACAGAAAAACAGCATATGATAAATATTCACCCCTTCATTTATTCTCTTTAAAATGTAAGTTTCCTGTTGAATTAAGTGAAGGGGCAGATATTATATAGAAAATATACTGACACCTTTCTTTAGCAACATCACAGGACATTCAGTAGAACCAATAAGTTCTGCATGCTGCATGTATCTTCATTTGTTTCTCTGGACAAATTTGATACATGGTTTTTTTGTTTTGTTTTTTTTAGGGAATGCAGCAAGGCATAATCGAGGGAGAATTTGCTATTTGTATTAGTTTATATCATGGTTATGAATTATTGCAGCAAATGGGAATGAGATCATTATATTTCTTCCTCTGTGGAATTATGGATGGAACTAAAGGTAAATTATATGGAATTATTTAAAGAAGTGATGACATATATTATTTTGGTTAATGATGAAGGAGTCTTTTGGGCCTAGAAAAGAGAACAACAGTCTCAAAGGCCCCTTGCTGAATCATCTAACTTCGGAGAAAACAAAGTATAACTTTAGTTCCATCCTGATGCTCCAGGCCAGTTGCATCTATCTGGGACTTATCACCCCCTGTCCGGAAACCTACCACCCCCTACACCCGCCCAGAAGACTTATCACCCCCTGCCCAACTACAAGTGTCATCTCAACAAAAGAATACTCAAAATAGCCCACCTGATTGACGTTTCCCTTATCGCTTCCACAAACCTCCCTATAAGTATGAAGCCTCCCTGATCCCTTTCGGCGCTTAGCCTGGTCGTTAGGCCGACTGTCGCCCCTCCTTGCCTGAATAAAGGTACCCTACTTCTGTTGAGGTCGTCTTTCCTTTTCTGCCTCGCCGGAACTGTACCTTACAAATGATATGTATATCGAACAGTTTGGATTACTTAAGGGGCTTTATTTTAAAAAACAATGAAATAGTTATATAACAAATTTTTTCTTCTTATTTTTTTCCTCCTTTTATTTTGCTTAAATAATGGACATATATTTCTCACAGTTCTGGAGACTAGGAAGTCTAAGATTAAAAAACATCCCAAACCATGTTTGGTTTTTGATATATTGCTGGAAAAAAAGGAAGCCATTTATTAATACAAATGTGAATGTGGAAATGGAAAAAGTTGCTGGTTTTCATTTTAAATTTGAAAAACTTGCATTCATTGCTGAATCGTAATTTCTTTTAAATAAATAATGCATTTGATTAGTTTGCTATTACATTTAATGGGAAAATATTTTCTTAATTTCTGAAGGAATGACTCGGGCGAAAAATGAACTTAGCCGAAACGAGGACTTCATGAAACTTTATGATCATCTAGAGAGCATGTTTGCACATACACGTAGCACTTCAACAAATGGTGTTTCTGTTATCCAGAAAGGTCTGTTTTTTCTTTTAAAATTTTATATTGTTTCTTCTTTATCAAGGTTAATTTTATTTTTTTTATTTTTTATTTTTTTTATTTTTTTAAGGTTAATTTTAAAATTAAGCTCCATTGATCTACATGTCTATTTATACCTACTTATATTTCTTGAAACAATAGACCTATTAAACGTAAAAGATTTTATTTTTCAACTTAGGATACATATATATTCAAGCAGTTTATGAACTTTAAACATATAATGAAGTTAGTGGGAGTTGTTACTGGTAGTGAAAATTCTCAGAACTACCAAATACTGATTGTAGCTTAAATAAATGTGAGCTTTTCCTTCTACTTTGCTGCTTATTCCTATTTGGATTATTTCTCAGAATGAAATTTTCATAACAATTCAAAGTTTATTTTACAGTAAGGTTTGTGTGCTACCCAGGTGCCAGTTACTGTGTAAATAAATTTTTTTAAATGTGTTTTAACAAATCCATTTTGAAAAGGCTAATTAAAATACATGAATGTAACAGAATATGAAAAAAATACAGAAAAGTTTTTTGTTTGTTTTTTTCCCAGGAGGTAAAGATAAAAAGTTCTGCTATAGTCATCCAAAATTAAAGAAATTAGAAGAAGTTGTAGTTGAACACTTCAAGTCGTGGAATGGTAGGTCGTATTTAATATCCTCAAGGCAAGGCAAAGTTATAAAAAAGCTAAAACTCTGATTTGTTCGTTTTTGCTAACATTTCTTATGGAGAAGATGAGCTTTTAATTATTCTGGATTATGAATGTAAAACAAAGCTTAGAAATTTTGGCAGCATACAGACCAGGGAGATTGTAGACATGTTAACAATAGGGTGTTATGTGAAAAAGAAAAGTCAGCCTAAGACAGTATAAGGGAAGCAGATATTAAAAACAATATATAATATTCAGTTCAGTTCAGTTGCTCAGTCATGTCCGACTCTTAGCAGCCCCATGGACTTCAGCATGCCAGGCCTCCATGCCATCCAGCCATCTCGTCCTCTGTCATCCCCTTCTCCTCCTGCCCTCAATCTTTCCCAGCATCAGAGTCTTTTCAAATGAGTCAGCTCTTCACATCAGGTGGCCTAAGGATTGGAGTTTCATCTTCAACATCAGTCCTTCCAATGAACATTCAGGACTGATCTACTTTAGGATGGACTGGTTGGATCTCCTTGCAGTCCAAGGGACTCTCAAGAGTCTTCTCCAACACCACAGTTCAAAAGCATCAATTCTTTGGTGCTCAGCTTTCTTTATTGTCCAACTCTCACATCCATACATGACTACTTGGAAAACCATATCTTTCACTAGGCAGACCTTTGTTGGCAAAGTAATGTCTCTGCTTTTTAATATGCTGTTTAGGTTGGTCATAACTTTTCTTCTAAGGAGCAAGCGTCTTTTAATTTCATGGCTACAGTCACCATCTGCAGTGATTTGAGCCCGATAAAATAAAGGCTGTCACTGTTTCTGGAATTTAGCTGAAATAATTTTCCTTACAACTGCACCTGCTTCTTTTTCCTTAGATATCAAATATTAGCTTTATGTGTATTAAGTCATTTAATTCATACGATTGTTATGAAGATTGAATGAATTAATATATAAAATGCATAGTGGAGTCCCTGGCACACACGTGATTAATGTAATATGAATCATGTTTCAGAAGGATTGTTAGAGTCCCCCCCCAACAGCTTGCAATTATTAACCAGTTGCTATACTCAAGTCTGCATACTTTGTATTTACTATTTCATTTCATCGTCATCTCAATCCATTTTAGATATTAAGAAACTAAAGCTTAAAGGGTTAAATGAAAGAGATTAAATCACCGCCATGGTCACACATTGCCTAGAAACTAAGTGGTCCAGCCTCAAAATCATGTTGTTATTCATGCATTCTACTCCTCCCAATCACAGAGACAATGGGAGCAGCTTTGTGGCTGCATGTAGGGTATATTCAGCAGTTTTCTTTGGAGAATTTGAAGGTATCAATAATTCGGGGACAGAGTACCATGACCTGGGTTAAGACAGTGCCTAGAGAAGCAGAAAGGAAAGGGAAATGACGCTGTGCAGACCTGTGCTTCTGGTTTAGAAGGTAAAGAGGCATAAGAAGCATCACGCATAAATTGGAGGACTGATCAAATGGTAATTTTTATTTGATTGGTTTTGGGTTTTTTTTTACCATAGCCGGTGAGAGATAAGGAGCCAGGTTTAAGATGACTAGAAAAGGTAGAAGGAAAACTGGCAAAGATTTAAGATGCTTTAAATTACTTTTTTGAAAGAACTGTCAGTTGTCACTCACTGGTATATAGTTTCAGGTTTGTTTCCTTTTGAATTATCTAAATGCTTTTTTTTTAAAGTTGTAGTTAAAATATTTTTTTGTTGTACAGCTCGAAAAACGTCTGATAAGAAATGTGACGAGACCAGAGTTATGATCTTCTCTTCGTTTCGAGATAGTGTTCAAGAAATTGCAGAAATGCTTTTACCGCATCAGCCAATTATTAGAGTAATGACTTTTGTTGGCCATGCCTCAGGAAAAAGCATGAAGGGTTTTACCCAGAAGGAGCAACTGGAGGTAATTATTTTTTGAGTTAATGAATATAAAAATAAAATTGATTAGCTTTGCACTTATGCCATTTTTTTTTTTTTCGTTTTAACTCATTACTGAGTTGGCTATAGCTTAAAGATAATTTTATAGTAAATATATAAATAAATCTAGGCATATTTGGCATTGCCTTTCTTTGGGATTGGAATGAAAACTGACCTTCTCCAGTCCTGTGGCCACTGCTGAGTTTTCAAGATTTGTTGGCATATTGAGTACAGCACTTTCACCGCATCATCTTTTAGAATTTGAAATAGCTCAACTGGTATTCCATCACCTCCACTAGCTTTGTTCATAGTGATGCTTCCTAAGGCCCACTTGACTTCACATTTCAGGATGTGTGGCTCTAGGTGAGTGATCAATCATTGTGATTATCTGGATCGTGAAGATCTTTTTTGTACAGTTCTTCTGTGTATTCTTGCCACCTCTTCTTAATATCATCTGCTTCTGTTAGGTTCATACCATTTTTATCCTTTATTGTGCCCATCTTTGCATGAAATGTTCTCTTGGTATTTTGAATTTTCTTGAAGAGATCTCTTGTCTTTCCCATTCTGTTGTTTTCCTCTCTTTGTTTGCATTGATCACTGAGGAAGGCTTTCTTATCTCTCCTTGCTATTCTTTGAAACTCTGCATTCAAATGGGTATATCTTTCCTTTTCTCCTGTTTTTCGCTTCTCTTCTTTTCACAGCCAACCACTTTGCCTTTTTGCATTTCTTTTCCTTGGGGATGGTTTTGATCCCTGCCTCCTGTAAAATGTCACGAACCCTCCATCCATAGTTCTTCAGGCACTCTTATCAGATCTAATCCCTTGAATCTATTTGTCACTTTCACTGTATAATCATAAGGAATTTGATTTAGGTCATACCTGAATGGTCTAGTGGTTTTCCCTATTTTCCTCAATTTATGTCTGAGTTTGGCAATAAGGAGTTCATGATCTGAGCCACAGTCAGCTTCCAGTCTTGTTTTCGCTGACTATTTAGAGCTTCTCCACCTTTGGCTGCAAAGAATATAATCAGTCTGATTTGGGTATTGACCATCTGGTGATGTCCATGTGTATAGTCTTCTCATGTGTTGTTGAAAGTGGATGTTTGCTACGACCAGTGCATTCTCGGCAAAACTTTATTAGCCTTTGGCCTGCTTCATTCTGTACTCCAAGGCCAAATTTGCCTGTTACTCCAGGTGTTTCTTGACTTCCTACTTTTGCATTCCAGTCCCGTATATTGAAAAGGACATCTTACACACTAGCAAAGTAATGCTCAAAGTTCTCCAAGCCAGGCTTCAACAGTATGTAAACCGTGAACTTCAGATGTTCAAGCTGGATTTAGAAAAGGCAGAGGAACCAGAGGTCAAATAACCAACATACATTGGATTATCAAAAAAGCAAGAGAGTTCCAGAAAGTCATCTACTTCTGCATTATTGACTATACCTAAGCCTTTGACTGTGTGGATCACTGCAAACTGTGGAAAATTCTTCAAGAGGTGGGAATACCAGACCACCTGACCTGCCTCCTGAGAAATCTGTATGCAGGTCAGGAAGCAACAATTAGAACTGGCCATGGAACAAAAGATTGGTTCCAATAAGAAAGGAGTACATCAAGGGTGTATATTGTCACCCTGCTTATTTAACTTATATGCAGAGTACATCATGAGAAACGCTAACCTCAGATATGCATATGACACCACCTTTATGGCAGAAAGCAAAGAACTAAGGAGCCTCTTGATCTTGATGAACGTGAAAGAGGAGAGTGAAAAAGTTGGCTTGCAACTCAACATTCATAAAAGTAAGATCGTGGTGTCTGGTCCCATCACTTCATGGCAAATAGATGGGGAAATAGTGGAAGCAATGACAGACTTTATTTTTGGGGGCTCGAAAAATCACTGCAGATGGTGACTGCAACCATGAAATTAGATGATGCTTGTTCCTTGGACGAAAAGTTATGACCAACCTAGACAGCATATTAAAAAGCAGAGACATTACTTTGCCAACAAAGGTCCATCTAGTCAAAGCCAAGGTTTTCCCAGTAGTCATGTATGGATGTGAGAGTTGGACTATAAAGAAAGCCGAGCACTGGAGAATTGATGCTGTTGAACTGTGGTGACAGAGAAGACTCTTGAGAGTCCCTTGGACTGCAAGGAGATCCAACCAGTCCATCCTAGAGGAAATCAGTCCTGAATGTTCATTGGAAGGACTGATGTTGAAGCTGAAACTCCAATCCTTTGGCCACCTGATGTGAAGAGCTGACTCACTGGAAAAAATCTGATGCTGGGAAAGGTGAAGGAGGGAAGAGAAGGGGACGGCAGAGGACGAGATGGCTGGATGGCGTCACCGACTCGATGGACGTGAGTTTGAGTAAGCTCTGGGAGTTCGTGATGGGACAGGGAGGCCTGGCGTGCTGCAGTCTATGGGGTTGCAAAGAGTCAGACCTGACTGAGCAACTGAACTGAGGCGTATTTTGAAAGATCAAAAGTGTTTTTTGTGATTTTGAAAAATTTTAAGCACATTTGAGAAGAAAGGCTCTGGAATCACACTATATAGGTTGGAGTCCTGGCTTTTCCACTGATAAATACTTTTACTTCCTGTGCCTCTGTTTTCATTATCTGTAAACACACTCCATAGAGCTGTTGTAAACATTAAATGAAATCCTTCAGGGCGACGAGGGGGCGGGCCGTGCGCGGGAGTCCATGTGGGCGCCTGCTGCCGGGAACCGCGCGGGTCGCCATGGCGGAGCTGCAGCAGCAACTCCGGGTGCAGGAGGCGGTGGACTCCGTGGTGAAGAGTCTGGAGAGGGAGAATATCCGGAAGATGCAGGGCCTTATGTTCCGGTGCAGCGCCGCCTGCTGTGAGGAAAGCCAGGCGTCCGTGCAGCAAGTGCACCAGTGCATTGAGCGCTGCCATGCACCTCTGGCTCAAGCCCAGGCCCTGGTGACCAGCGAGTTGGAGAAGTTCCAGGACCGCCTGGCCCGGTGTACTATGTATTGCAATGACAAGGCCAGAGATTCCATAGATGCAGGGAGTGAGGAGCTTCACGTGAAGCGGCAGCTGGAGACCTGCGTGACCAAGTGTGTGGATGAGCACATGAACCTCATCCCAACCATGACCAGGAAGATGAAGGAGTCGCTCTCATCCATGGGGAAATAGCTGTCTGCTAGTGGCCATCAGGGCTGAGGGCAGGAATCGATTTAAAAGGAGGAATGGGGATTTGGGTCTTTTAGGGAGAGTTAAGGAATGAGGAAATTAAGGATGGCAGCAAGTCTAAGGCCTGTGTTTCTTTCCTCTGGACACTGGTTCCTTTGTGTTTCAATCCTAGAAAGTGAAATGGAAAAAAAAAAACGGTGCTAAAATTTGGGTCACAGATAGCACAGGAGGTTTGTTGTGAGCCTGAATTTCATGTGGCAAGTACTTCTGCCAATAGGGAGTCTCCCTTGTCCCAAACCGGGGCCCTCCAAGGTACCAGATTCTCTTACTACACAGATACCAAGAGACCGGCAGGTTCATGTAACCTGCTTATGGTCTACTGGAGTATGAAAAGAGGTGTTTCTATTTGTTGCCCACCTGCTGTTTACCAGAAGGATCACTACAATATTTTCCACATACTAATAAAATCCATGCAGTCACTAATGTCGAAAGGGGCAGGGGGCTTTAGGGGGTTTGTTTTGCTTGTTTTTCTTTTATAGACAAGGGCATGACGTTAAGATGTAAAGTTGGGAGAGGCAGTTTGGATAAAAACTTTGAAAGGGTTCCTGCAGGTACTCATTTCTCCATCAAGATGTGGATGTGTGTTTCTTAAAATTCTCACACATTACATCATTCAGCCTGGAGACCCTGCAAAAATGTAAGAAGCGATATCACACTGGTAAGGGAAGCAAGTGTTCCCTCTCACTGGCAGCCATGGTGGGCCCTGAGGCCGCCTGCAGCAGAGTCAGCCAAGCGACAAGACAATGTTACAGTGACGCTTGGCCTTGAAGGGAAACAGGATTTTGACAGTATTATATGCTCATATTCAGGAACGAACAGTGAAAGAGGAACTATTAGCTACTTAAATAAGAGGGTTGTGAAGTACGGGCTTTGGAAAAATCTGTTTTTCATGAAACAGAATGAAAGCCTAAACCCAGTATTGCTTACTTTGCCCCCTGAAATAACAGAGCTTTGTTGAGACAATCCCCTGGCAACAAAAAAGTCAAGGGAGGAAAAGTAAGCAACTCGGGGATGAACTGTGGCTCCTTTAGAGCGATAAAGGGACTGCCCTCCATTACCAAATACCACTTTTGCCAGGGCCTTTGCTACATGTGTTGTTCTTGTCCCAGTTCTGGCCCCTTATCATTTTGATAAGGACCTTGTTTTTTTTTTACCAACTTAGTACTTGAAATGATAATACTGTCTGTTTGCTGTTTCAAGACTGTGATATATTTTCCTAGTGGTTTGGTTTTCAAAATAAATAAGACTTAATTTTCTTAAAAAAAAAAAAAATCGTTCAACAGAACCTTCAATAAATGTTTACTATTTATTTACCTTAAGTCATTTTAGTTATTTATTCCAAACAAATAATGATTGTATCACTTTTTTCTTTTATTTAAAAATCTTCAAAATGTGGTCCGAGAAAAGAAACCATGGTGGTATGTAAGGTAGCTGTATGCGCTAAATATTGGTCATAAGTTTTCTGAGTGCTGTGCTATGTTTTGGGGGAAATTTTAGACTATTACTTTTTTTTTAAACTGTGTACAGGGCTTTGCAGATTAGCTATAAGTCTGCACTGAGCAGTCTCTGACAATTAGGTATGTCTTTAATAGCTAATTCGTTTTCGAAGATTCCTTCTTGATTCTGTTAACATGAAAAGATGAGGACTCCTACTGTTTACATCCTTCTTATACCAGTCTCCACTCCCCTCAAAAAAGTCTGTTTAAGTAAACATGTGATGAAGTCACAGAGAAAGTGGGGGGCCAGGTTCTTTAGGATCTTGTAGGTCATTTCTGTTTTAATGACTGGCTTTTTCTCTGAGTGAGACGAGCAGAAGCCTTTAGAGAATTTAGAGCAGAGGAGGGTCATGGCCTGGCTGATATTTTAAAAGAATCACACTGGCTGCTGTCTTAAGAATAAACTGTAGAGGCTAAGGGTGGAAATAGGAAGACCAGCTGGAAGACTTATTACAATAATCCTCAAGCTAAGATAATGGTGGCTTGGACTATGTGGAAGCAGGGAAGTTTGTGAGAAATGATTCGATTATGGATATATTTTGAAGGTCAAGTTGACAGGACTTACTAACAAATTAGAGTGGGATCTGAGATAAAGGAGTTGACTTTGACTTTTTCGTTAACTCATTGTCATGCTAGTATAGTTCCTGTAACTTGATCAGGGAATCCTGGTGAAGAGAAGAAAAAATAATTTTCCCTCTACCCTTCTGAGTTCTTAGGTGCGACCTCTGTAATAAAAGACAGATTTACAAAAGAAAAACAAACTGAAGCTTATTAACAAATGTATACTGGGCTTCCCTGGTGGCTCAGTGGTAAAGAATCCACCTGCCAATGCAAGAGATCCAACCTTGGGTTCAATCCCTGGTCTGGGAAAGCCCCACATGCCATGGTGCAGCTAAGCCCAGGAGTCACAGCTTTTGAGTCTGTGCTCTAGAGTCAGGAAGTCCTAACTACTGAAGCCCGTGCACCCTAGAGCTTGTGCTCCCCAACAAGAGAGGCTACCACAATGAGAAACCCAAGTTCCACAACTGGAGGGTAGCCCCTGCTCACCTAATCTAGAGAAAAGCCTGAGCACAGCCAAAAAGCAATATAAATAAAAAACAAACAAACATGTATATTTCATGTATGCGTGGGAAAATACCGAGGGAAAAATGAGTAACTCCCTTAAGTGGCTTAGAATTCATATTTAAATAGCATCTTATGGGGAAAGAGGAGTGGCATGCACAAAGGAGAGTAAATAATTTCCAGGGAAGATGAATGGGGATTTAAAAGATGGGAAGTATGAGTGATGGATTGTGATGAAGTTTGTTTGGATATGGTGTGGACTTTCAGTCTCTTGCTTAGTTAGTTTTCCCTGGTTGATGAAACTCCTGGGGAAGGGATTTATGACAGTTGCGTTCCTTCTGGAGGATCTGGTTTTAGGCAGATAAGTGGCCAGAGAAACTGCACTTGCTTTTGTTTTGAGTGCCTTTAACTCAAAGTAATCAGTATACCAAAAGCAGCATAGGCTGGGGCAGCATGATCTAAACTCCTACAGTCATATTTGGGCTGCCATATTCTGCTACCCTTCACTGGAATAGCAGTGTAAAAAGCAAAATATAAGTTGTATTTTTAACTAAAAATTTTGTTGCTGAAGTATAGTTGATTTATACAATGTTGTATGAATTACTGTTCTACAGCCAGGGGATTCAGTTACACATATGCATGCGTTCTTTTTGCAAATATTGTTTTCCATTGTGGCTTATCATAGGATATTGAATATAGTTCTCTGTGCTATACAGTGGGGACTTGTTCGTCCATTCTATACACAGAAATTTTTATCTGCTAACCCCAACCCCCAACTTGATCCCTCCCTCAGCCCCCTCCCCCTTGACAGCCACCAGTCTATTCTCTATGGCTGTGATTCTGTTTCTATTTAAAAATATGAATTCTAGAAGTAATAAAACATAGTTTAATTATTAAACTTACTATTATTCTAAAATTGACTGACAATAAATTTAGGTCTAGGATATGATAAATAGCAGTGAAGTGCTCTCGGGCCATTTACATGCTCTACCCCCTTTTTAGTGATGTTAAAAATAATATCTGTGCTTTCTCACTCATGTGTAAATGTTTAGAAGAACCTTTTGGAATCATAACCGTCATTAAAGCAAAGGAATTGGGACTGTGCTTTGCACTGTACCATTGTCTCTCTTGGTTTATGTTGCCATTTTGCTGCTTCTTTTCCTATTTGGTAGTATTTTGGGTGCTGATTTTTAATCTGATTGCAGGGGCAAATGGAAAAAGTATGCTTTGATCTGCCATTCTCTTCTAGTTGCATCTAATTATTTTTAAATTTTAATTTTAGGTAGTGAAACAGTTTCGTAGTGGTGGTTACAATACATTGGTGTCTACTTGCGTTGGTGAAGAGGGTTTGGATATTGGAGAAGTTGACCTTATAATATGTTTTGATGCCCAGAAGAGCCCGATTCGTCTGATACAGCGAATGGGTAGAACTGGCCGCAAACGTCAGGGCAGGATTGTTGTTATCCTTGCTGAAGGACGAGAGGAACGTGTAAGTAAACTTGTGGAAGCGTAATCTGACAGTCGAAATTTGAGAAACAGAGCCTAAAGACAGGAATCAGTCTGTTCACATTCAAAGTCCAAATAATCTGTAGGTAATTGTGATTGATTTTTGTTTCCCTTTGTGTTAGATACTCCCTATTCTTTTCTTGTAATTAGGAAAATTTTTGACTAGACTCCACTTTATAATTTTTATCCATATAAAGAACCATATCTTTGTACTTCAGTATTAATTTAGCAGCACATAGATATAAAAATCAAGTATTACCTTGTCTGACTATTTCCCTGTGCTTCTAAGGCTTGTTTTTTTGTGTTTAGTTGTTGTTTTATTAATAACTACAGTGAAGTGAGAATATTTTTTACATTTTAAAGAGTTGCCTAAATCAGTCAAGTTACCCACCAACCAACCAAGAATATGCACTGGGGGTAATATGTTAGCCAGCAAAGCCTAAAATATTTACTTTCTGACCCTTTGTGGAAATTTACTAATGTCTATTCTAAGTGAAAAGGCATTGAGTGATATTCATAAATCTTAGGTGACAGGCCTTTCTAAATATGATGTTGTATGTAATATTATTCTGTATATGTACACTAAAGTGTTACCTAACTTTTATAACTGAGTGGGACTATTTCTGTGGCCAAGTAAATATTTTTAAAATAATTTTACATTAAGGAATTTTCATTAATGACGATAGTTTTAAACAGTTGATTTGAAGTGTTTCAGAAACCCTATGAAAATCATCCTGAAAAATGAATTTCTTTTTCCACCAATACTTTTTATGTGGTTGTAGCATATTCTTATGTAACATCCAATTTATCTACAAAATAATTCTAATAAATGAAATGTCTGGCACCTTAAAAGTCCGTGTATTGTCACTGAGTGGAATTGGGTCCTAACTAATGGTGTTACCTTAGGCAACTCACTTAATCTCTGTTTAAGTGTTAGTTTTCTTATCTGTTAAATAAGTCATAATGGACCACATTTCATGAGTACCTACTTTGTGCTGGACACTGTTAAAAATGTTTCAAATGCATTATTTTACTTAAATCATGTCAACAACGTTGTCAGGGCAGTACTAGGGATTTTCATGTTGTATACAGTAAAGAAAATTGACACAGAGAGAGATGAAGTAACAAGCTGAAATAAAAAAATAGTATTTTTTTTAAAAGCAGTTTATATTTATATATAAATATTAACCTTATTTGAAAATAGCAAGATACTAAATAAAAGACAGACTTTCTTGGTACAATATAGTTACTAAGGTAAGCTTTTATAATAATCTTGAAATGATTTTCATTAAGACTTAAATACGCTTTAAATTTAAAACAACATATATTCTGTTCCTCAAGTATTTAAGTGGATCAGAGTTTAATTTGCTGTTTAGAATACACAGGGTGATATAATAACTGCTTGCTATGGCTAGGTGATTATTATAGAAATAAAATGATTTTGCATTTATTTTTTTCTTGCAGACTTATAATCAAAGTCAGTGCAACAAAAGAAGTATTTATAAAGCTATTTCAGGTAATAGGCAGGTCCTCCATTTTTACCAAGGAAGTCCACGAATGGTTCCTGATGGAGTCAACCCACAATTACATAAGATGTTCATCACACATGGTGTCTATGAACCAGAGAAGCCTTCTCGAAACTTGCAGCGAAAGTCATCTATCTTTTCATATAGGAATGGTAAATACAGTTTTTTGCATTTGAGACACGCATTTGTTTTTCTGTTATTTGTTAGCAGATCATGTATTGATCTATTTCTTCTATGAGAAAATCAACATACATTCTCGTATGTTATAGGTGTTCCCTTTGAGAAGGATAGAAGAGAGATGATTAATGTGGCAAAGGGAAGGAGGTACTGGCAGTACAGGATGAAAGAAGCTCAGTGTTGGGAAAACTGAAAATATAAGCCCAGAGAATCCTCTTTACAAAATGTAGAAAAGAGGAAAATAGTTTTATTATTGAATAAGCATTAAGCCATATTATAATGTGTGTTGTAAGCAATCCACTAAGTTAAGAGAAAGAAGGAAATTCTACCCTATTCGTTTCAGCAGTATTAATCCTTTGCATCATGTTCTTAAGATTTTAACAGTAACTTGTCTTCTTATGAGAGGACAGCAGCATTTGCCTTACGTTCTTCCATTGTTGTTGTTGTTGTAGTTGCTAAGTCATGTCTGACTCTTCTGCGACCCCAATGACTATAGCCCCGCCAGGCTCCTCTGGGATTTCCAGGGCAAGAATACTGGAGTAGGTTGCCTTTTCCTTCTCCAGGAGGGTCTTCCTGACCCAGGGGTCGAACCTGCGTCTCCTGCATCGGCAAGCAGATTCTTGGCTCAGAGCCACCTGGGAAGCCCATGCTCTTTCATAGTTCATTCCAAGTTCAGCCAGTAATTGAGGTGGCCACTTGCGTTAGCTGGTTGCCTTGATCCTCATCCTCCCTGCTGCCTCAAACAATAAGGAATCTGCCTGCAATGGAGGAGATCTGGGTTCAGTCCCTGGGTTGGAAAGATCTCCTGGAGAAGGGAATGACTACCCACTCCAGTGTTTTTGCCTGGACAATTCCATGGACAGAGGAGTCTGGCAAGGTACAGTCTATGGGGTCACAAACAGTTGAACACAACTGAGCACCTAACACTTATCCAAAGAAATAATAAAACTTCTGTCTCTATGACAAGCAGATAGGGAGAGCTCAGAGAAAGGTGCCAAGGCTAAACTCCCCAGGTGCCTGGGAGATAGGGACACTGTCTTCCTCGATGTTTACATTTCAAAGAGATGTCTCCTGGGTCCTTAAGAAAATCATTTCTGGTTGAAAAGCTGGCTAGAGACTTGCTTTACCTTTACAAACATTTGCATGCATATCAGAGAGTTAAATAAAGAATTTGGGAATATTAATAAGTATCTGTGGAATGCTTTCAGAGAAGCAGGGGGAATTTCTGCAAAGGAGAATTTTTTTTATTTTTTTTATTTACTGTTACACCAGATAGTGGTGTAACCAGAAGTTAGACTAAGCCAGTGATACTGAGCCAGTGAGAAATAAATATTGATCCTTTGATGCCAGGGAGCATCATCAGGAGAGGACTAGCTTAAGAATTGCAGAGATTTTGGTGATATCAAGAAAATATCTTGAAATATTAAAGAATCATAAAATATATTCTAAACTTTGGAAGAAACCTCAGGGATCATCTGGTCTAGTTACTTACCAAGGTAGGGATGTTTTCTGTACCATGTTTATTGTTGTTTTTTTCTATGTACAGTAGATAAAAGTTTTATTAGACTGCGGAGTGTTGTTTCATGGAAATGAAGATAAGCATGTTTCACACAAGACATTTTGCCATGAAGTGACATGAAGTCACTCAGTCATGTCCAACTCTTTGCGACCCCATGGACTGTAGCCTACTCCTCGGTCCATGGGATTTTCCAGACAAGAGTACTGGAGTGGGTTGCCATTTCCTTCTCCATGTACCATGCTTGTTAAATGTGTGTGTGTGTGAGTATTCAATCTCTAGGTCATGTCTGACTCTTGAGACCCTGTGGACTGTAGCCCACCAACCTCCTCTGTCCATGGGATTTCCCAGACAAGAATAGTGGAATGGGTTGCTATTTCCGTCTTCATGTCAAATGTATATCAAGCCTCAACTTGAACATCTCTGTTAACGGAAATTGTATTCTTTTATGAAAGTTCATTCCATTGTTGATAGTCCATATAAAAGAAGTTCTTTTGTTGAAAAAAAATCAGTCTTTTATCTTTTTTTCATTGATTAAGTTTTGGCTTTGTCAACTGAAAAAAATGCATAACATAAAAGTTGAGAATTATGTTTTATTCAGGGCACTACTGAGGACTATAGCACAGGAAGGAAGCCTCTCAGATAGCTTTTAGGGACTGTTGAAAGAGGCAAGTAGGGAGCCAAGATATATAGGAGTTTTTGCTGGAAAAAAAAAACCTAGTCACTGAATATTAAAAGATGACTGCTAATCCCAGAAAACTAGACCTCTCAAGTTAATGATTTTAGTGCTTTTTATGTATGGGAAGATGCAAGAGTTTCAGCTCACTGAAATTATTCTTTTGATATACATCTTAACTACTTTGGGCAAGTATTCTGTTTTGTTCCATTCTGAACCCCCTCAGGGGCAGCTGCAGTGGCTGATGTTTGATCTCCCCAACAACATCCTTTATTTAGTGAAATGGCAGGTGACTTTCTTTGCCCACAGCTTCTAGACACAAAAATGGATTTGATCTTTGAGTTACTTAGGAGGTAGTTTTTTTATACATTTGAAGACAGTACCTCTTAAGTTTGTTCAACTGACTGTTCCACTGGTTTTCGTTACTATGAAGTTTCCAAATTCTTCCCCCTCCTGGGCACCTTCTTTGGACTTGGTTAAATTTGTTAATGTTCTTTCCTTTAACTCAGAGCCGTTAATCAGTGATTTGTGGATATGGCTATTAAACCTAATGCAAATTCACTTAATAGAAATATACCTATCATTTTACAAGACTTTGCCAAAATTATGGTTAAAAATGAAAAGATAGTATATATTTGAATTCTCTTGAATTTATTAAATTAATAGTATCATCAAAACTTGGTTAGATTGGTATACATTTTCTTAATGATCATTTAATTTTTATAGATGTTAATTAACAATATGTTTAGTAATTGTTTCTAAGAATGTTACTAGTTCAGTTCAGTCGCTCAGTCGTGTCCGACTCTTTGTGACCCCGTGGACTGCAGCACACCAAGCCTCCCTGTCCATCACCAACTCCTAAAGTTTACTCAAACGCATGTCCATTGAGTCGATGATGCCATCCATCCATCTCATCCTCTTTTGTCCCCTTTTTCTCGTGCCTTCCATCTTTCCCAGCATCAGGGACTTTTCAAATGAGTCAGTTCTTTGCATCAGGTGGCCAAAGTATTGGAGTTTCAGCTTCAGCATCAGTCCTTCCAATGAATATTCAGGACTGATTTCCTTTAGGATGGATTGGTTGGATCTCCTTGCAGTCCAATGGACTCTCAAGAGTCTTCTCCAACACCACAGTTCAAAAGCATCAATTCTTCAGTGCTTGGCTTTCTTTATAGTCCAACTCTCACATCCATACATGACCACTGGGAAAACCATATCTTTGACTAGATGGACCTTTGTTGGCAAAGTAACGTCTCTGCTTTTTAATATGTTGTCTAGGTCGGTCATAACTTTCTTTCCAAGGAGCAAGCATCTTTTAATTTCATGGCTGCAGTCACCATCTGCAGTGATTTTGGAGCCCAAAAGATAAAGTCTGACACTGTTTCCACTGTCTCCCCATCTATTTGCCATGAAGTGATGAGATCAGATGCCATGATCTGAGTTTTCTGAATGTTGAGGTTTAAGCCAACTTTTTTACTCTCCTCAAGAGGCTCTTTAGTTCTTTGCTTTCAGCCTTAAGGGTAGTGTCATCTGCATATCTAAGGTTATTGAAATTTCTCCCGGCAATCTTGATTCCAGCTTGTGCTTCATCCAGCCCAGCGTTTCTCATGATGTACTCGGCATATAAGTTAAATAAGCAGGGTGACAATATATAGCCTTGAAGTACTCCTTTCCCGATTTGGAACCAGTGTATTGTTCCATGTCCAGTTCTAACTGTTGCTTCCTGAACTGCATACAGATTTCTTAAGAGGCAGGTCAGGTGATCTGGTATTTCCATCTCTTGAAGAATTTTCCACAGTTTCTTGTGGTCCACACAGTCAAAGGCTTTGGCATAGTCAATAAAAGCAGACGTAGATATTTTTATGGAACTCTCTTCCTTTTTCGATGATCCAGCAGATGTTGGCAATTTGATCTCTGGTTCCTCTGCCTTTTCTAAATCCAGCTTGAACATCTGGAAGTTCACGGTTCATGTACTGTTTAAGCCTGGCTTGGACAGTTTTGAGCATTACTTTGCTAGCATGTGAGATGAGTATAATTGTGCAGTAGTTTGAACATTCTTTGGCATTGCCTTTCTTTGGGATTGGAATGAAAACTGACCTTTGCCAGTCCTGTGGCCACTGCTGAGTTTTCAAAATTTGCTGGCATATTGAATGCAGCACTTTCACGGCATCATCTTTTAGGATTTGAAATAGCTCAACTGGAATTCCATCACCGCCACTAGCTTTGTTCGTAGTGATGCTTCCTGAGGCCCACTTGACTTCGCATTCCAGCATGTCTGGCTCTAGATTGGTGATCACAGCATCGTGATTATCTGGGTCGTGAAGATCTTTTTTGTGTAGTTCTTCTGTGCATTCTTGCCACCTCTTCTTAATATCTTCTGTTTCTGTTAGGTTCATACCATTTCTGTCCTTTACTGAGCCCATCTGTGCATGAAATGTTCCCTTGGTATCTCTAATTTTCTTGAAGAGATCTCTAGACTTTCCCATACTATTGTTTTCCTCTATTTCTTTGCATTGATCTCTGAGGAAGTCTTTCTTACATTACTAGTTCATGTACATTTTTCTGTGCTTTTCTTCTTCCATTTTCTCTGATTTTTCAAATGTCAGTGATTCATCTTGCTAATAAGATAGTGTGTATAAATGTCATCTTTTATATATTTGTATATGATTCATTTAGGCTAGAGGTCTGAATATATTTAATGTGACTAGGAGAAGGAAATATGTTTCTATTCCAAGTCTTAGTGCCTCAGATTGCTAGATCTGAAGAAGACCTGAGAGATCACCTAATTCAAACCTCCTAATTTGCAAAAGCTTTCATGTAATATTTAGGAATAGCTAAGACAGAAGTTTCCTGAGTTCGAATTCAGTATCTTTCTGATTTCTTTTTCTGCCCTTATCTTTATTGGGACCAGAGTTACAGCTTAATATTTTTTTAATCCTTTCCATGTTGGTGATTATTTTCCTTTATAAAGATTATGGAAATAATAAAGGATTAACTTACTATACATTTTTTAAAAGTATATTATCCTGTCTTTTTTTAAAGCAGTAGGTCTTTTTGTCCTTTTTAAACTGTCATCCCACCCCACCCCGCATTTAAGACTTTAGCTAAAACTCTTTTTAGTCTTGTCATCTCTCCCGCATCCATACCTGTTTCAGATAACTTTCTGATAATGTTAGGATAGAATCATGATGCTAGTTTTCATTTGTAGGTGATCTGTTTCTTTCCAGGTCTTAGACAACAAAATGAAGAGAGTCCGAAAGAATATAAGACTGAGAGCTACCTGGTGGGGTTTTGTTGATGAAGGTTAGGTGTAGTTGGGACGGTGCCCTGGTACTTTCAAAAAGGTAAGAGAAGTTTAGGAGATATGTAGAAACAGGAAGTAATAACCAAAGTGTTTATATGAAGAGAGCGAATTTTAAGGACTCGAAT
The DNA here is from genome assembly GCF_019320065.1 of Cervus canadensis. Classification (NCBI taxonomy): domain Eukaryota; kingdom Metazoa; phylum Chordata; class Mammalia; order Artiodactyla; family Cervidae; genus Cervus; species Cervus canadensis. Next base: position 14,653,213 of record NC_057402.1, on the reverse strand, counting down.
TAGTGGTTTAGCAGAAACAAGTAGACATAAACAGAGAGTTTGAGTTGATGTTTTTTATTTTGTGTTTGTCGAGCAGATTTTTTTAAACCTGTTTTCAATTATTTTTTAAACTTCTAGGAATAAAGCAGAGTAATTCAAAGAATGATTGGTTCTTATCAGAAGAAGAATTTAAATTATGGAACAGACGATATAGGTTAAGAGACACTGATGAAATTCAGGAAATAAGATTGCCTCAAGTTCAGTTTCTATCTTTACACAATGAAGAGAACAGACTAGTAAGTTAAATGTGTTTTCAGATGTCCTTTATAGTGATTATGCAATAGCTTTGGGAGTAAAGAGAATGAATATTAATGATCAGAAGTTCAACTTATAAAAATTAAGAATGTAAGCAGTTTAAAAAAGAATATTAAAGAATAGTCTGTTTTGATAAACTACTGATTTTCTTGTATATACATTTTTACATGACTATAATATATTTACATAAATTCTGACTTTATTACTTTCTTCATATGAACATTTCTGTGTAGGTGTAATTTTTATGATTGTTATATTACTCTGTAATATACTGTACTTTAACTATTTCTCTGTTGTGTTTAGAATTATTTTCAGTATATTACTAATTATGCTATTATGAATGTCTTTGTACAAACTGGTTTTTAATTTTTGTTTTGAAATTACAGTAAAACTTTAAATTGGATATTAGACTTATTTTATTATGAACAAATTATTGATGAGCTTGAGGAAAGTCAAACGAATTGATCAGAGGTTACATACCTACCAGAGAAGTAGAAAAACAACTTCAAGGAAGATACCTTTGAGAAGATTTATGGGGCTTGAAATACTTGGCTTTGAGAATCTATATTTTGTTCACTAATATATTTATTCCTCACTAAAGTGAGGAATGGCAGCAGGCATGATGAATTGGGATCAGTATCACTGAGAGATTATGAATACCTCTTTATGAGCTTCCCTGGTGGCTCAGACGGTAAAAGCGTATGATTGCAATCCAGGAGACCTGGGTTCGATCCCTGAGTCGGGAAGATCCTCTGGAAAAGGAAATGGCAACCCACTCCAGTACTCTTGCCTGGAAAATTCCACAGATGGAGGAGCCTTGTGGGCTACATTCCATGGGGTCACAAAGAATTGGACATGACTGAATGACTTCAGTTTCAGTTTATTAGATTATAGAAAATAATCTAGCAAAAACTCTTAATATGGAATTATATAAACCAGAATATGGCCAAGTAGTAACTAACTCATCTAGCACTTATTTATGTATTTTATTTTTAATGACATAGTTTTCTTTCTAATTTTATAAGCAATATATGTGACAGTTATTTTTAAAATGTATTTAAAAGGATATCTTTGTACTTCATAAAGTTATTTTATTTTTCACCTGAGATTTTAGTTGAAAATACCTAAGTGAATTAAAATTATTTATGCTATGCCAATTATCTGTATATTAAGTATTTTTTAAATCAGTGTGTGAAATCTGAGTATGTGTGTTTTTTGTTATGTTAAATTATCATTAATTAAGACTGAAGAACCAACCACTGGAATTCGTCAGCTCTCTCTCTCTGAGTGGAGACTATGGCAGGATCATCCTTTGCCTACATATCAAGTTGACCATTCAGATCGATGTCAGCATTTCATAAATATCATGCAAATGATAGAAGGAATGAGACATGAAGAGGTAGGAGCCTACTGTAACTTTCTCTTGCTGGTATGATAGTAAAACTAGAATATTTAATCTTTAGTCTTCTTAATTTGAAGTCATTATTAAAAGAAACAAGTACTTATTATAAATAATAATAGCTAGACTATTTTGTTTTCCTATGTAGCTTCTTGTGATCTCAATGGACTAGTTTTCTGTCTTAGGAGAAGTAGGCCTAATTAGAAGAATGCCATCTGTGAATATTGATAGACCAGAGTGAAATTTTAATGTATTTAATGGCTAAAGAGGATCAAGACCATCCCCAAGAAAAAGAAATGCAAAAAAGGCAAAATGGTTGTCTGAGGAGGCCTTACAAACTGCTATGAAAAGAAGAAAAGCAGAAGGCAAAGGGGAAAAGAAAAGATATACCCATTTGAATGCAGAGTTCCAAAGAATAGCAAGGAGAGATAAGAGCCTTCCACAGCAATCACTGCAAAGAAATAGAGGAAAACAATAGCAAGGGAAAGAGTAGAGATCTCTTCAAGAAAATTAGAGATACCAAGGGAACATTTCATGCACAGATGGGCTCAATAAAGGACAGAAATGGTATGGACCTAACAGAAGCAAAAGATACTAAGAAGAGGTGGCAAGAATGCACAGAACTACACAAAAAAGATCTTCACGACCCAGATAATCACGATGCTGTGATCACCAGTCTAGAGCCAGACATGCTGGAATGCGAAGTCAAGTGGGCCTTAGGAAGCATCACTACGAACAAAGCTAGTGGCGGTGATGGAATTCCAGTTGAGCTATTTCAAATCCTAAAAGATGATGCTGTGAAAGTGCTGAATTTAATATGCCAGCAAATTTTGAAAAGTCAGCAGTGGCCACAGGACTGGCAAAGGTCAGTTTTCATTCCAATCCCAAAGAAAGGCAATGCCAGAGAATGCTCAAACTACCGCACAGTTGCACTAGTGCTCAAAATTGTCCAAGCCAGGCTTCAACAGTACATGAACCATGAACTTCCAGATGTTCAAGCTGGATTTAGAAAAGGCAGAGGAACCAGAGATCAAATTGCCAACATCCGTTGGATTGTCAAAAAAGCAAGAGAGTTCCAGAAAAACATCTGCTTTATTGACTATGCCAAAGCCTTTGACTGTGTGGACCACAACAAACTGTGGAAAATTCTTCAAGAGATGGAAATACCAGATCACCTGACCTGCCTCTTGAGAAAAATGTATGCAGGTCAGTAAGCAACAGTTGGAATTGGACATGGAACAACACACTGGTTCCAAATCGGGAAAGGAGTACTTCAAGGCTGTATATTGTCACCCTGCTTATTTAACTTATATGCAGAGTACATCATGAGAAATGCTGGCTGGATGAAGCCCAGGCTAGAATTAAGAATGATGGGAGAAATATCAATAACCTCAGATATGCAGATGACACCACCCTTAAGGCAGAAAAGTGAAGAAGAACTAAAGAGCCTCTTGATGAAAGTGAAGGAGGAGAGTGAAAAAGTTGGCTTACAACTCAGCATTCAGAAAACCAAGATCATGGCACCTGATCCCATCACTTCATGGCAAACAGATGGGGAAACAATGGAAGCAGTGTCAGACTTTATTTTTTTGGGCTCCAAAATCACTGCAGTTGGTGACTGCAGCCATGAAATTAAAAGACGCTTACTCCTTGGAAGAAAAGTTGTGACTCTGCATATTAAAATGCAGAGACATTACTTTGCCAACAAAGGTCTGTCTTGTCAAAGCTATGGTTTTTCCAGTGGTCATGTATGGATGTGAGAGTTGGACTATAAGGAAAGCTGAGCACTGGAGAACTGATGCTGTTGAACTGTGGTGTTGGGGAAGACTCTTGAGAGTCCCTTGGACTGCAAGGAGATCCAGCCAGTCCATCCTAAAGGAAATCAGTCCTGAATATTCATTGGAAGGACTGATGCTGAAGCTGAAACTCCAATCCTTTAGCCACCTGATGCGAAGAACTGACTTATTTGAAAAGACCCTGATGCTGAGAAAGAATGAGTGCAGGAGGAGAAGGGGATGACCAAGGATGAGATGGTTGGATGGCATCACCAACTCAATGGAGATGAGTTTGAGTAAACTTTGAGAGTTGGTGATGGATAAGGACACCTGGTGTGCTGCAGTCCATGGAGTTGCAAAGAGTCGGACATGACTGAGCAAGTGAACTGAACTGAATGGCTAAAAAAATGTTTTTTGGTTGTGCCGCATAGCTTGTAGGATCTTAGTTCCCAGACCAGGGATTGAAAAGCACTGGCAGTGAAAGCACCAAGTCCTAAACACTAGATCTTCAGGAAATTCTCATTTAATGATTTATATAAATGTTTGTAAAGCAAGTTTAGTATTCTTGTTAGATCTGTTGAAATTTCTCTATCATACAGGTCATTTGGTGTGTTTCCTTTATCCTGGTGTTAGTTTAGAGAATTAGTGATTCCTTGAGTAACATCCTGATTCTTATTCCCTGAGGGAGTCAGAATGGTGAACCTATTGTGAGTGTGAAATCCAAAATGCCTGGGTTAGAATCTTACTTTTTGGATCTGTAAGTTACTTAACCTCTTTGTGCCTCAGTTTCACCTATAAATTGGCGATAATGATTCTTTCTTCATAATGTTGTTGTAAGGATTAAGTGGCTTAATATATGTAAAGCAATTAGAATAATACCTGGCACCTAGTAATTATGTGATAGATTGTAGCTGCTAATTTTATGTGTTCATGAACACATGTAAATAAAGTAATATTTGTGGATCCCTACAAGTGAAAAAAGGTGTGTATAATCCTATTTTATGTGTTAATTAAATCTGTACTTTCTACAAATATTTGTCCTGGGCTGTGCCAGCAAAAGCTGTGCATCAAAGTAACACATTTATTTAGTGCCTTCTATATGACATGGTCTGTTCTAGGCCCCATGGCTACACTGGTTAAGATTAAATATTCTGTAGAGAGCATATATCCTATTAGGGTGACAGACATTCTAACATTAATATTTATTGTATTTATTATACAAAAAGTGGAGAGTTAACTGCTTAAGTCCCTGAACAGTAGAGGAATCCTGATTAAAGTGGCATTTAGTGGCAAGAGGGAAGGATGAGTCAGGGATGGTGGGGACTGTAGTTTTAGATTTAGATATAAGACTTGGAAATTCATGAGAAGAGTTCTTGAGAAATTTGTTAAAAATAGCATATTCTAGCTTACAGCCTAGAAGACTGTAGGTACCATTATTTCAAATGTTCTAAAATCTGTTCTTAGTTTATCTTCAAGAGAGTAAATTTCACATAAGTATGTGTTTCTCATTTATATATGTTAATTTCTTAAATATCTTTAAGAAGTTAGAATCATTGTTCAGTTAAATGTTAGGAAAAAAGTATTTATAATAATATTCTATATATTAATTAAATTTATATTTTCTACAAATGTTTATCGTGGGTCTCTTATGTACTAGGTACTGGGAATACAAAACTATTAACTGATAAAAGATAATTTGTGATAATTTCACAGTAATGTCATTTCTAATTTTGTTTGACTTAGAATAATTTTTAAGGTAAAATCATTTGAATAATGCAATATTGTTTGGAAAATATTTTAACAGAGTAAGGCTCATCTCTTAGAATTTTTATTTGTTTACTTTATATTGCTTTCTTGTGACTTTTTCATTTTCCTTCTTTATAGGGAGAATGCAGCTATGAATTGGAAATTAAATCTTACTTACAAATGGAAGATATTAGCTCAGCATCTGGTACTCCCAGAAATGAATATAATCCTCTTGCCAGTGGCACCTTTACAAGTAACAAGAAGTCTTCATTTGCAAAGAATATAAATCAAGGGACATCAGTCTCAATGACAGAATCTGATGAAGAATGTGCTGAAATTTTTAAACAAATTCCTATCAAATCTACTGAAATTCCTTCTTTTAAAAAGAAGTCTTCTGAAATCCTGAAAAAAGATCAACCTGAAAAAGAAAATCAGGATGTTGTCGTGGAGCCTTTAGATACTGATGGCAGTTCTACCGCTGAACATATTCTTCAGGTAGACCTACAAAATGGTAAAAGGGCATCAGATACAGGTGAAGTCACTGCCACATGTGCTGTCAATGAAAATGGAGGTAATCCGTCATGTGGATTATTAACAGATTGTCAGTTTACAAATAAATCTACTAGTTCATTTACTGGAAATTTTTTTGATTCTGGTTATAACAGTTTCAGTGATGAGAAATCTCTTTCATCTAGCTTATTTCTTTCATTTGAGGATGAGCTTGATATAGCAAAAACAGGTGACCAGTTTTTTAATTGTCATTCATTAACAAAAGAGGTGCTAGCTAATGTAGAGAGATTTTTATCACACTCTCCTCCACCTCTCAGTGGACTGTCAGATTTGGAATATGAAATTTCTAAGGGTTCTGCACTTGAAAACTCGGTTTTTCTACCCTACTCAGAGTGCTTACAGAATGATAAATCCACCAATTTAATGTCACATTCAGCTGTAAATTCTCAACAGAATTTAGAATTGAATTCACTTAAGTTTATTACTCATCCTTCTGAAACAACTTGCCTTCATGGTACAACTAACAATAATATTTCTGATGAGCCAAACTTCTGTGACTCTGATAAAGTACATAAAAATAGTAAAAATGAACATTTAGTATCCAGCAATCAAATTCAAATAAACATCGGCCCTTCAAAGGATTTTGCTGAAGAAAAGAATCATGATGTTGATAACAGTGACTTCCCAATATTGCATACTGCTCAGGATGAAAGTTTATTATTATTTGAAGATGTTAATATGGAGTTTAATGATGTGAGCCCTCCTCCCTTAAACAGTAAATGTGAATCTTTATGTACATCAGACAGAACTGCTGTAAGTGAAATGGCACCAGTCTCTCAGTTCTTCATTTCTGATGAACTTTTGTTAGAGAATGATTCTGAACCCCAAGATCAAATTGTCTGTGATACTAATATGAGTTGGAAATCTCATGAAGGTTTGAGAGGTATACATGAGGAAAAACTGAATAATGATGAAAACAATTTTGACTGCTCTAAGGATTTATTTTCTGTTACATTTGATTTAGGATTTTGTAGTACAGGTTCTGAGGATGAAGTAGTAGACCATGCATCAGTTACAAATAATAAAATTTTAGATGATCTACCTGGAAGACATTTAGACATTAAGCAGATAAATGGCACAAATTGTGTTTCACATCAAGCAGTCATGTCAAGAGCCAATGTTGACAATTCTACAAGTGTAACAACTACTCACCCATCAAGTGAAGATAAGCCGAGTCCAGCTTTTTCATGTTTTTCAAAGAATGCAACAAAAAGTAAAGAATTTATGTCTCCTAGTTATTCTCAGTTTTCATTGCCAGTAGGAGAGAAAGTTATGAGCACACCACTTTCTGAATCAAGTATATTGAACTCATTTTCTAAGACGAGAATAGAAATGGCTAAAAAGTCAGGTTCTAACATAGGAAAAGTAGATCTACACAGTTTCAAAGAAACATTGAATTCAACTTTTGGTGATTCAGGACTTTCTATAGAAAAGTGTAAAAGCAAGAAACAGATCAATCTGCATCAATCCTGCCATTCTACTGAAGGTAAGATTCCAGCTTTATAAAGCACAAATTTTCTAGAATATTTTGGATCAGAGTCTATAATTTTTACAAAATGTAATTTCTCAGTGTATGATATATTGAATTAGATAATTGATGTACTATATAGTCCTTATATTGATGTTTATTGGTACAAGATTTATTTTTTTCTGCATGTATTTATGGCATGCATGCCATGGGAAGGTACTGTGCTAGACACTGAAAAACAGAAGTGTGAGATTTGGCTCTAGCCCTTAATTATAAAACACAAACAATTGTATGACATATAAATTTGAAAAGATACCAGTAAAATATGGAAATAACTACCAGATGAATAATAAGATGGTGGACATTTAGGTTCAGAAGATGAAAACATTTTGAACTGGTTTAGATTGAAAATGTTGACTTCTGATGTAGGTTTTCATCTCGGCTCCTTGGCAATATTAATGATTTGGACTTGTTGAAGATAATCAAAAGAGAATTTGGATGTTGTAAATGATGAAAGCAGAGGGAAATAAAGCAAGTGTAAAGTTTGGGGGGGGTATAAAGTAGGGGATTTATATAACAAAACTGAGAAATAAGACTGTATTTAAAAAATTGAGATAAGGTCATAGAAAATCTATAGGAATCTTTGCATCTGTACAATCTAACTCTATAGAAAATACAGAAAACAGATGATATAAATACCAGTGACTTATATATCAAAAATATAATGGTTTAAATATCCTTTAGATCCTGTTATAGAACTCAACTCTAGTTTATGTATAGATTATTATTAAAGGCCACTTATGAATTTTACTCTTTATGGCTAAGGGAAAAGAGTAGTTACAGGATAAAATGAGAATTTCCTCTATAAATCCTATGATTCATGAATGTTTTAAGATAAAAACTTATAAGTTCTGGATATACAGTTAATTTTTAAAGACTAACTTGTCTACATAATTTTGGATATACTCAGACACGTTTTTTTACTAAGTATGTTGCCTAGGTCCTTTAATATTTAATACCTTTATATTAAGTCTTTGTTAATGAGTGAGATAATTTTTCTGTCTTTGTGTCAGATTTGCATTAAAACTTTTTTTCTAGCATTGTACTTAATGACTAACCATGGGCAATATTAATTCTGAATACATAGCCATTAAGGAACTATTTATTATGAGTTTTGTTTTTTTTTTTAGTATTTTTCATTCCACTTAGTTGAAATAGAAGATTTAGGATCATTTACCATGTTATATGTATACAATAATCTGTCTAGGTAGATACTTTATTAGCACAGAGCATAAGGAGAAATATACTATGTGAGTTTGTATTAGTTTTGTACTGCTGTGTAAAAAATTACTCCCTCTAATTTAGTGGCTTAAAATAGCATTTATCTCACAGTTTCTGTAGTTTAGGAATTTCAGAGTTGCTTAACTGGGTCATTCTGGCTTAAATTTCTCATGAGATTATAGTCAAGATTTCACTTGGGGTTGCAGTCATCTGAAGACTTGACTAGGCATGTAAAATCTGCTTCCAAAGTGGTTTATTTGAAAGCAAGGAAGGATGATGGGAAGCACACAGGAATTTCTAGTCCACAGTGATTCTAAAATCTAGCAGAGCCAAGACTGAAAGTTTCTTGATTAGTACTCAAAGCCTGGGAATAATTCTCCATGGTTCTTGGTTCTATCCTCTGGATGCCTAGTCCAGTTTCCTAATAGGTAGCACTTGTGGAGCTTTCTCAGGTTGTGTCCTTCCAGTAAAAATTTGGGGATCTAAAGGCCTCTTCATTTTGTACTCTCTCTGCCCCTTTTAGTTGTAGCTGGCTGTGGTTTTTTCCTCATCTAATTCTCATAAATATTTGTGGATCTCTTGTGAATCTTATTTGAGGTTCATTCCGTTAGACACTAGCCATGTCCACAAATCTTTTGGAGGTGAGTTCTTCTCTAACTTCGGCTTCTGCTGAAATGTGTAAAGATAGTTCCTTAATCTTCTTAGAAAATCTGTTGTTTGAGAGGGAATGTAAGAGACATCTTTAAAATGTTTAGAGTACTGTCCGACTGAATGGTACTCTGAGGCACCACCTTTGATCTTTCTGAGGTCTTAAAGCATTTACAGTTACACCCTCAGCATCATCTGGACTGTAGTTTCCTGGCAGTCTTCTAGATTAGGTCTTTGCCTGGAAGATTTCTTAATTTAACATTGTTTGCCATCTGGAGAAGCTGGTAATTTTCAAAACCAGCAAGTCTCAACTGTTTCATGTTTTGATTGATTGATTGATTGATTTGGCTGTGCCGGGTCTTAGTTGCGACATGTGGGGTCTTTAAACTGCTGACATGCGAGCTCTTCGTTGTGGCACGTGGGATCTAGTTCCAGGGATCGAACTTGAGCCCCTACATTGGAAGTGCGGAGGTTTAGCTACTGGACCACCAGGAAAGTCCCCCTGTTTCATGTTTAATGTACTTTGTTTAATTCCTCTCTCTCCTTTCACATTTAAACAAGAAGCATAGGTGATACCTTAAACATGTTGTCTGGAAATCTTCTTGCTTAGAGCACCTCCTTCATTGTTGTTGTTCACTCAGTCAGTTATGTCCAACTCTTTGAGACCCCCATAGACTGTAGACTCCTCTGTCCTTCACTGTCTTCCAGAGTTTGCTCAATTTCATGTCCATTGAGTCGGTGATGCTACCTAATCATCTCATCCTCTGCCATCCCCTTCTCCTTTTGCCTTCAGTCTTTCCCAGCATCAGGGTTCTTCCCAATGAATTGACTCTTTGCATCAGGTAGCCAAAATATTGGAGCTTCACCTTCATCATCAGTCCTTCCAATGATTTCAGGGTTGATTTACTTTAGGACTGACTGGTTTGATATCCTGCAGTCCAAGGGACTCTCAAGAGTCTTCTCCAGCACCACAGTTCAATTCTTCAAAGTACCAGTTCTTTGGCTCTTGGCCTTCTTTATGGTCCAACTCTCACATCTGTACATGACTACTGAAAAAATCATAGCTTTGACTAGACGGACCTTTGTTGGCAAACTAATGGCTCTGCTTTTTAATATGCTGTCTAGGTTTGTAACAACTTTCCTTCCAAGAAACAAATGTCTTTTAATTTCATGGCTGCAGTCACTATCTGCAGTGATTTTGGAGCCCAAAAAGAGAAAATCTGTCACTGCTTCCACTTTTTCCCCTTCTGTTTGCCATGAAGTGATGGGACTAGTTGCCATGATCTTAGTTTTTTGAATGTTGAGATTTAAGCCAGTTCTTTCACTCTTCTCTTTCACTCTCATCAAGAGGCTCTTTAGTTCCTCTTTGCTTCTTGCCATTAGTGTGGTATCATCTGCATATCTGAGACTGTTGATATTTCTCCCAGCGGTCTTTATTCCAGCTTGAGCTCCGTCTAGCCCAGAATTTCGCACGATGTACTCTGCATATGTTAAATAAACAAGGTGACAGTGTACAGTCTTGTCCTACTCCTTTCCCAATTTTGAACCAGTCAGTTGTTTCCTGTCTGGGTCTAACTGTTGCTTCTTGACAGGGGTCTCAGGAGACAGGTAAGATGGTCTGGTACCTCCTTCATGAGGTACATTTTCTACTTTCTGTGTTACTGCAACGTTGTTAAACTTTCTGGCATTATAGTAAAATTTCTCTTTGCTATAATTTCTAATAAGGATTTTCTTACTTCTTTAAGCTGTTACCCATGACCTCCTCAATGGCCATTAATCTTCCTGTAAACAGTTCCTTTGAGGGTCTTCAAACTTTCACAAAAACTCTCCTCAAAAATTCTTTTAACAACAACAAAACAAGTTCTTTTAGCTTCTGCCCACTCTTTAGTTCTAAAGCTATATCCACCGTTTAGGTATTTGGTAATTAATTCCCTATTTCCATGCACCAAAATCTGTATTATTTATCTCTAGCTGCATAACAAATTTACTGCAAACTTAATGGCTTAAAACAGCCGTTTCTCTAGACTAGGAATTCGAGAATGGCTTGGCCGGGAGTTCTGACTCCAGATATTTTATGAGGTTACATTCAAAACATTGGCCAGGGCTACAGTTATCTGAAGGCTTGAGTCAGCTTGGCAGATCACATTGCTCTTGTATAAGAGACCTCAGTTTCCTGCCTTGTTTTCCTCCCCGCAGGATTACTTCCTCTATTCTTACTGTATAGCATCTGGCTTCCTCCAGAGTGAGTGATACAAGAATAACTATCTTTGAGACTGAATAAATGTTGAGATTGCCAGGAACAATTTTTACTGTACCCATCAATAAAATAGATAGCTGCGGTTGGACAAACTTAAATCTGTTGACCAGATTCATTATCTTTAAATAAATTGTAGATGAACAATTATCAAGCCGTGAAAGTGAAGATGATGAGATTTTCCAAAGAAAAAGTAAAAAAACAAAAGGAAATGTTTTGGAATCCCCAGAGGTGAGTTGGTCAGTAATCACAGTAGCAAGATCATATAAAGTTTCTTGTTTCCCTTAAAACTTTTTTTTTTTTAAATTTTTACTTTGTCTGCTTTATCTAGAATCAGAAAAATAGCGAAGTTGATTCTCCACTTCAGGTTGTCAAAAAGCGCAGGGTTCCTCCAAACAGAGTAAGTAAATAAGAAATAATAAATAGTAATTCAAATCTTTTTGAGATAAATATTACAAGAGAAATATGTGAATAGTTGAGCATAGGTATATTTGATCTTACAGGTATTTTTAACAGAAAAAGATAGTAAATCTTCAGTGACTGGAATTTCTATTTTAATTTTAAACTCCTTCAAGAAACTATTCCTATTTTTGTCAGTACACTCCAGCAATTCATGAAACATTGATTAAATACCTACCGTGTATCTACTGCGCAAGATGCTGGGGATAGTATAAAGAGTATTTCCTGGTACTGTTTTAAGTGCATAAACTAGTAGGAAGGATAGATAAGTAAATGGGTAGTTTCCATATAATTTTTTAAGTGATGAGAGAAGATAAAACTTAACCTAGACCTTGGGAGTTCTGGCAAGCTTCTTGAAAATAACACCTTATATAAATCTTAAAGCATACATATTTTAGGGGAAAAGAAGGGAGAAGGGAAGGCATTCCCAGCAGCTTAAAGAAGGGTACAGAACAGGGAAATGGCATCTCTTGTTGTGGATTGTAAAGGTAAAAAGTACCAGAAAGTAAAGCTGGAGAAAAATCTGGGTGAGCTTTTAGAAGGCCTTTCTCATTCTTTTGCTTACTGAATGAGTTTGAAAGAAGGGAAAGGAGGAGTCCACAATGACTGTTCAGTTTTGGCTTGGGCTTCGTTGGCAGATACATCATGTTTTTAGAGGAAACAAGAAAGAGTGGTGAGTTCAGTGTTGAATATGTTCGAGTTTGAAGTCCATGTGGGACAGTAAAGTGACAATGTCTGGAAGGCATTGACAACTATGAAAATGTGAAATTTGGCATGAGACAAGTGCTCGGGCCTGGTGCACTGGGAAGACCCAGAGGAATCGGGTGGAGAGGGAGGTGGGAGGGGGGATCGGGATGGGGAATACGTGTAAATCTATGGCTGATTCATATCAATGTATGACAAAACCCACTGAAATGGTGTGAAGTAATTAGCCTCCAACTAATAAAAAAAAAAAAATATTTTAGCCTAAAAATAAATCTTAAGATATTGGTATTAACATTCTTATTTCCCATGAAAAAAAAAAAAAAGAAAGAAAATGTGAAATTTGGTCAGTGGGCACATCTTAAGGCTTTAGTATTCATTTGTCATCAGTTTATAGCTGACAGCTAAATTTTGAGACTAGGAAATCTTGTGTGTTTTAATTCTCTAATACTAACTAGTATAATTTGTGCAAGATTAATTAAAAATGCAATCAACCCTCATTAACTTTGTATACTTATATAAAACTCCATTTAAAAAATTGTTTTAACTTGCTACTTTATCTAAAATGTCTGATTTACTTGCTAGATGTGAATTAAAATATTGATAATGCTGATGCTTAATCCACCTTAACCTAAAATTATCCCTGTTAATTGAAGTTATTTTGATAAATTTCTTTTGATTATTTGGATTGGTTTTATATTATTCTGTAAGAGATACTGTAGTAGGCTTCATAGTCAAAAGATTTGTTGTTATATTTTTTTCTTAGTTTGAAAGGACTTGTGTATGTTTGAATTGATTTTGATAGCTATATTTATAGACGATTATTTTTTTGTGAAGCCCTTCAGGATCTTTTAAAGGAAACAGTTAAACTAAAAACATAAACATTCATCAGATACATTCAATTTCATACAAAATTGAATGAATACTGTATTAGTATTACTTATAATTTATTATTTTATTACTTAGAATTATCTTTTAAATTTTAAAATATTGTGTATTTGTGCATGGCTCTGAGTTGTAAGAGCATTTTATTTTTCTAACAAGAAAATGTTTGGTCAACTATTTAAAAGGGAAACATGATAATAGAAGCAACAACCCTTCAGAAACTCATTAAGATACAACACTTAAATAATATTTTCTTATGCAAGAATTTTATTGAATTATAGTTAGATTTATCATCTAGTGATGAGAGTGATAATTTTCACAAACGAGATCCACTATCAGAAGACTTCAAGGATCATAAGAGGAATGCCAAAAGAAGCATCAAAGTCAGAAAGAAACAGAATCACCTAAAGGTAAACTTTTTTCAGTTTCTTAGTTTTATATAAATATACTATATATTTTTAATTAGTACAGAAGAGTAGATTTTACATAGAAGTAGATTTCTCTATAATTCCTTTATAGGAAAAAACCAAAACCTGAAAATTATTTTGACCCTAACTTTACTTTTTTTTACTAGAATTAAAAAGCCAAAGTGTGGTTTTTTAGTTTCTCTTTGTGTTTTGAAACTATCTTGCAATGTTGTGTTATTTTGAAGAACTAAATGAAGAAACTTTAGTGTACTGAAGATGTAACATTCAAATTGAAGAAAATATAGAGACAAATCTGAATTTTAAAATATTTGCTTTTATAATATTTTTATTGTTTTTCTTGTCTATATCCAGTATTCAAATTTTTGGAAAAGAATTCTTAGCACTTTTTTTTCTGATCAGTCTTTTTGTGGCACTGTATTTTTCCTGGCAAAAATGAATTGCTGAAAGACTCAGGAGACTTTATTAAGAAACATTCAGCAAGCAGACATGCTGACCTGTACTTTATTTTATTTATAACAATTAAAAGAAGACATTTTAAATAGATATGCTACTTTATCATTTCTTCTTGCAGTTTTCTATTTTTATTATTTTTGATCTTAAAAGCACTGGCAAGAAATCCATTTTCCAAAACAGTTTTCAGTTATTTGAGGACATTAAATGATTTTCTTAAAGGCACTTTTCCTGTTTTCTCATTTATCTTAGCTCGTAGCTAGGAAGTTTTTAGATGAAGAAGCAGAACTTTCTCAAGAAGATGCAGAATGTGTTTCATCAGATGAAAATGATGAGTCAGAAAATGAACAAGACTCCTCACTACTTGACTTTTTAAATGATGAGACTCAACTGTCACAGGCTATAAATGGTAAATGATACAATAATACTTCTCTTTCTTTTTATTTTCAGTGTGTTTACTGTGGTTATACTTTTTCCAAAGAACCTTGACTTTAAAGGGAATTAAATTTGATGTGTGTAAAATACTTGGTAATTCTGTAATATTTCCTTTATGTGAGAGTTGCTTGTTTATAGGCTACTAATTTTAAAAATTACTATTTTTAGAAAACAGTCTCTAGAGACCTGGCTGGCTGTCAGTTGTTCATTTAAACAAGTATTAATGCCTGGTATGTGCCTAGTACTCTGTAAGGTTCTTGAGAAAGCTGTATCTATGAACAAAATGGACAAAACCCCCTGTGCTTCAAAAGCATACATTAGAATGGAAGAAGAGTAACAATATACACAATAACTAAATTATTTAGTGTAAGACAAGTTTACAGAAAAACAAAAACAGATTGAGTAAGATGAAGATTTGAAGTGTCAGGGGTTGGGGTATTAAGCTATAAATTTGAGTAAGGTAATTAGGGGTTGACCTCATTGAGGTGACATTTGTCCAGACTCTAGGAGATGAGGAATTCAACCATGCAGTCTGTTAAAACCAGCTGAGACACAAAGCTAAATTTATTAAATTTGTCAAGTAGGGGAGACTACTTTTAGAAAACAGTCTCCCCAAATAGTGCTTGAGCAGATCTTCTATAGATGGTTCAGATTGGCTGCAATGGAAATGGGAAAGATTGTAGTGGGCTTTTCTGGATTCTTATCTTTCACAAATCTTGCCATTATTCTGCTCCTCCAGGGTCTCATATGACTTAAGACGGCAAAGTTTCCCAAGGTCCATGACTTTAAAGAAG
Source organism: Cervus canadensis (assembly GCF_019320065.1). NCBI lineage: Eukaryota > Metazoa > Chordata > Mammalia > Artiodactyla > Cervidae > Cervus > Cervus canadensis. The sequence continues at coordinate 14,637,625 of NC_057402.1, read as the reverse complement.
GCTTTAAATACAAAGGTCTCAGTAGTGTGTTGCTGATTCAGATATGATTTGCAGAATAAGGCTTCTTTCCCAGGTTTATAGTAGAACCTGGTGGGAGAATGTTGATGCAAAGATGACCAATGTAAAGGCCCTGAAGCAGGAGTGTACCTGGCGTGTTCAAGGGAACATCATTATGACTAGAACTGAAAGGGAAGAAGAGGGGTAGTAGGAAGTGAAATCAGAGGGGTAATGAATGAGCAGCCAACTCATGTTATTTTGTATCACTCCAGCTTCTGTGTTGAGAATGGTCTATCTGGGAACAAAGGTGGAAGAAAGGACCATACAAGAGGCCATGGCAGTAATCTAATCAAGGAATGATGGTGGCAGTGAGAGGGGAGAAAGATTGGGTTCTGGCTGTGTACAGCTGATGGGATTTTCTGATGGATTAGAGAGACAAAAAGCAATGGCACCCCACTCCAGTATCTTGCCTGGAAAATCCCATGGACAGAGGAGCCTGGTGGGCTGCAGTCCATGGGGTCGCTAAGAGTCGGACACGACTGAGCAACTTCACTTTCACTTTTCACTTTCATGCATTGGAGAAGAAATGGCAGCCCACTCCAGTGTTCTTGCCTGGAGAATCCCAGGGATGGGGGAGCCTGGTGGACTGCCGTCGATGGGGTCTCACAGAGCAGACACGACTGAAGCGACTTAACAGCAGTAGCAGAGAGACAAAGAGGGAGTCAGTGGGCTTGAGCAACAGGAAGGACTTCAGTTGCTGCTATTGGGAAGGTTGAAGGTAGTTCAGTTGTGATAAAGAATAGGGAGATCTGAAACCCCGTTTAGACACAGTACTTTTTTTTTTCACAGTATGTTTGAAATATGTAGGATTTCAGAGTTTGTTTGTTTGTTTTTAAAGAAAATCTCAAAATCCACATTGTTTTTTTTTTTATGCCTCATTTCTTAGGTACTCTTTACTATATAACTTTAAAAAATAATCGGCATATGATTCTCACATGAATTGTGCTTTATGAAAAAAGCCAGATTCAAAAAGTTACATACTATATTGTTGTTTAGTCACTAAGTCATGTCCAACTCTCTCCAGCCCATTGGACTGCAGCCTGCCAGGCTCTTCTGTCCATAGGATTTCCCAGGCAAGAATACTGGAGTGGGTTGCCATTTCCTCCTCCGTGGGCTCTGCCTGACCCAGGGGTAGAACCCAAGCCTCCTGCATTGGCAGGTGGGTTCTTTACCAACAAGCCACCAGGGAATGGCTAATCTGGGATAGGTCAAAGTTAAATACTTATTTACTTTTCGTTTAAATAATTTGGGTATTTGAAAAATTTTTTTATCTTTATACAGATTCTGAAATGAGAGCTGTTTACATGAAATCTGTGCGAAGTCCATTGATGAGCAATCGATACAAAATGGTCCATAAGAAACATAACAACATAAACATTTTTTCCCAGGTATGAACTATAGAAATATAGTGGAGAATTTCTTGGCGGTGATGTTGGAATATATTCCTGTTAATGAAGCCTTCATTTTGTTTCTAAAACTCCATCAGAACTATTTGCAGTAGTTTCTGCCCTGAGTAAGGAAGATGGACTACGTGAATTCTCAAAATCCCTTTCAGTCATAATTTGATCACAGTTTCCTTTTGTTAATGAGCTAATTAGAATATACTCTGAATTTGTTGTCCAATTAGAATATTTAAAGGAAGTGAATAGAACTTTATCATCTGCTAGTTAAAATTTTAACTCTTCTGTTGTCATATTTCTCTTAGAAATTAATTTTTCCCATTAAAATGGCATATCACAAAAATTATAGATTATTTTTCATTTATGGAATCAATTTTGTATTAGTCTTATTTGTTTATAAATTGCCATATTCAGCTCAGAAATATAGGCATTTTTTTTATGATCATTCCTACTCTGTACTTTCATTGTGTTTATTATATAGTGTTTTATGAATTACTGTTCATTTTTCTGGCTACTTGCACTAGGATAAATTTCTAGAGGGTAAATCAGGTTTTTTGTTTTATTCCCAAACTTCCCATTTTCTTCCATTAAAAAATATACTCAGAAAGAAGATGTGGTATATATAAAAATTGGAAGTTTACTCAGCCATAGAAAAGAAGAAATTTTGCCTTTTGTGACCACATGGACGGACCTAGAGGGCATTATGCTAAGTGAAAGAAGTCAGAGAAAGAAAAATATTGTATGATTTCACTTACATGTAGAACCTGAAAAATAAAACAAATGAACCACCATAATAAGGAAATCATAGACACAAAGAAACAATCAGGTGGTTGCCAGAGAGGAATGGGTGGGGAGGAGAGAAATAGGTGAGGGAGATTAAGGGATACAAATTTCCAGTTGCAAAATAAGTGTCATACCTCTGAAATGTACAGTGTGGGGAATATAGTCAATAATTATGTAGTGTCTTTGTACAGTGACAGCGTGTAACTAGACTTATCCTGGTGATCAGTTTCAAATGTATGTCACAAAACTAACATCATGTTGTAGGTTAATTATACTTCAGAAACAAACTCATAGAAAAGGGGATCAGGTTTACGGTATAAATAGGTACTTGTTATGGGCTTCCCAGGTGTCACAGTAAAGAACCCTCCTCAGTGCAGGAAACACAAGAAACGCAGGTTCGATCCCTGGGAAATGCCATTCTTGCCTGGGAAATGCCATGGACAGAGAAGCCTGGCAGGCTACAGTCCACGGGGTCACAAAGAATCAGAAATGACTGAGCATTCATGCAGACACAGACCTTGGGATGTAATGTACATGATAAATATAATTAATACTGCTGTATGTTAACTATGAAAATTGTCAAGAGAGTAAATCCTGAGAGTTCTCACCACAAGGAAAAAGTATGTTCTTCTATTCTTTAATTTTGTCTCTCTGTGAGATGAGGGCTGTTCACTAAATTTATTTCATGATGTAGTGAGTCAAATCACTATGCTGTACACCTTAAACTTATACAGTGTTGTATGCCAATTATATCCCAATAAAACTGGAAGAAAAAAAAAGAATATGCTCAATAAAGAGTCATTTGAGCAAGTGACTGAATTAACAAAGTAAATGAAATAAATATTCAGAGAAATATCATGAACTTAATATGTTAAAAACATGCTGGTTTTATGAAATTTATTATACTCTTATTTGTGTTTTTATTGTAGATTCCTGAGCAAGATGAAACCTATTTAGAAGACAGTTTTTGCGTTGATGAAGAGGAGTCTTGCAAAAGCCAGTCAAGTGATGAAGTTTGTGTTGATTTTAACCTAATAACTGAAGACTGCTATACAAATGAGAGTAAAAAATATAAAACCCGACGTGCAGTAAAGCTAAAACAAATGAAGATGAGACAAAATTGTGCACGTTCAAAAAATAAATTATCCAGAATTATTTTACTGGATGATTCAAGTGAGGAGGAACACGATGTAAAGGATAAACGGGAATTCAGACCTGTGGTTAACCCAAGCACAGTGCCTTCTGGGTCTTCATTGCAGTCCAGGGACCACTCTAATCCAGTCGGTAATCAATTGCTAAACCAGAGACAACAGACACCACCTAATTTAAAGGTTCCCGTTTCTGATGTCTCAAACTTCAAACCTCAGAACCATACTGACATGGAATCTGCCTCATCATTGTTCACTACGGTCAGTGCACAGAAAGACTGTGGAAAGTTTCCAGTTCAGTTGAAGGTATGAATCAAACCAGAAAAAAAAGCCTTCATGTGTTTACCAAAAGGTTTTTTTGTTTGTTTGTTTTCCTTTCTTTTGTGTTGAATAACTAGGTCAAAGAAAAATTAACAAGTAATAGAATTCTTCAGACAAGAAATCAGCATACTAAATTATATAACTAATTCATAGGATGCTTATTTTTTAAATGTGTTAATAGCTTTCTTAAGAACACTGTAAGGAAACATGCTTCGTTTATAAAAAGAATACAGGAAATTAGCTTCTTGCAAGGTAACAGAAATTACATGCTCAGAACTAGTTTCCCCAGATTAACTTTTCTTTCCCTCTCTGAAGGCTTCAGGTATGTAACTCTCATCTACTTACTGGGGAAGGGAGGTTACTTAGTTAGTTCAGTCGCTCAGTCGTGTCCGACTCTTTGCGACCCCATGAATCGCAGCACGCCAGGCTTCCCTGTCCATCACAAACTCCTGGAGTTTACTCAAACTCATGCCCGTCGAGTCGGTGATGCCATCCAGCCATCTCATCCTCTGTCGTCCCCTTCTCCTCCTGCCCCCAGTCCCTCCCAGCATCAGGGTCTTTTCCAATGAGTCAACTCTTAGCATGAGGTGGCCAAAGTACTGGAGTTTCAGCTTCAGCATCAGTCCCTCCAGTGAACACCCAGGACTGATCTCCTTTAGGATGGACTGGTTGGATCTCCTTGCAGTCCAAGGGACTCTCAAGAGTCTTCTCCAACACCATAGTTCAAAAGCATCAATTTTTCAGCGCTCAGCTTTCTTCACAGTCCAACTCTCACATCCATACATGACCACTGGAAAAACCATAGCCTTGACTAGACGGACCTTTGTTGGCAAAGTAATGTCTCTGCTTTTTAATATGCTATCTAGGTTGGTCATAACTTTCCTTACAAGCAGTAAGCGTCTTTTAATTTCATGGCTGCAGTCACCATCTGCAGTGATTTTGGAGCCCAAAAAAATGAAGTCTGACACTGTTTCCACTGTCTCCCCATCTATTTCCCATGAGGTAGTGGGACCAGATGCCATGATCTTAGTTTTCTGAATGTTAAGCTTTAGGCCAACTTTTTCACTCTCCTCTTTCACTTTCATCAAGAGGCTTTTTAGTTCCTCTTCACTTTCTGCCATAAGGGTGGTGTCATCTGCATATCTGAGGTTATTGATATTTCTCCCAGCAATCTTGATTCCAGCTTGTGCTTCATCCAGCCCAGCGTTTCTCATGATGTACTCGGCATATAAGTTAAATAAGCAGGGTGACAATGTACAGCCTTGACGTACTCCTTTTCCTATTTGGAACCACTGTGTTGTTCCAGGTCCAGTTCTAACTGTTGCTTCCTGACCTGCATACAGGTTTCTCAAGAGGCAGGTCAGGTGGTCTGGTATTCCCATCTCTTGAAGAATTTTCCACAGTTTATTGCAGTCCACACAGTCGAAGGCTTTGACATAGTCAATAAAGCAGAAATAGATGTTTTTCTGGAACTCTCTTGCTTTTTCAATGATCCAGTGGATATTGGAAATTTGATCTCTGGTTCCTCTGCCTTTTCTAAAACCAGCTTGTACATCTGGAAGTTCTCGGTTCACGTATTGCTGAAGCCTGGCTTGGAGAATTTTGAGCATTACTTTACTAGCGTGAGATGAGTGCAATTGTGCGATAGTTTGAGCATTCTTTGGGATTGCCTTTCTTTGGGACTGGAATGAAAACTGACTTTTTCCAGTCCTGTGGTCACTGCTGAGTTTTCCAAATGCTGGAGTAGAGGTTAGGGGCCTGATTTTCTTCCTTTGAATTTCTTTCCTTCCAGAATGGTTATGTAGTTTACTTTCCAGCTCCTTTTTATTTTACTATTGCTAAAGTAATCCCCAAAACTATTTTCAGTTTTTAGGAGTTTATAGTTGCAGTAATTTTGCTAAAATGGGGGTTAAAGTGACAGTAATAGGAATCCCAGACTGAGACTTCTCCCGTTGCTTCCTCTGGGTGTTCCAGGCCGCCCCACCTGAGCAGCGTGCTCCGGTGTCCACACAGTGGCCCTCAGATTGGCATTTCCATACATTACCTCCAGACTTTTTTTTTTTCTTTTGGCATGAAAGTATTTCTGGAAGGCATAATTAGATAAAGTTGACTAGATTGGAGAACAACAAAGCACTTCATTTCTCTGAGCATCAGAATTATCAGCTCTAGTAGAAAGATAGTAATCCCAAGGGTCAAGGTAGGTAGTACTTGCACCATACTTTGAAAACCGGTAAGCACTCTCTGCATTTCTATTTAGCGTGCTCCAACCAAAAAACATAGATATACCCTAGTAATATTTTGAGGACTGTGAAAAAGGATAGGTAGATTTTTACAGAAGTCTGTTTTAACTTCTGTCATCTAGTGCAAGGTATGATTCTTCTTCAAATTAGGAGGTGAAAGAATTTGAGGTAAATTTGAAAAGACAGAAAATAAACTAAATATCCTGTCAAAAACTGTTAGCTACTGAAAATGTTAATATTTATCTGTCACATATATTACATACAGTGTTCTTTGTTCATCATTTGCTTTTGTTTTAAGTAGGTTTTGCCATAGGAAATTTTAGCTTTTTTATAGAGTTCCAGTTTTTTTCTTTATAATTTCTGACATCAGTGCTTAAAAATCCATTTTGCATTCAAAGACAACCAAATATTTCTACTATTTTTTGTTTCTTTAGTGTCATTTCTTCCTTCATTAGATTTATTCTTTTCCTTTAAAAATTGAATATTAAATGCATTTTAAAGATTATTCTGAGTGATTAGCACTTCCTCTTTAGCTTAGAATATAGAAAGCTGGAAAGAATGTTGCTCCCATTCTTGCAACAACAACAAAAAAAGCCAGATAATCTACAAAATCATAAGTTTATTTGGATCTGAGGTTGCATGGCAACCAGTTAGCCGGATATCTAAGGAAAGACAAGTGCCTCCGTGGAGAGACTTGCTGAGTTGGAACAGTCACTGGACATTGTACAATCTAGTAAGGAGACCTCAGCTAAAACTTTAATGAATTGCTAGTCATCAAGTGGTCACAAAAAAGATTGAGAGAGTAAACCTTCCCATTGCAGGCAGTGGGCAAGTGACCAGCAGCTGCAGTGGGCAAGGCACCAAGCCCCATCTAGTTCCTTTTCCCCACGTTCCCCTGTGGAACAAAAAGTATTTAGCCACTGGGGGAAGAACAACAAACTCTGTAGTCCCCAGGGCCTAGGTGAAGACCCTTTGCAGAGGAAGGAAAGGAAAAAGAGAGAAACTAGAATTAAGGAGAAGAGAGAGCAAGTAGATTTAGTTGAACAGGCAATGGCTGAGGATTTTCCAAAAGTACTTTGGCATACAAGTAGCTGAGTCTCTGTTTTCAGTTATCATGGGTATGTTATCTTGAAGTGGAATTCCTGGGCCATATGGTAATTCAACTTTGAGAACTTGCCAAACTTTTCCAAAGTGGATGCATCATTTTCTTTTTTTTTTTTTTTTTAATGCATCATTTTCATTCCCACCAACAATGCACGTCCCAGTTTTTTTTCACATTCTCATCAACGCATTTTCCTTTTAGAAAATGTCTAGCCATCCTACTAGGTATTAAGGGTAGCTAGTGGTAGCTTCATCTACATAGTACCTTTGGTCCTGTTGAAGGAAGAAGAAAAAGTATGAGTGAGAAAAGTCAGCCTAGGTGTTAGAAGTTTATGGCGTCAACATATATGTAATTGATGGTGATTGATGTTTTCTACTTTTCAGGGTGCTACTGCTCTGGAGGATTCTGGCACTTCTGCGCCATGCTGTTCCAACTCACGACCACATTTGGCTGACACACATGCTTGTCTAAGACTGCCCCAGGAAGGCCACAGAACTTGTATTCTTGTAGATAGTCGTGAAATCGTTTCTGGTTCAGAAGTAGTTTCTTCCCTAAGAGCAATTCATGGCTTACAGGTAGAGGTCTGTCCTCTTAATGGTTGTGATTATATTGTGAGTAACCGCATGGTGGTGGAAAGGAGGTCTCAGTCTGAGATGTTAAATAGCATCAGTAAGAACAAGCTCATCGATCAGATCCAGTACCTACAGAGCATGTTTGAAAGAATATGTGTGATTGTGGAAAAGGACAGAGAAAAAACAGGTTTGTATTTTTATAAGGCTATAAAGGAACTTGACTATTATTTAGTTCATTATTCTACTGTCAGGATGTGGGAGGCTCTTAAAATGTGAATACCTGACTCATGAATATTTACATAATGTCATAATATTTTTTATTAGTCACTGTGTTTAAATGCAGCTTATGATCATTGAAGAGGGTGAATTGAAGGCAAGTGAACCAATCATGTCTTTTTCTGGGAGGAGCCCTGGGAAGGTTGCCAGAAATAAAGCATCAGTGTGGGAGAGGATTGAGGAGTTTAAGAAGGTAGAATTAGCAGGAGTAAGTGGAAGCAATCAAGAATTACTCTTGAGCTGACCAGTTTCTTGATTACTGAGCAGTCAGGTAGTGGTGCTCTTCTTTGAAATTATGAATATAGGAGAAGCAGCAGATTTGAGACTAAAGAGGTGTTTAATGTTGAATACATTAAGATTGAATTCTCAGTGGGTCACTAAAATGGGTGCCTAGAATATTTTAGAAAATGCAGGCTTGGAGCTTCAGTTAGGGAGTTTTATGGATAATGTTTAACTGCATAGGGCATCCCTGAGACTAGTGAAAAGATCATAGGGTATGGAATCAGAGATGCACTGAGTTCTGATGTCTTTTATAGCTATGTGACATTCCATTTGACAGTTAACTCCTCTGAGGAGTTAATAGTACACTTTTCCTAGTCATCCCGTGGTGTTACGAGAATTCAGTGAAATCATGCAGCTGAAAGCCACTATGGAAGAATTCAAGGATTATACAGTCATTACGTATATAAAAGGAAATAATGTTTATGTAAAATGTTGGTTCAGGAATTGAGCAACATACCTTTTCATCACCACTGTCATTATTGAACCATGTGATCTTGAATAAATCACTCTATCTTTCAGTAACCCCAATCCAATTTCTTTTTTCTTTTTTAATTTGACAAATGAGGGCTTTAGATTACGTGATCTTTTGGGTCTTTCTAGTGCTAAATTTCTATAATTTATACTAACATACCCTTTATAAAGGAAATAGATTTGTAATAAAAAGGAAAGTAATGTGACAAAAGCTATGGAAAAACATCTTTTTTTTTTTTTTCTTTTGGCATAAGGAAGAATGCCAAAAGAAGGATGTAGGTAGACATGGAAAGGAAATGAATGAGAGTAGGGAAGAGTTAAATTAACAGGCAAGAGTTAGAGATATTATAATGGGTATGGAATGCATTAAGTTATCCTTGAAATAAATACATAAGAATTTTATATCTGTTAGAAGTATTACTAAGTGAACGCTTCAGCAATGCTACCATTACGAATTTGAGAGATGAATATGGTCTTGGCCATCAGGAATGAGCTATCTAGGAATATACTTTCTCCTGTTTACTCACCTTCTGTTGATTCTAATTTAAGACACTAAAAAGACAGTTTTCCCTATTTTCTCTCTCAGATATTTGAGAATCACTTTAAATCTTTAGCAGTAGGATTTCTCATTAGCATAACATAGCACTAGTTTAATGATACAGATCTTGGGATTTTAATAATGTATAGCATTAACAGTTCTACTCAATGTAAGTTACTAAAGTTTGCATTTTCTTAAATAAAAAATATTCAGGAGACACGTCCAGGATGTTTAGGAGAACAAAGAGCTATGACAGCCTGCTGACGACCTTAATTGGTGCTGGGATCCGAATTCTTTTCAGTTCCTGCCAAGAACAAACTGCAGATTTGCTAAAGGAATTGTCTTTAGTGGAACAAAGAAAGAATGTTGGCATTCATGTTCCTACAGTGGCGAACAGTAATAAATGTGAAACTCTTCAGTTTTATCTAAGTATTCCCAATATAAGTTATATAACTGCACTGAATATGTGTCACCAGTTTTCATCTGTGAAAAAGATGACAAACAGGTATGTCTGTTTTAATATTTTTAAATGGTTACTTTAAAATTGTTCTAAGAGGGATTTCATTGGAATTTTCATATTTTTTAAAAGTAAAGAGGTGTAGTGCCAGTTAGATTCATTCAGTAAAGACTTTGCTTGTTACCGCATTAAGCTAAGGACATTAATGGAAGGGGGGAGTTAAAAAGGTAAGCATTGTATTTGTAGCTTAGAGCCCTATGGGGAGGTAGACAGCACTTGCAGCCTAACATTTCTGGGTTGTTTAGTTCTGTAACTAAAAAAATGTTCAAGTTGAAAGTTTTAGTAGGTTTTAATGACTTTATTGCTTGAAAATCAAATGAAGGTATTAGCAAATACGTTAAACTACAGGCCCAAATAAGATGTTGAAATTATCATTTTAAATGATTTCAAATTTAGGAAATAAATGTGCTTTTGTTTTATTTAAACCAGTGCTAAACACATTAAGTGAATGTAGAAATCTGGGGGGGGAAATTATTTCCTTAAAGGCTTTTGTTTGGTGTTCTTTAAACAAGAATATTGAATTTTATAAGTCAGAAGTTCAAGTATATTTTTGTTTATTTTTCAGCACACCTCAAGAAATTTCCATGTATGCACAAGTAACTCATCAAAAAGCTGAGGAGATCTATAGATATATTCACTATATATTTGACATGCAAATGTTGCCACCTGATCCTAACCGAGGTAGTATTAAATCCGACACGTGATCAGACTGCGCAGGTTGGGCTATCAGAGAATACAAAATGCACTTCAGTCATTGCTGCGGTTCATGATTATCAGTTTAATACATACATATGAGAATATTGCCCTATCTGTTGTTTTATACTGTGTACATTTTTATTTATATAGAATATGTAAATTTTGAAAACGTGTGTTTAATAATTATTTTGGTTAATTAGATAATGAAACTTTCTTATTGAATAAAAAGTTTGTTTAAGGTGCTGTGAAGAAATAAAAGCTAGAGTGAAAGATGTATTGTAGAAATTTTCCAAAGATTATAGTGCTGTCATTGTCATTTGTTAGCATTATAGGTTGATGTATCTGCTGCCAGCTTAATGGTCGTAAACATTTTTTCCTATACATATACAACATTGAATAGGTATGGGTGGTAGGTGTATTGTGAGATAATGCCCCAGGAACTAGGAAAAGTCAAAAATTTAACTGAATCCTAGTAGCTGTCAAATTCTAGTAGTATGAACTCCAGTCTATACTACTTCTTTTGTTGTTGTTGAAATACCAAAGAAGTGATATACTGGAGTTGCAAAATTTCAGTATAGGTTGAGCTGTCAAATGCAGGCTTTCATTGTGACCCATTACATTGCATCTGTGATGCTACTAATATTTTAAGATGGTTCCGTATTATTATCTGCAACATGAGTCCCTTCCTTCTAGTCAGTGTAGTGCTAAAGCAGTCTATAATTATGGATATATGTTTTCCCCACTTAAGGTCCTTTATTCTCTGCCTTAATTTTTATCTTCTATTACACATTGTTGGGGAGTTGAATCAACCGAACAGCAGAGGGTTTCACTTAGACTTGGCATGGTCTTCAAAGCTGATCTAACTCAGATTGCTTTTCTCTTTCCTATCAGACGATAAGAGACACAGAAACAAGTGACTTACTCAAGTGTAGACTGGGAAATCTGGCTAACAGGAACCCAAGAACTAGATAGTTTTCTTTCACTAAAAAAGCTACTCTGATTGTGAACTTAGCTCCTTTGGGACAGTGTAAATTCTAAATTCTTCTAAAGCAGTTGATCTCTTCTTCCTGCTGTTCAGTAATTTTGTCAAACTTTTCCTTTACAGAGAGTAAAGGAAGTGATATAAATTATTGGCTGATGTGCAATTTTCCTTGTATCTCTCAGGTTCAAATTCATCCTTTAGTGTTTCACTGTGCTGTGGTGGAGTGGACTTTCTGAGCATTTCTCCCTAGTGAGCATGGTTCTAAGCTCTGTCAGCTAGGAGGAAAGGGGCCTCTCTTTCCGGTTCCAGCGTGTGTGTTGCTGCTTCTCACACTACGTGGTATCAGCGGGTGCACTGGGTAGGGCCGTCTGGCGGAACCCTGAGCCCCAGCTCCACCAGAAGCACGCAGCCCCCTCAGCAACCTCGCGTTGCTGCGGACTGATGGCCTCCCTACAGCCTCTCCCACGCAGACACCAGTGTCCTCAGATTCTGTGTGCACGCTGCAAAGTGTTTCATAAATTGACATGGTTTGAGGGACATAACTTAGAGGATTTCATTTACTTATGCTTGCTGTGTAGAGACCTCTATCCATTTTTAAACTGCAACAGCCTCATTCTATATTCCCACAGGTTGCACTTATCAACCCTATTGGTTATCAATCCAACTTGTCTGCCTTTGAGCCCTCAAAGTCTTTCTCTTCCAATTTTAAGTCTCCTTTGGATGTTGCCTTAAACCTTACTAGTTTATCTAATGACCCAATGGAAAGAAATGGGAGTAACCTGGTACCTGGCAGGTGGGATAAACAGATTTGATAGGTCACAGGGAATATGGGGAGTGGGGGTACATTGTAGTTGACGTCAAGTGTATGCTATTTCAAAATACCCTTTTTGTTTCCTATTATAGAATTGAACTACCTTCTAATTCCTAAAATACTATCCATTAACATCAAACAGCACATTATTACACCAAATATTTGTAACTTAAAGTTCTACAGTAGTTTTTTTAGAGCTACTCTAACATAACCCTTTCATTTTTTTCATCCTTCACCTAGCAAAAATATTTGTGGCAGAAACTATCATGGTAGTTTAAAGGAGAATGATCTCACTTTACCTGCACTATTCTTTTTAAATCTTGTGTTTCTATGAATTCTATAGTTCTTTAGTAGCTGATCATTACTGACTAAATTCTTAAGAAACAAATGTATTTTTTCTATAAGTTCTGATATTTTTCAAGGAAAGAGCTGAACCATTAACCAAAAAGGTCATTTTTTTCTATGATCCAGCAGTTAGAAAAACCAACCAAAACACGAATATTATTTTTAAAAAAACTTACTTTATTTGAACAACCTAACTGGAGAGAAAGGGTGAGTGATGTACTATAAACAGAGGGAAAAAAATTTTCATGTCAAATTTAAAACATAATGGCAGAATATGCTAAAAGATGTTTATTTCTAAAGAAGCTGTCCAAAAGGAAAACAGTGTTTACTATGACATGACATAGTAACTTGACTTCTTACAGTAGTAAATCTGTAACCTGAATGTTTTGTCTAATCCAGTCTTTTCAATACTGAGACCAAATTTTTGCTATGTCTGCTTAAAAATACAACAAAATGTCTTCTCAATCTATTTAATAAAAATACTTAAAAGCAATAAATGAAATTTACATAGGTTTCACGGATGTGCCAATCACAAGCTTTAAGAAAAACAATCAGGAGAAAGCTTGTGGTAACAAATGCTAACCTAAAGTTTTCATGAACTCAGTAGCTACAATCTATATTCTATTCTCCCCCATCTCTCTGTTTAACAATAGTAATATTTTCTTAAATGCTTTAAAAAAAAAAGAAAACCTGTATGGAACATGATTTTCTTAAACAGACTAAGATGCTTATGAGAGACATAAAACATGAAACCTTTGAAAAAAGAGTGTGCAGTTTCTATAAAGAAAACATATATATACTTCAGATGAAGACACAAATACACTGTCTGCTTCTTGATAAACATCCTGGACATGTTCTCTTATTTATACTATGCAGAATCAGAATCTGAAAAATAATAATCGTTCTCTTCTTCATCTAAAGACTCCATAGCCTTTGTGAAAAGTTTTCCAATACCAGAGTTTTCTGCTAATTCTGTAATGAGAAGTTTAATAAAGAAGATTAATATATTTCTAAAAGCAATTTCAAGGAAATTGAAAATAACTACAGGAAACAAATTGATAGGTCTACCCACTTGAGAACAATTAATTTTAATACTGTGTTAATAAAGAGACTACCCTGTAGTAGAACAGAGCTACAAAAGAAAAGTACATTACCTTTGTTAAATGGTGTTTTTCTTCTTGATGGTGGAGTTGAAAAATCAGTTTCAAACTACAAGAGAGTTCATATTAGCTAAGTGAAAAGTTTTCCAATACCACAGTTTGCTGCTAATTAACCTCCTGTGAAGACTGCTTCAAACGTAGACAAAATTCAGTATACTTTATCCCAAAGGAAATATTACAAACTAATGCTATAGTGGTTAAAGGATAGCACCTGAAAGTTGCCAAAATCAACGGAATACTTATTCCATTCCATAACACTAGCAAAATTTGAGTTCTCTGTACTTTAAATTCTTGACTAATAGAGTAATTTGACATATATGACAAGTTTCAAGTATATAATGCATGCTTATGTACACCAGTACCTTTTAAACTATTGGCCATGGCTATCTTTAAAAAATGAAAAGGAATAGGATAGAAAAGAAAATATGACAGCACAGGGCAGACAGAAGTGGCAAGATATAATCAAAGCCCTGATAGGAAAATCTGCAAACTAGGATGTTCTACCCAGCAAGGATATAATTCAGAATAGAAGGAGAGATTAAGAATTTCACAGACAAGCAAAAACTGAAAGACTACAGCAATGCTAAACCTATCCTAAAGGAAATACTGAAAGTTCTTCTCCACACAGAAAAGAAGTAAGAATCTACAGGAAAGAAAATCACAACTGGAAAGTAAATAAGCCAGGACACAGATTTTTTTTAAAAAATGAAAAAAATTCATGAAAGCAATGATAACCACAATAAACAGCAAAAGGATGAATATGAAGATTTAAAAGAGGACATCAAAATCATAAAATGTAGGGGAGGAGAGTAAGAAAATGTACATTTTTTCCCCCAGAATATGTTTGAGCCTATATTACTACCAGTCTAAAGCAAGTGGATACAGGAAGGAGTTGATACACTTGAAAGACAAGGTAACCACAAATCAAACATACAACAGATTCATAAAAACCAAAAAGAAAACACAAACACAATATGAAAGAAAATCATCAAACCACAAAAGGGAAAACAAAAATGGACAAATAAGAAAATACAAAATCAACAGGCAAACAAGGTTTAAAAATGGCAATAAATATATCTATCAATAATTACCTTAAATGTGAATGCACTAAACGTTCCAGTTAAAAAACACATGTGCACCTGTGGCTGATTCATGTCGATGTATGGCAGAAACCATCACAATATTGTAAAGTAATTATCCTCCAATTAAAATAATTAATTAAAAATTGGGTGAAAAAAGAAGAACCTACAGCATGCTGCCTACAAGAGGACCCTCTTTAGGGCACATAGGACATTTCATGAAATGGAAATGGGAAGAAAGCTGGGCGGGTGGGGGGAGTGAAGAGGGGGGTGAGGGGAGCAATACTCGTATCAGACAAAGTAGACTTTAAAACAAAAGCTATAAAGAAAGATAAAGAAGGCAAGCTACTAGCACTATTGTAATGATAAAAGGATCATTACAATACAAGAGGATATTACAGTCATCAACACAATGCACCCAATAGAGGAGCATCCCGATACATAAAACAAATACTAATAGGGCAGAGACATCCCTTTGCTGACAAAGATCTGTATAGTCAAGGCTATGGTTTTTCCAATAGTCAGGTATGGATGTGAGAGTTGGACAATAAAGAAGGCTGAGTGCTGAAGAATTGATGCTTTTGAACTGTGGTGCTGGAGAGACTCTTGAGAGTCCTTTGGACTGCAAGATGAAATCAGTCAATCCTAAAGGAAATCAACCCTGAATATTCATTGGAAGGACTGATCCTGAAGCTAAAGCTCCAATACTTTGTCACCTGATGCAAAGAGCTGACTCATTGGAAAAGACCCTGATGCTGGGAAAGATTGAGGACAGGAGCAGAAGAGGGCAACAGAAGAGGAGATGGTTGGATGGCATCACCGGCTCAATGGACAGGCGTTAGAGCAAACTCTGGGAGACAGTAAAGGACAGGGAGGCCTGGTGTGCTGCAGTCCAAGGGGTTGCAAAATCGGACACGACTTAGCAAGTGAACAACAGACATAAAGAGAACTGACGGGAATACAATGATAATAGGAGACTTTAACACCCCACTAAATCAATGAACTAATCTTCAACACAGAAAATCAACAAGGCAGTGGAGATCCTAAATGATATGATATCATCATGATCCCCACTTCACATCATATATTAATGAGACTGGAAAGCTCAAGTAGCTTGCCTTGTCATAAAGCTGGTATGGAGTCAAACTATGAAATCAGAACTTTTAATACCAAACCCTTTGCTCTATCCTGACCCAGTGGCTATAAATGAAGCCAAAATTTCATTCTTGTAAGGAATGTGGAATTGGAAAAAGGGACTCAAACACTGCAAGGGAGTTTGCCCACATTTTCAATTGCAGAGTAGAAGTTTCTTTTGAAGAATTTATAGTCTCCAGGCTGATTTTAAACCAAGGTTCCCAGAGTTATCAACCATTTCCTGTGGACAAATAAAGCCTATAAAGATTAGATCTGGTTAGGTAATCCCAATGTTTAAGTTTAGAGACTCTCTGAGAGGAACTATAGCAGGTGTCCTATATAAATACTTCAACATGGGTGAGGGGAAGAAAAGATGGCCATAACCTGATAAAGACCTTTTAGTCCTACCTGTTGCTTCTAACAACGTGATAGAAGCCCAGTGTCTCTGTGTATCTTATTTTTTCTTTGCCAAGTTGATTCTTTAGTTAACACATGAGTTAATTTGATTTTGTCACTTTCCATTCTTGCATCTCAACAAATACATCATTTACAAATACATTATTTGCAAAGGTTTTTACAGTGGCTAGGATATGGAGTGGAGGAGCGGAACCAGTCTTCTATTCAATCAGAGGGTTCTGTTTTTCTGGAGTCCACTGTCCAGGCTGAGGTTTATTCTGGCTACTTATACTTTTGTTTGCCTTTTTTCTTTGGACTACTTTAAGGCTTGTGGAACTCTCTACCATAGTGGTACAGATTCAGAGAGAAAAATAAAAATCAAATGAGTCATCTGCTTCTAAGTAACTCTGATCAGGGTTCTGGTGAAGGAGGTTCAGTTAAGTACAGTTCAGCTGCTCAGTCGTGTCTGACTCTTTGTGACCCCAGGCCTCCCTGTCCACCACCAACTCCCAGAATTTGGTGAAGGAGGTTAAAACTACCTAAAATAAACATTGCGTATCATCTGTGGATTTCAGTTATATGGGTTCTTTCTCTCATTTCTATGGATCTTTAAGAGGTAGCTGATAGCGTATCTCAGCCATTTTTAGGAGGTTTTCCATCATTGTACTATTGTAATATAGTTTTTTTTTAAGTGATCCATATTTTTAATCTATAAGTAGTAACAATAATGCATCCTGCTTTTCCCCCAGAAATACAAAGTACTTTAATGGTGGATTTCTAGGGATACAGCTATAATAAAAAGTAGCATAGATAAAGCACCAAAACCAAAAGTTACAAAATAAAAGATAGGTACATTAGACATCATTGGGGTTCCCAAGTAGTGCAGTGTTAAATAACCTGCCTGCCAATGCAGGAGACACAAGAGACGTGGGTTCAATTCCTGGGTTGAGAAGATCCCTTGGAGTAGGAAATGGGAACCCACTCTAGTGTTCTTGCCTGGAAAATTCCATGGACAGAGGAGCCTCTAGGGCTGCAGTCCATGAGGTTGCAAAGAGTCAGACACGGCTGAGCATATATGCACTTAGACTTCATTAAAATAAGAAACTTGTGGTATAAATGATAGCATCAAGAAAGTTTTCCAAATAAGATGTACAAATGGCCAATAAGCACATGAAAAAGTGCTAAGTATCATTAGATCTTAGGGAAATTAAAATCAAATCAAAACCAGAATGAGATGCTGTTTCACACTCCCTTGGATGGATATAATAATAAAAAAGAGAGATAATACAAGCCTTGTGAGGGTGTGGAGTAACTGTAACCCTTCCGTATGATTGGTGAGAATAAAAAATGGTACAGCCATTTTGGAAAACAGTCTGGCAGTTCCTCAAAAAGTTAAATATATAGAAAGTTACCATATGATCCAGCAATACAACTCATAGGTACATGCCCAAGTGAAATGAAAGCATATGTCCACACAAAAACTTGTACACAAATGTTCATAGCAACTTTATTCATAATAGCCTAAAAGTGGAAACAACTCAAATGTCTATCAGCTGAGAAATAGTTAAACTGAATGTGGTGTATCCATGTAGTAGAATATTGTTTGTCAATAAAAAGAAAGTACTCATGCATTCTGCAACATAGATGAACCTCAAAAACATAAGTGAAAAGAAGCCAGACACCCCCCCCCCCCAGAGGTCATGTGTTATATGATTCCATTTATATGAAATGTCCAGAATAGGCAAATCCATAGAGATTCAAAGTAGATTAGTGGTTTCCAGGGGCTGGTAGTTATTGGCAGGAATGAGAATTAGCTGTTAATGGATATGGGGTTTCTTTTAGGGGAGATAAAGTGTTCTAAAATTAGATCCTGATGACGGTTGTACAATCTTGTGAATATACTAACTACCATTTAATTATATACTTTATATGGTGAATTAAAGAATCAACCTGCAATGCGGGAGCCCTGGGTTTTATGAGGAGGGCATGGCAACCTGTTCCAGTATTCTTGCCTGGAGAATCCCCATGGACTGAAGAACCTGGGGGGCTGCAGTCCATGGGGTCGCAAAGAGTCAGACATGACTGGGCAATTAAGCACGCACAGAGTATGTGAAGTACGTCTATGTCAATAAAGCTGTTGTCCTCAGCGTAGAGACAGTACTGGCATGCTGGACATGTACAGCTAACTCTAAATAAATGTTTTCTTTAAAATGGTTGCATCCAGTATTGGTATGCAAAAGTTACAGGGAAGTCCTTTCTCAGCCTGCACGGATGCTCTACTTCTCGAATTTTAGAATTAAGGGAAATTGAATTTGGCTAACCTTAATACAGCTTTCAAATGTATTAAATTTATACACTGTGTAGTTTCCAAGAATTAGCAAATTCCAAAAATGTGAAAAGGTTAGGAACTGCTTAGAAACATTGTAGTGACCATTGCTATTCTTAGAAAAGTAATTACACCAACATTGTATTTCAGTTCCAGAGCCAACAGAAACTATGTCAAGTAACCTTGCAAATGCCAGGAAAGCTGCTAGGAAGGAAAATTAGGAAATTAAATTAATATTAGCCTCTTGAGTCAGTACTTTTGTGTGTGGTCCATTGTACTTTTCTATTTGCCTTGAATTGACTTTGGTAACTAGATGTTGAATTAAGGAAACAGGTGGAAATGCATACCATATTGAAAATATCCTTGTAGCAATAAAGCTCTTAATACATTTTCCATCATGTGTCTTGAAACATTATTTATGCTGGATGTATGATTTGTCTACTTCCATTTTTAATATAACGTAATAGTACATTTGTAACTATTTGTTATTTTTTCCTCTCTTCATTTTCTTTGACTTCTCTCCTACTTGGTCTCTATTCAGAGCTAAATTAAACATGCCAAAGCTTTTCCTTTGTAGAACATTGAAGAAGAGAAGAATTAGACACCTCTCTCCCTGCTTCAATGAAAGGAGATCCTCATTCATTCATTCATTCAGGAATTGTTTATTGAGGGTCTGCTCTCTGCAAGGCATTAGGCTCAGTCAGTTCAGTTAGGTCTCTCAGTCGTGTCTGACTCTTTGCAACACCATGGACTGCAGTACGCCAGGCTTCCCTGTCCATCACCAACTCCTAGAGTTTACTCAAACTCATGTCCATTGTGTCGGTGATGCCATCCAACCATCTTGTCCTCTGTCATCCCCTTTTCCTCCCGCCTTCAGTCTTTCCCAGCATCAGGGTCTTTTCAAATGAGTCAGTTCTTCATATCAGGTGGCCAAAGTATTGGAGCTTCAGCATCAGCCCTTTCAATGAATATTCAGGACTTATTTCCTTTAGGATGGACTGGTTGGATCTCCTTACAGTCCAAGGGACTCTCAAGAGTCTTCTCCAACACCGTAATTCAAAAGCATCAATTCCTCGGTGCTCAGCTTTCTTTACAGTCCAACTCTCACATCCACACATGACTACTGGAAAAACCATTGCTTTGACTAGATGGACCTTTGTCGGCAAAGTAATGTCTCTGCTTTTTAATATGCTGTCTAGGTTGGTCATAACTTTTCTTCCAAGGAGCAAGCGTCTTTTAATTTTGTGGCTGCAGTCACCATCTGCAGTGATTTGGGAGCCCCCCAAAATGAAGTCTGTTACTATCCCCATCTATTTGCCATTAAGTGATGGGACCAGATGCCATGATCTTAGTTTTCTGAATGTTGCATTTTAAGCCAACTTTTTCACTCTCCTCTTTCCCTCTCATCAAGAGGCTCTCTCGTTCCTCTTCGCATTCTGCCATAAGGGTGGTGTCATCTGCATATCTGAGATTATTGATATTTCTCCTGGCAATCTTGATTCCAGCTTGTGCTTCATCCAGCCCAGCATTTCACATGTGGGCTTGATGTGCTCTGCATATAAGTTAAAATAAGCAGGGTGACAATATACAGCCTTGATGTACTCATTTCCCAATTTGGAACCAGTCTGTTGTTCCATGTCCAGTTATAACTGTTACTTCCTGACCTGCATACAGATTTCTCAAGAGGCAGGTCAGGTGGTCTGGTATTCCCCTCTCTTGAAGAATTTTCCACAGTTTATTGTGATCCACACAGTCAAAGGCTTTGGAATAGTCAATGAAGCAGAAATAGATGTTTTTCTGGAACTCTCTTGCTTTTTCGATGATACAATGCTTGTTGGCAATTTGATCTCTGGTTCCTCTGCCTTTTCTAAATCCAGCTTGAACATGTGGAAGTTCACGGTTCATGTACTGTTGAAGCCTGGCTTGGAGAATTTTGAGCATTACTTTACTAGTGTGTGAGATGAGTTCAATTGTGCAATAGTTTGAGCGTTCTTTGGCATTGCCTTTCTTTGGGATTGAAATGAAAATTGACTTGACCTTTTCCAGTCCTGTGGCCACTGCTGAGTTTTCCAAATTTGCTGACATACTGAGTGCAGCATTTTCACAGCATCATCTTTTAGGATTTGAAATAGCTCAACTGGAATTCCATCACCTCCACTAGCATTGTTTGTTTGTAGTGAGGCTTCCTAAGGCCCACTTAACTTCACATTCCAGGATGTCTGGCTCTAGGTGAGTAATCATACCATCATGGTTATCTGGATCACGAAGATTTTTTTTGTATAGTTCTTCCATGTATTCTTACCACCTTTTCTTAATATCTTCTGCTTCTGTTAGGTCCATACTGTTTCTGTCCTTTATTGTGCCCATCTTTGCATGAAATGTTCCCTTAAAAATATCTGTAAATTTCTTAAAGAGGTCTATAGTCTTTCCAATTCTATTGTTTTCCTCTGTTTCTTTGCATTGATCTCTGAGGAAGGCTTTCTTGTCTCTCCTTGATGTTCTTTGGAACTCTGCATTCAAATGGGTATATCTTTCCTTTTCTGCTTTGCCCTTCACTTCTCTTTTCTCAGCTATTTGTAAGCCCTCCTCAGACAACCATTTTGCCTTTTTGCATTTCTTTTTCTTGGGAATGGTCTTAATCCCTGCCTCCTGTACAATGTCATGAGCCTCTGTCCATAGTTCTTCAGGCACTCTGTCTATCAGATCTAATCCCTTGAGTCTATTTCTCACTTCCACAGAGGAGATGCCCCTCGTTCAAGGGCAGAGAAGTCCCAACAAGACAGTAGGCACTGCGGTGGCAGCTGCTTGGCGCTGGAGCAACTTTGAGGAGATACCCCATGTCCAAGAACAAAGGGGAAGCCCCAGGAAGATGGTACAAGGGGTAAAATCATGTTTAGAATCAAACCCCACACCTGCCAGAGATGCTCAGAGGGCTCAAACAAACCTTGTGCACACCAGAACCCAGAGACCCCACGGACACTGAGACAGAACTGTGTTTGAGTGTCTCCTGAGGAAGTATGGGTCAGCAGTGGACTGCCACAGGGACAGGGCTCTGGGTGCAGCAAACTTGGGTACGGCATAAGCCCTCTTGAAGGAGGTCGCCATTAACCCCACCATAGAGCTACCAGAACTTACACAGGACTGGGGAAACTGACTCTTTGAGGGCACAAACAGAACCTTGTGTGCATCTGGACCCAAGAGAGAGGAGCAGTGACCCCACAAGAGACTGACCCAGACTTGCCTGTGAGTGTCCAGGAGTCTCCAGCGGAGGCGTGGGTCAGCAGTGACCTGCTGCAGTGTTGGACACTGAGTGTACCAGTGCCTGCATGGGACCTTTTGAAGGAGGTCGCCATTATCTTCATTACCTCCACCATAGTTTGGCCCCAGGTGAATAACAGGGAGGGAACACAGCCCCACCCATCCACAGAAAATTGGATTGAAGGTTTACTGAGCATGGCCCCATCACTTCATGGCAAATAGATGGGGCAACAGTGGAAACAGTGACAGATTTTATTTTGGGGGGCTCCCAGATCACTGCAGATGGTGACTGCAGCCATGAAATTAAAAGACACTTACTCCTTGCAAGAAAAGTTATGACCAACCTAGACAGCATATTAAAAAGCAGAGACATTACTTTGCTGACAAGGGTCCATCTAGTCAAAGCAATGGTTTTTCCAGTAGTCATGTATGGATGTGAGAGTCGGACTATAAAGAAAACTGAGCACCAAAGAATTGATGCTTTTGAACCATGGTGTTGGAGAAGACTCTTAAGAGTCCCTGGACTGCAAGGAGATCCAATCAGTCCATCCTAAATGAAATCAGTCCTGAATATTCACTAGAAGGACTGAAGCTAAAACTCCAATACTTTGGCCACCTGATATGAAGAACTGACTCATTGGAAAAGACCCTGATGCTGGGAAAGATTGAAGGCAGGAGGAGAAGGGGACGACAGAGGATGAGATGGTTGGATGGCACTGACTCAGTGAGGAGTTTGAGTAAACTCTGGGAGTTGGTGATGGACAGGGAGGCCTGGTGTGCTTCAGTCCACAGGGTCTCAAAGTGTTAGACACAACTGAGCAACTGAACTGAACTGAGCATGGCCACACCCATCAGAATAAGACCCAGTTTCCCCCTCAGTCAGTCTCTCCCAGCAGGAAGCTTCCATAAGCCTCTTATCCTTCTCCATCGGAGGACAGACAGACTGAAAACCACAATCACAGAAAACTAACCAATCTGATCGCATGGACCACAGCCTTGTCTAACTCAGTGAAACTGTGAGCCGTGCCATGTAGGGCCACCCAAGATGGATGGGTCATGGTGGAGAGTTCTGACAAAATGTGGTCCATTAGACAAGGGAATGGTGAACCACTTCAGTATTCTTGCCTTGAGAACTCCATGAACCAGTATGAAAAGGCAAAAAGATAGGACACTGAAAGATGAACTCCCTAGGTTGGTAGGTGCCCAATATGCTACTAGAGATCAGTGGAGAAATAACTCCAGAAAGAATAAAGAGATGGAGCCAAGGCAGAAACAGCACCCAGTTGTGGATGTGACTGGTGATGGAAGTAAAGAGCAATATTGCATAGGAACCTGGAATGTTAGGTCCATGAATCAAGGCAAATTGGAAGTGGTCAAACAGGAGATGGCAAGAGTGAACATCAACAGTTTAGGAATCAGTGAACTAAAATGGACCGGAATGGGTGAATTTAACTCAGATGACCATTATAGCTACTACTGTTGGCAAGAATCCCTTAGAAGAAATGGAGTAGCCCTCATAGTCAACAAGAGTCCGAAATGCAGTACTTGGATGCAGTCTCAAAAACAACAGAATGATCTCTGTTCGTTTCTAAGGCAAACCATTCAGTATCACAGTAATCCAAGTCTATGCCCCGACCAGTAATGCTGAAGAAGCTGAAGTTGAACGGTTCTATGAAGACCTACAAAACCTTCTAGAACTAACACCCAAAAAAGATGTCCTCTTCATTAGAGGGGACTGGAATGCAAAAGTAAGAAGTCAAGAAACACCTGGAATAACAGGCAAATTTGGCCTTGGAGTACAGGATGAAGCAGGGCAAAGGCTAATAGAGTTCTGCCAAGAGAACGCATTGGTCATAACAAATACCCTCTTCCAACAACACAAGAGAAGACTCTACACATGGACATCACCAGATGGTCAGTACCAAAATCAGATTGATTATATTTTTTGTACCAAAGATGGAGCAGCTCTATCCAGTCAGTAAAAACAAGACCAGGAGCTAACTGTGGCTCAGATCATGAACTCCTTATTGTGAAATTGAAACTTAATTTGAAGAAAGTAGGGAAAACCACTAGACCATTCAGGCATTGGGCTAGGTTGCAGGTTTTTCTAAAAATAGTCAAGGAGATTACTACAAAGCTGAACTCTGCAACACGGTTTAATGTAACATCACAGTGCTGTGAATGATGGTAGCAGCAAAGAGACAAGACTGTTGTAGGTGAGAGAGAGAGATAATTCCATTGAACTCTCTGTGACAATGACAAATGGCAGCAGACCCTGTTCAGGCCCTAATCATGAGCTGAAGAATGACTGTATTTCCCAAGGGTAAGATAGTGCTTTGACCTGATGTTAAAGCCAGCTGTTCTCATATTCAGGATATAACAGCATTGTATTCATATATCAAAGAGAGTGGATGACAAACACTGTATTTCTCCTCTCTACTCATCTCCTTCTGCCCTTTTCTTATCCTCTAAATGTCCTTTCTGACCTTTCCTATCTCAGCTTTATTTCTCCTCCTACATATATACTGTCTATTGAAGGATAGTCTACATTACTAGTTTTATTATCACTGATATTTCTAAAGAAATTGTCTGGTTTTCCGTATTGAGCTTAAAGGACATATAGATAAATATGGAAGTAAACATAATCCACTTTTTATTCCATTTTCCCATTCTCTTTTACCATTTTAAATTGTTTTAACTACGGTTGATGTGGGTTGAGCAGTCTTTTGGCATGAATCATTTAAGCATAGTCAGAATACATGATACACACCACAGTGGGGGAGTGAATCTGTCATAACGTGTTAGCCATTTCTCTTCTATTAGAAAAGATGCATGACAGGAGAAAGTCCTTTCCATAAATGCCATATCTAAAAATCTAAGGTTAAATTGAAAACTATCTAGGAAAAAATGATGAAGTTTGCTAATTATTCAGTAATGCCACCTCTAATCCTCCTGGAGAAGAAGAATTGCTTTCCTGGACACATCTGTCTAATCCTAGAGAGACTGAATTCTAACTCCTGATGAGTGAGTGAAAGTTGCTCAGTCATGTCCAACTCTTTGCGATCCCATGGACTACACAGTCCATGGAATTCTCCAGGCCAGGATACTGGAGTGGGTAGCCATTCCCTTCTCCAGGGGATCTTCCCAACCCAGGGATTGAACCCAGGTCTCCAGCATTTCAGGCGGATTCTTTACCAGCTGAGCCACAAGGGAAGCCCAAAGTGAGGGCCTGCCCTCTCTGAGGTATAGGATTTTGTAAATTATAAGACTACAAACTGAATTGGATAGTTCAGCTAATTTTTCCCACTAACCAGTGAGTGTAGGCTTGGAAGGAAAGTCAGATTAGTTCTAAGCAAAATAAAGGAATTCTGTTTTTCTTTCCAAATCTGAGTTGCACTGTGAGCTGTTGTGTGTCGCAGGTTATGTTTAAGTGTCAGAGGAAGTGTAGTCATCAAAGGAGTTGAGACAGAATATTCAGAAGTAGGCATGTGTTCATGAGAAGCAAGGGAAGCAAGAGTTAAAAAAAAAAGCTGTAGTCATCAATGTTGCATGATACTTAACAGGGAACATGATGATTGAGATGCGCCTGTTGGATTTAACAGCAAGGAGGATATTAATGGACTTTGTCAGAACCTTTTAGTGGCATCGTGGGGCAGGTGTCCTCATTAAAACACAGGACTGAAGAGAAGAGTTAGTACCTAAGGATTCTGAACAGCACTGCTTCTCACTGGGAGCCCCTGAATAAAGCAAAACAAAAACAGAAGAGTAAGGCTTAGAAAGAGACAAAAATAACATTGTTAGAGATGATGCAGTTTTGTTTTTTTTTCTAGTAGAAAAATCCAAGAGACTCTACAAACTACTGAGTACAAGAATATATAAAAATCAGAGTTTGGTTTTTCTTTCACGTCCTTGGCATGTATTAATGTTGTTTATTCCTCTTAGTAACTACACTGAAGTACAGTGATCATCCCTATTCTATTGATAAGGAAATGGTGGTACAGAGAGGTTACGTAACTAGCACAGTCACACAGCCACGTGGGTAAAAGGACTTGAGTCCAGGCTTGTCCAGCTGCGGGACCCAAACTCTTAACCACTGCTCCCCACTGTCCTCAGAGATAAGGGACAGAGTAGTTAGAAGAGACCCAGGATACAAGGAGAGGTTTTTTTGAGTTTTATTTTTTTTTTTAAGAGATAGGTGAATGTTGAGTGAGCGTGTGAGTGATGGGGATGAGAGAGACCGATTAATGGAACTTAGGTCTGAAGGAGACAGAAAAAAAAAAAAAGAGATAAAAAAAGAACCACCACCTCAGGTCACATTCAACCTTGGTGGGGAGAAAGGATGTGTCCTCCACTGACACTCGGTCAAGAGTGGTGCTGGCTGAGCAGACTGTGGAGTTTGGAGGACGGCGTTTCTGGTGGTGTTCTACCCCGCTGACGAGCGCTCTCTGACCGGCTGTGAAGGGCAGTGCTGTGTTAGGAGCTTTGCTTGTAATTTTTGTGACGTGTGACTCAGCTGCTCTCGCCAGAGGCTTCTCTCAGGTCAGCACACATTTCTCACTTAGTTCAGCCAAGCAGTGCCTTCAGAGAGGGTTTACTATGGGGAAGGTCTGTCAGGGGCACCCATGTGACATTTTTGAGTCATTCTGTTTAGTTGGCTCTAGGACAGAATAAGAGCCTCTCGGCTGATGAATAAGAAATACCAGACTGACCTCAACTTCCTGAGAGACTCGAAGATGGCACAGAGCTTCTTCTCAGGTTTGTGATACATAGACAGAAAATAGATCTTTCGACTTAGGCTCAGCCTTGTTCGGTTGGCAGTTGGTTCGAAGGAAAATAGAGTAAGGCACCAAGCCCTAACCAGGGAAGCAGCCGCACGATTGCGCATCACTGATGGTGTAGATGGCAAGGAGTCTCCAAATCCTGCTCCTTCTGTGGGCTAACAACACTAGTAGGCAGATAATAATCAACAGACCTTCTTTGGATAAGAAAGTAAAATATCCTTCAGGAGACACAACACATTTTGACACCTCCAAGCAAACGCCAGAAGAATTTGGCAGAAGACATTCCAGCAAATGCCAGCGTCTCAGTCAGCCAGGAGGCTGTGTGCCTGGCTCACAGCCAGCCAGGCACATGCACAGACTCAGGGGTCCTCCCTGACACCACCGGGGTAGCACGTAGGAGCACGTGCCTGGTGTAGTATGCGTTCAAACCCGAACTCAGACTGAGCCTTGGTGGTATTCAACCTACTCCAGGGTTGATTTCATTGCTTCGTGATTATAAATTTCTTGTGGCCTTCTGTCAGCTTGCCATGGCAAGACAACAACAACAAAAAATGTAAACTGTGGGTTTATGGAGAGGGTCCTCTGGGGATGGGCACTGCGTCTTGTAACTCAGCCAGTTACAAGAAGAGCCTCCGGTGGCAGGGTGGCTGCCGGCTCCTCGGGGCGTGGAATGGAGTCTGGAACCTGTTGTGTGTGCTGGGAGGAAGTTGGCCCTTCTAGAGGTAGAACAGGTCGTTGGCGAAAGTGGAAAGGGAGAAGAGGAGAATTCTAGCGAGAAGTGGTATCAGCATAAAGCAGTGGCAATGGGGACTCTTCGAGTCAGCCTCATTCAGTTTTTCAGGGAGTCGTCTTCAGGGCCAGAGATCGCCAAAAGAGGGGACAGATGCACAGGTGGATGAGGGGGAGACAGGCTCTGTAACTTGGGTTCAGGGAAAATGGACTCCTGATTCCAGGCAACCGCCTGCTAGGTTAGAGCTCGACTGAGCCTGATAACTGAACTCGTTAGTATTGAACCAGGGCTGCTTTTTATTATTATTATTATTGGAATATAATTGCTTTACAGTGTTAGTTTCTGTTGTACAACAATGTGGATCAGCTATGTGTACACATATATCCCCTCCCTACTGAGCCTCCCTCCCACCCCACCCCCATCCCACGCCCCTGGGTCATCACAGAGCCCAGAGCTGAGCTCCCTATGTTGTGCAGAAGCTTCCCACTCGCTATCTGTTGTATGCGTGATAGGGTGTATATGTCAGTGCTGCTCTCACGATTTGTCCTTCCCCCCTTCCCCTCCCCTGTGTCCACATGTCTGTTCTCTACCTCTGCGTTTCTGTTCCTACCCTTTGAATAGGGCTTCTTAAGTCTCTTGCCTCTCAGCTCCCAAACTTCACACTGACCCAAACCCTAGAGAAAGAGCTAGATTTGAGATAGCTGATGTTTCTGAGGATTTGGTATGGAGATTGAGGCTGGGGGTGGAGGGACATAGAAACAGGCAAGCCCTCTATCTCCCTACCCCAAACAGTGCTAACTAAGGGGGAGATACTTTCTCTGAGATAGACGCACACATAAGCCCATTAACACCCAAAGGAGTAAGAAAGGGGATACAGCTTTCTCTCTATAATCCCTTACTGTGAAATTGATGCAGAAACAGGTGCTAAGGCAGGTGGTCAGTGAGGGCAACATCACTCCGTTTACCTGTCTATAGAAGTCCGTGAACTTGAGCATAGGCCAAGCGGGCCTCCAAGGAAAATACACAGACATTACTTGGTCAGGCTAACAAAGCATTTAAGTCAGTAGTCTGATCATTCTAACTGGAAGACCTGAGAACCTAAATTACTTGGCTGGAGAAGGAGGGTTGAATGAACAGTAGTCTTCCCTGCATGACTGGTGACCTTTAAGATCCTATTATGACAAATTCTGTCACTGTTCTTTTCAAGTAAACCAGATTCAATTAGACACCTGCCTGAAAAGTATATTTTCATTGACTTTTGATTATCAAAATTGGAATCTTCTCATGCCCAGACTATTGCCAAGGAAGGAAGCAAGAGCAGAAACTCCGACTCTGCAGCCTGGCTAAATTCCAGAATCCTGTGTGACCAGGCATACTCCTAAAATCTTTCTAACCACCAACTTCAGATACGCTGTATCTGTGGCCTGTTGTGTTTTCCTGTATGTTGTGAGTGCTGCAGGGAAAATTTATACTCTATATCGAGCAGGTGCAAATGAGTCATAATCATCATTTACTGAACATTTACTAGATATGGGACACTGTGCTAAGCCCCAAACATGAATGACCTTGTTTAATTTTTTATAGATCTTTAGGGATAAACCATTTTCCCTGTGTTATAGAGAAAGCTAGACTTAGCTCAAATAATTTGCCCAAAGTCACCAAGTTAGTGAAAGGACCAGAATCTGAACTCAAGGAGTTTGACTGCAGTGCCTATGATTTTAATCATTGTATTCCATTGCCTTTCATCTCTCTACTTTTGAAATTAAGTCAGAACTAAGACCATTTTTTAGATATTAGAAATGTTTAGCCATGTAGTTTCCTGAGGGAAAAAAATCTCACAAAGCAAAAGGAAATAATGGGATAAATGAAAGCCTCTATTGAATATGCACAGTGCAAATCATAACACATGAAAATATTAAGCATAGCGCTCACTAACGCAGTATCAAGAAAGAGACTTATGTAAAAACTATCATTTGTGGTATTTGTTGAGACACTTAGAAGAGAATTTGTCCTTTATTGTCAGTTTGAGAAGCTTTAGTAGTCTGTTTTCTGGCCTGCTGGAATATTTAAAAAGCTTCTCAAGGGACTGAGCTGGCTAGTATACAGCCTGCTTCTGGCCATGTTATCTGTAGAACAGGGACAGAGTCATCGGTTGAGAGAAACAAAAGAAGAAATCCCTGTTTTTAGTTTCTCTAATGTCTTTGAAACATTCAGGTAATCTTAAAGTTAATGCGGAAGAAGGTGTACAGTGATTAAGGAATGCCACAGATACAGCCACCAAATACTGAAGTACACGAAGTAGAACAAAAAGAGCACTAATATTATTGATTTTGTTTCTGTGTTTTCGTAGGGAAATAATGGAATAGCTGTCATTTCCACAGTTTGTGTTCCTGCAGATGAGGGGCCCCAGGCAGACTCACATTCTTGCTTATTTTGAGGAATTCAAAGACAGCCTTCATGGGCACTGCCTTGTGTGATTGCTTTTGTCAGCCAGGGCAGGTGGGCACGTGTGCCACCAGGCAGGCAGGGCCCAGAGCACGTGGGGGTCTAATCACCCTGCCAGGCCTTCTGATTAGGACACTCAGTCAAACTAACAGCCCTCCTGCATGCTCAGGGCTTCTCCTTCCTTCCCTCCTTACACCGGCCTCTTTTGAAAAAGCTTGTAGTCCGAAAGCTCCTGTCTTATTAGCCGAGAATAGATTTCTTCTCCCTCTTTGGTTCCAAGCCTTTCTTCTCTCGCCGGCCTGCCTCAGACTTCACCTTCTTTTGTTCGGCATCCCTCGTCCCTTCCGTGTAAGCTCCGTGTGACAGACTGAGAGCCGCCCTCAGACTCTCCCCAGGGTCACACCGTGCCAGCCTCCTCCTTCACCTCCTCTTTTTGGGGGGACAGAGTGGGATCCGTGGTGTGGCTGAGCTTTGTTGGCAGGCAGAATTGCCTGTGATTTAGCATCTAACTAGGAAGGCTTAGAAAGCGAAACGTGCTGCTTTTTCCCAGCATCGGCTTCTGTTACCACAAAGCTTGAGCATAAAGCGCAAGGAGCTCGAAACTGCAGTGAGCCCATCCAGGTTTGCTTCACTCATCCAGGGCTTTGGAGTCATTAACACGTCAAACATTTCTAAAAGCACGGTGCCTTATATCATAAATCTTATCAGTAACACCAGGTGTTTTCCGCTGTACCTTACACTGCTGTCCAAGGAGAAGTAAATAGAAAAATAAACAAATGATAGAATGAGGCAGCTTTGTGATTCTACTCTTTGTCATACCCCAGTGTAGGATTGCATTACGCAAATCTTATCAAAACACCAATTTCCTTGGTTCCCCTCCCTTAACCCTGCAAGTTCAACAAAAATTCATTTCATTTAGTTTTTTAAAAAATGACTGTTGTAATGGCCACGTGTGTGTGTGTTAGTCACTCAGTTGTGTCTCACTGTCTGTGGGAATGAACAATGACCACGTATGTTCATTCTCATTTAGTCTGTCTGATATTCTGCTAGGAATTCTGTTAGGAAGTATATACAGTATATATCTGCTATCAACTTTTTTATTTGTTTCCCATGTTCAAAATTTCCTGAGAGATCAGGTTACCAAGGCAGAGTATTTGTGACTCATTCATCCATTTATTCATTCATTACAAGACACACTGGAGGTTAGCACACAAAAATAAGACGTAGTCCATACGCACAAAGAATTTATAATCTCAAGGAGCCTTTTCATTCATTCATAAATGCAGTCCTTGCTGATCATGTTCTCAGGCGTTCTCACTTGCAGAACACTCTGGTCAGAGTGACCTGTAGGGCTTTTAAAAATTAGTATTGCTCAGGCCCCGCCCTGCTTAGTCAGAACTGCCAGGCATCTGTTTGATTTTTTTAAGCTTCACAGGTGATCCTGGTGTATAGCTAGAATCCTGAGAAGCAGAGTTCGTTGTGGTAGTTGATTGTTTCAGTGAGCACACATCCCCACCTCAATCCTGTGTAACCTTGTATTTTATTTACCATGTTTTCTCTGTCATTCCTTGTGATGTGCTGCGTATGAATCCCATCCACAATGGTGCCTACAGGCTCAGTAGCTCCAGCACTGAAATTATCTTGGGGCAGTAAAAATCAAGTTGCCACGAAATGCCAGAGTTAGTTTATTGGTTCAGACATCGCCCATTCGGGTTCCATAACCCTCAGTGCTCTCCTGTTGTGACTGCGAGGTTGAATCCTACACAGCTATTCATGTTTTGTTTTGTTTTGTTTTTCCCTTGAGGCAAAAGGTGTAGCAGTTATCCGAAGGGCTTTGAAACAGGGAAGCAGATGTAAGTTAAATATGGTGATAGGAGCCATGTCATAAAGATTATAAGCTTGTTTCAGGAATGAAGTGGGGGGTGCGTTGGCTTGAGGCCACGAAGAAACTGGCATTGTCTTCTAAATTCAGTCTGCCTGGCTGACAGCGTTACCTGTTAATCCATCTCCTCTCACATGTGGCCTCTCATTCATTCGTGCATTCAGCGAACATTTCTTGAATCCTTACATCGGGCACTGTATTAGGGCTGTGGATATAACAGTGGACAAAGTAGAAGTTGTTCAGCTTATTTCTTTGAGCCTTCCCGAGAGAAAAAAGTAGCTTCATTATTTTGTCAATATCACGATGTCCATCCTTCTGAGCTTCTACCACTGATTGGCAGGGAAGACAAACCACCTACATATCCAATCCACTTTAAAGCTTCAGCTGACACAATGATTCCAACAGTCCCTTGAGGTTGTGTCACACAAATGACAAGCCTGTCTGTCTCTGGGTCCTGGGGGCACTGTCCCTCATCCACTTGAGTGCTGCCTGCTCTGCGGGCATCGCGGCTGAAGTGTGGCTGGAGGCTGCCTGCTCAGAACCCTGCCCAGCTCACTCTGGCTGGCTGGGCTTCACCTTGACTTCTTCCGGTTGCATACACCTGTCTTCTTCCTCTTGTCATCTTGCAGGGTCTGAGCCTCAGGGGACCTATGGGGTCTCAGGACACCTAAGCATCAGGCTCTTCTCTGCCAGCCCCGCTGTAACACTGAGTTGCCAGGTTGGTGCCCCGTGTGGTAGTGGAGGCCACCTGAGAATTGATCTTGTCCTAGAGTTTCAGACAAGCAAGAAGAGAGAGCAGGCACTCAGGCACTGGTTTCCTCCTCACTTAACAGGCCCTGCAGGATAGGGAAATCAGAGCTGCCTTGCTGCCCTTCCCCAGATCTCCCAGGCTCTGCAAGGACAGGGCTTTCTCTGACATTATATCCTCCTCTCTCCATAGACCTCCTGTGGCTGAAGAGCTAGATGGGATATCTTCTCTACATTCTCTTTTCCGGTAGGCTTGTTGGTTAATAAAGCAAAGGGAGTGGTAAAGGATTGCGGAAAATCCTCTTGCAAAACAACTTGGCTTGCAAGGCTGCTGTCTTCAGGCATGTTGTCCATTCTGTTGTTGTGTGCAGCTGTTCATTCTCCATTCCTGTTGCCATGTGGCTTGCGGCACTTCCTACGAGAGGAGTGCAGAGCCTTGCCCCGTTGATGTGGGGCGGAGACCAGTGCTTTCGTTGGTCAGTGGTGTGTGAGCCGGTGTGATAGGGGCCGCATCAGAGCAGAAGCCTTGCGAGTCGGCGCTGGTTCCACCAGCCCTCTTGTTCTGTTCCTTCTTCCATGAGGGGCGCACCACCAAAACAGGAGCTTCTCTGTCAGCCTGGGTCACACAACAAGCTGACCCTGGCCTGCAGCCAGGCTCTAATGTGAGTAGGAAATAAAATTTTGTTGCTTTCAGCCACTGAGATTTGGGGTTATTTGTTACTGTACAACACAGCTGACTAATAATACTCCATAAAGTTTTGCATATCAAAAGCCAAATGTCACTTCCTTCTTTCTATTTATATTCCTTCTCTAATAAATCGTTATCTCTCCCCAAGCAGATGGACGCCTTGAGCTAGAAAGGGTGAAGGTTATGCATTCAGAAAGGCAAAAGAATAAAGCATCTGAATTCTTTTCAAAATATTGCCTGGTTACATGAAGAGAGAAACTTAATATGGAAAACAAACTGTGATATTTTGGGTTTTGTTTGTTTTTTATTTTGTGTGTGTTTTGCTTTTGGGGCTGTTTGCTCCAAAAGAAAAAAGTAATCATCACTGTATATATATATATACACCATATATACATGATGCTGTATTCTGTGCATACAGCGCGTGCAGGTGACAATTAGAAAGTGGTTATAAAAAGAAAGTAACATTTTGAGGTTATATTGTTACAGAGAAGTAATATGTAAAAGAGGGTGTTAACTTCATACCTGTGCATGTGCTCAGCTGTGTCCGACTCTGTGACTCCATGGACTATAGCCTGCCAGGCTCCTCTGTCCATGGAATTTTCCAGGCAAGAATACTGGAGTGGGCTGCCATTTCCTTCTCCAAACCTCATACAGTGGCCAGTAACTTCTGTGCTGTGGTCTTAGAGTTATGATCCATGGTTTGTGATCAACCACAGGATCCTTCTGTCCTTATTGTTTGATTGAGCTCAGATTCCATCAAACAGCAAGGATTCTTCATGCCATTTTTCATCCTATTGTATTTTAGGGATTTGCAAGCAGGTAAGACTAACTTAGTGGTGAACACACCTGCTGTTTGTTTGCTTACGGCAGAGGCAAACAGAAGAACTGGGAGACAATGAGGAAAGAACTGTTGGTCCCACAGTGATTGTTTTGACTGCACCTGTGCCCCGGCAGTAATCACCTCGAGCAGACAAATTTTGGAAAAGGTAGGAAAACATAGTAGCTTTTTCCTTTAGAGATGCTTAGGGTTCTGCTGGGTTTGAGCGATTGGAAGATTTCCCTGCTGCTGTGGTTCATTTCTGGCTTTGCATATAGAACTGCCCACTGTTTTCTGTTTGAGGAAAAGCATTTCTCCATGCTCAAACCTGGGATTTGGTAAGAAAAAAAAAAAAAAACATAGGAAACTGAGTGGGGCCCTCCTGGGTACCAAAACCCCTCTGTGTTCCCTGTTGTT
The DNA here is from genome assembly GCF_019320065.1 of Cervus canadensis. Lineage (NCBI taxonomy): Eukaryota > Metazoa > Chordata > Mammalia > Artiodactyla > Cervidae > Cervus > Cervus canadensis. The sequence goes on along the minus strand of NC_057402.1, from coordinate 14,603,224 downwards.
TGTAGGGGAAAAAAATTTTTTGAGGCTCTCTTTTAGGCCTTCAGTGAGTTCCAGAGAGCGGACTCAAGCATTGACAAGACAGCAAAGTCACAGGACCCCTAGTTCCTCCTGAAGGGATATAGATAGCAATCTGATGCATATCTTTGAGTTATTCTGCAAAAACTAAGACCCCCACCCAGGTGGAGAACAGTGAGTGCATGCTGACCACAAGTACACAGAGCCCAGACAGGTTGGAACCAGAAGATTAGGATTCTGGAGACGCCACCCTGTTACCTCACCATCAGCCAATTAGAAGAAAGTCACATCCTTGCAGCACCCGCTCCAAATATTGCCTTTTAAAACTCTTTCCTGCAAACAGTCAGGGAGTTCGGGTCTTCTGAGCATGAGCCGCCCATCATGCTCCTTGCTGGGTTCTTGGATTAAACCTTTCTCGGCTCCAGACTCCAACATTTCTGTTTGTGTGGTCCCACTGTGCATCAGGCACACAAACTTAGGTTCGAGGACAAAAATAACAGTCCTAATATTTTTGAAGTCCAGCTTCAGATACTATGTTGTGCTGGACAAACTTTACAGCTGGATCTGATAACTGACCTACAAATCTTATGAGTAACTAAATTATAAACCTAAAAAAAGAGTAAAGTAAGGCCTGCTGCTGCTGAATCATTTCTAAAATAATTGATCATGTGCTATGAATGTGGAAAGAAACCAACTAGCTCATGAGAAATGTAGTAATAGATATTCTGGTATATTCCAGTACAGTCAAATGCTATTTTAAATTATAAGTAGATAAAAGTATAAGTGGAGCACATTTTATTCAAAACAAAACATACTTAATGAAATTTGTTTCATTTAAAAAAAAAAAAAACAGACTGGGAATGATCGCCTGGGCCTATATAAGCAAAGGCCATGAGTAAAGGCTGTATTTTTTCTTGGTCAAATTTCAGAATGCATCTTGTTTAAGAAAGAAAAATCATACCTTGCTGGTCCCCAGAAAGTCAGCAAGTGAGCAGCCACCAAACCTGGCTCTCTGGACCAGCGGCCCCCTCGCCTGTCACTCATTTGTCATCTGCATCTATTTGCTGCCTCTGTGCCAGTCAGATGCTCTGTCTCCTATTCTCCTAACCCACCTTTCTCTGAGTAATTCTTCCACTGAGTCTTGTGCACCATATTTTATTCCAAAGCCAACAGGATTCCATATTTATACTCAGAATATACCTAAGCCATGAATTACCTCTTAGTGCATAGAATACTCTGATAACCAGAAAAATGAATGCTTGGTTTCTGAGTCAGTTGTCCCTATATCTTGGCAGACTGGAGATAGATGTATCTAATTTCCATGCCTCTCTGCTTTGTCTGCTGGAACAGGGGGCTCTTTCATTTCTATCTTCCTCCAAGGCCTGTTCATACACCATTTCTCTGTGGAGCCTTGGTCACTTCTTCTGAACCCCAGCTGTATGTTATCACTCTTATCTCTGCACTCTGCTAGCATTGAATCACTGTTTTTCTCATAGAAATGTTAGTTATACTTGGCTCTATATTACAGTTATCTGCATTCATTGTGTATCTCTCCTCATAATGTTGATGGTGATAGCAGCTATCATATGTTGAGACCTTTCTGTTTGCCAGCCCCAGGGCTAACACTTTATATAACGGGTGTGCTCAGTCATGTCCGACTCTGCAATCCCATGAACAAGAGCCTGCCAGATTCCTCTGCCCATGGAATTTTCCAGGCAAGAATATTGGAGTGAGTTGCCATTTCCCGCTCCATGGAATCTTCCTGACCCAGGGATTGAGCCCATGTCTCCTGCGTCTCCTGCATTAGCAGGCAAATTCTTTACCACCCAGGCCACCCAGGAAGCCCTTATACCTTACAATAACTCTGTGAGTTAAGTATATTATCATCTCACTTTTACAAATGAGGAAATTGAGGCTAAAAGAGCTTAAGCAAGGTGGGCCAAGATCATAGAGCTAAATATGGTAGAGTCTCCTCAACTCCAGAACAAGTGCTTATAATCACTCCTCTGTTACTAAGTTATGAACTTCTTAAGATTGTGAGTTGAGGGAGAATGGAGGAAATTCAACTTTTACTAAATATTTAATCTGTACCTGATGCTTGAGTCGGAGCTTTCAGGTACATTATCATATGAGGTAATGTTATCTTCTCCATTTACAGATGATTATAGTTCACAGTGAACAAAGCTAAAAAGTCAGGGAATAGACTTTGAAAGATATTTATGGTATGTGTAACTGGAAAAGAATTGAGAGCCAGAATATAAGCAATACGGAAAAGACCAACTTCCTAATTAAAAACATGAGCAGGAAGTTTACTGAAGGAGAACCCTATAACAGACAAAAACACATGAAATGATATTCAACCTCTTTAATAATTAGGGAAATGTAAATTAAAGCAATGAGATACTACTTCATACCCATAGGGTTGGCAAATATTAAAATGCCTGACATCTAGTGTTGGTGAATGAAAGTGCTCCTACAATGTTGGATGCAAAAGAGGATAATGTATCAATCTGGAGAGCAATTTGTGGTAGGAAGATAATCATACCCTGTGACCAGCAATTCCACCTTTAGATATATACCCTAGGGAGAGTCTCCTAGGAGGCATGTTCAGTTGCCAGTATTATTTGGGGAATTGGATAAATTGTAGTATTTTCATAAAGTTGAAAATCATAGGGAGTGAAAACAAATGGTTTGCCAGATATCTGGAGGGTTCTTCTCTTTTTTTCCTGTGACTGAAATATTTTATAACAGAATAAACGATGAAACAAAGCTCAGATTTTAGACCAAGTTTTGTACATTGTAACACCTAATAATTGTTTTTTGAAAATTAAACATGTGTGTGCACAGTGCTAACAGCAGTCAGAGTATACTGAATGCTTTCTTATTCCTAGGTGCTATATATACTTCACACTCTGTTTTTCCAACAACCCTACAATGCAGGTATTGTTAGACCAGCTAGTAAATGAGGCCCAAGGAGGTAAAGTATGTCTTCTTTTTTGATCATGCTGATTCTCAGAAATGCACTAAGTATTACCTTTGTATATTGAAAGCATTAATGTTCCATATTTTACAATCAGCTAATAACTTGATCTCTCAGAAGAGCCTAGTTTAATATTAGTAAAAAGTGAAACTCAAATGCTGCCAAAGTTATATTCTCAAAGACTTTCATATTTGTTAATCCCCCTTATAATTTCATTTTCCTTTCATCCTTCCTTGGAAGGATCAACGCTTTGTTGGGAGTGTGTGGACCATAAATAAGTCCAACTTCCTTTAAAGAGGGTTTTCAAAATTCAGTCTACAGTTTTTTAAGTCTAGATGTAAACAAATGTTGAGAGAGAGACTTATTTCCTACAGAAAATAGATAAAAAATGTGCTAAAACAACCTCTTTCTCACAATAAGACATGTTCTTGATCACAAGGTTCAGAGTGCTTTGCAGTGGTTTGCCTGTTGCTGTCTCCCTGTTCTGGCAAAAAAGCTATTTTCTATCCAAAGCCCTTCGCTTTCTTTTTCTTGCCTCTGAGCCTTGGTACATACCGTTTTCTCTGAACAGAATGTTTTTTCTCAACATCGTCGCTTAGGACTCCTTTATCAGGCTATCACTGGTAATGCCTCTTATGCAGCATTTCCTAAGACACCCTCCACATAGGAGGTGCTGGGGGACCTGAGGAAATTTAGGAGAGATAAAGATATCCTTGGTAGTAGCTACATTGACAAGGCAGGGACATCTCTCAGAAAATCCTTGATCACAACCTAGGAGTGTGCATAATTGGTGAAGACCAAAGAAAGGGGCTTTTTTAAAAAATTGAAGTTTAGTTGATTTATAATATTGTGTTAGTTTCAGGTGTACGGCATAGTGATTCAGTGTTTTTGCAGATTATACTCCATTATTAGTTATTAAAAGATAGTAAGTGTAATTCCTTGTGCTATGCAGTAAACCCTTGTTGCTTATCTATTTTATATATAGTAGTTTGTATCTGTCATTTTACTACCCCTAATCTGTCTCTCCCCACTTCCTTCTCCCCTCTGGTAATCACAAGTTTGTTTTCTATATCTGTGAGTCTTTATCTTTGCATATATATTCATTTGTATTATATTTAAAGTCCACATGTAAGTGATATCATATAGTATTTGTCTTTCTCCAACTCATTTCACTTAGCATAGTATTCTTTAGATCCATCCACATTGCTACAAATGGCAGTATTTGATCTTTTTATGGCTGAGTAATATTCCTCTGTGTGTGTGTGTGTGTGTGTGTGTGTGTGACAGAGAGAGAGACAGAGACATCTTCTAAATGAAATCATTTGTCGAGGCATATATGGGTTGCTTCCATAGTATATAGTGGGCTTCCCTGGTAGCTCAGTTGTAAAGAATTCGCCTGCAATGCAGGAGAACCCAGTTCAATGGGTCAGTAAGATCCACTGGAGAAGGGATAGGCTACCCACCCCAGTATTCTTGGGCTTTCCTTGTGGCTCAGCTGGTAAAGAATCCACCTGCAATGCAGGAGACCTGGGTTCGATCCCTGGGTTGGGAAAATCCCCTGAAGAAGGGAAAGGCTATCCACTCCAGTATTTCTGATCTGGAGAATTCCATGGATTGTATAGTCCATGGAATCTCAAAGAGTTGGACATGACTGAGCGATTTTCATTTTCATAGTATATAATACAATGAACATTGGGGTACATATTTCTTTTAAAATTAGTGTTTTTGTTTTTTTTCTAGATATATACCCTGGAGTAGAATTGCTAGGTCATGTGGTAGTTATATGTTTAGTTTTTAAAGAAGCCTCCAGACTGTTTTCCACAGTGGCTGCATCAATTACATTGCCACCAACAGTGTACAAGGGTACCCTACCCTTAATATCATCTCCAATGTTTGTTATTTGTAGACTTTTGATGATAGCCATTCTGACAGGTATGAGGTGATTTCTCATTGTAGTTTTGATTTGCATTTCTCTAATAAATAGTGATGTTGAGCATCTTTTCATTAGTCATCTGTCTATCTCTTAGCCATCTGTCTGCCTGTTTTGGAAAATTATTCAGATCTTCTGCCCATTTTTTAATTGGGTTTTTTAAAATTGGAGTATATCTGATTTACAGTGGTGTGTAAGTTTCAGATGTACAGCAAAGTGATTCAATTATACATATATTCATTCTTTTTTAGACTCTTTTCTCATGTAGGTTGTCACAGAATATTGAATGGAGTTCCCTGTGGTACATAGGAGGTCTTTGCTGGTTATCTTACCTTATATATAGTAGTGTGTGAATGTTCATCCCCTTTGTAACCATTAGTTTGTTTCCAATATCTGTAAGTCTGTTTCTGTTTTTTGAATAAGTTCATTTACATCACTTTTTAAAAAAAATTACATTCCACATATGAGTGATATTATGTGACATTTGTCTTTGTTTGACTTAACTTCAGTTCAGTTCAATCGCTCAGTTGTGTCCAATTCTTTGGGACCCCATGATCCGCGGTACACCAGGCCTCCCTGTCCATCACCAACTCCCGGAGTTTACCCAAACCCATGTCCATTGTGTCGGTGATGCCATCCAACCATCTCATCCTCTCTCATCCCCTTCTCCTCCTGTCCTCAATCTTTCCCAGCTTCAGGGTCTTTTCAAATGAGTCAGCTCTCCGCATCAGGTGGCCAAAGTGTTGGCATTTCAGCTTCAACATCAGTCCTTCCAATGAACACTCAGGACTGATCTCCTTTAGGATGGACTGGTTGGATCTCCTTGCAGTCCAAGGGACTCTCAAGAGTCTCCTCTAACACCACAGTTCAAAAGCATCAGTTCTTCTGTGCTCAACTCTTTTTATAGTCCAACTCTCACATCCATACATGACTACTGGAAAAACCGTAGCCTTGACCAGACAGACCTTTGTTGGCAAAGTAATGTCTCTGCTTTTTAATATGCTGTCTAGGTTGGTTATAACTTTGGCATCTTTTAATTTCATGGCTGCAATCACCATTCACAGTGATTTTGGAGCCCGGAAAAATAAAGTCAGCCATTGTTTCCACTGTTTGCCCATCTATTTGCCGTGAAGTGATGGGACCGGATGCCATGATCTTAGTTTTCTGAATATTGAGCTTTAAGCCAACTTTTTCACTTTTATCAAGAGGCTCTTTAGTTCTTCTTCACTCTCTGCCATAAGGGTGGTGTACTTAATATAATAATCTGTAGGGTCATCCATGTTGCTGGAAATGGCGTTATTTGATTCTTTTTTATGGTTGAGTGATATTACGTTGTAAATATGTACCACATTTTCTTTATCCATTTCTCTGTCGATGGACATTTAGGTTGCTTCCATGTCTTGGTCATTGTTAATAGTGCTGCATTGGACATTGGGGTGCACATATTTTTGGAATTACAGTTTTGTCTACATATATGTCCAGGAGTGGGATTGCTGGGTCATATGGTAACTCTATTATATTTTTAGTTTCTGAAAAAACCTCTATACTGTTCTCCATAGTGACTGTACCAGTTTACATACCTACCAACAGTGTAAGAGGGTTCCCTTTTCTCCACACCCTCTCCAGCATTTATTGTTTATAGACTTTTTAATGATGGCCACTCTGACCAGGTGAAGTATTATATCATTATAGTTTTCATTTGCATTCCTCTGGTAATTAGTGATGTTGAGCATCTTTTCATGTGCTTTTTGGCCATCTGTATGTCTTTTTTTAATTTTTATTTTATATTGGAGTATAATTGATTAATAGTGTGTTAGTTACAGGTTACAGCAAAGTGATTCAGTTATATCCATACAGGTATCCATTCTTTTTAAAATTTTTTCTCGTTTAGGTTATTGTAGAATATTGAGACAAGGGCTATACAGTAGATCCTTGTTGGTTATCTGTTTTAAATATAGTAGTATAGGGGATTTCCCAGCATCAGGGTCTTTTCCAATGGGAGGGATTGGGGGCAGGAGGAGAAGGGGGCGACAGAGGATGAGATGGCTGGATGGCATCACCGACTCGATGGGCATGAGTTTGAGTAGGCTCCGGGAGTTGGTGATGGACAGGGGGGCCTGGCGTGCTGCGATTCATGGGGTTGCAAAGAGTCGGACACGACTGAGTGACTGAACTGAACTGAACTGAACTGATAGGGGATTTCCTGGTGGTCCAGTGGTTAGGACTCCATGCTTCCACTGCAGAGAGCACAGGTTAGATCCCTGACTGGGGAACTAAGATCCCACATGCTGTGCAGTGTGGCCAAAAAATTAATTAAATATAGTAGTGTATATAAGTCAATCCAAAACTCCCAATCTATACCCCCCACACCCTTTCTCCCTGATAACTATAAGTTCATTCTTTAAGTCTGTATTTCAGTTTTGTAAATAAATTCATTTGTATCACTTTTAACAAAATTAGATTCCACATATGAGTGATAGCATATATTGGTCTTTCTCCGTCTGATTCACTTCACTTAGTATGATAATCTCCAGGTCCATCCATGTTGCTCCTCTTGAATCACGGCACAAGGGGTTCTCTGGTTGTGGTGTGTGGTCTTAGTTCCATGTGGGATCGAACCCATGCCCTCTGCATTGGAAGGTGATTCTTAACCACTGGACCATCAGGGAAGACCCTTTCCCATTCTTTAGGTTGTCTTTTTGTTCTGTTGATGGTTTCCTTGGCTGTGCTACAATTTTTTTCCCTTTTGAGTTTAATCAGAACCCATTTAGAAGGGGGCTTCTTCCTTCTCCCCACTGCAACATTCCTGCATATCTACAGATTGAGCAGCTACTAAACCTACTGACTTCTTCTGTTCTACTCTCCCATCTTTATTCTCTCCAGAACTTGCTGCATCCTTTTTTCCCAATTTCACCATCTTTACCTTTGAGGCATTTTTTTCTTATTTCCATGCAGCCATCCTGTAACAACCAGATATACCTTGGAACTTTCTGATACTAATCTGATAGTTATTTGCTTATATGGAAAACAGTATGTTGTCGTTCAGTCGCTGAGTCGTGTCGGACTCTTTGCGACCCCATGGACTGCAGCACACCAGGCTCCCCTGTCCTTCACTATCTCCTGGAGTTTGCTCAGATTCATGTCCATTGAGTGGGTGATGCTATCTAACCATCTTGTCCTCTGCCACCCTTTTCTCCTTTTGCCATTGATCTTGCCTGGTATTAGGGTCTTTTGCTACTGTAGAAATAGGGCTAGACCCCTGGAGGATCTAGAGTTGGACTGGATCTTCCATTTCATGTATGACCCTGAGCCAGTCTCTTTTACGCCTCCCTGTTAGAAGGAAGGCAGGCTCATTGGTATGCTGGAGCCAGCCTGTCCTGACTCACAAAATCTGATTGTTAAATTTTCAGTAACTTTGTCAGCTGTTGCTTTTTTTTTTAAATTATTCAGGCATCAGAATGTTCCTTATTTTATTTCTTGCTCTTTTTTAAATTGTGTTGAAATTTATATATACAATACATAAAATTTTTATTTTAATAATTTTTAAGTCTGTGACATTAAGTATATTCACATTATTGAACAACCATTACCACTTTCCAGCTCCAGAAACTTTTCATTATCTTGAACTGAAACTCTGTATTCATTGAACAATAATTCCCCTTCTCCCTTCCCCTGAGCCCCTGGTAACAGTTATGCTACTTTCTTTTTTAAAAAATCTGTTTATTTTTATTTGGAGGATAATTGCTTTACAATGCCGTGTTGGTTTCTGCCATATATAACCATGAATCAACTATAGATTTACACATTTCCCCTCCCTCTTGAACCTCCCTCCCACCTACCACCCCAGCCCACCCCTCCAGGTTTCCACTTTTCAGTTCAGTTCAGTCATTTAGTCGTGTCTGACTCTTTGCGACCCCATGGACTACAGCACACCAGGTTTCCCTGTCCATCACCAAATCCCAGAGTTTACTCAAACTCATGTCCATTGAGTTGGTGATGCCATCCAACCATCTTACCCTCTGTTGCCCCCTTCTCCTCCTGTCTTCAATCTTTCCCAGCATCAGGGTCTTTTCCAGTGAGTTTCAGCTTCAGCATCAGTCCTTCCAATGAATATTCAGGACTGATTTCTTTTAGGATTGACTAGTTTGATCTCCTTGCAGTCCAAGGGACTCTCAAGAGTCTTCTCCAACACCACAGTTCAAAAGCATGAGTTCTTCAATGCTCAGCTTTCTTTATAGTCCAACTCTCACATCCATACGTGACTAATAGAAAAACCATATCTTAGTCTAGATGGATCTTTGTTGGCAAAGTAATGTCTCTGCTTTTTAATATGCTGTCTAGGTTGGTCATAACTTTTCTTCCGAGGAGCAAGCGTCTTTTAATTTCATGTATGAGGTCACCATCTGCAGTGATTTTGGAGCCCCCCAAAATGAACTTTCTCACTGTTTCCATTGTTTCCCCATTGTTCCACTTTTTGAGTACTGCAAATAATGCTCCCAAGAACACTGGTTTAAATATTGTTCAGTTCTCTTGGGTATATGGCTAGAAGTGGAATTGCTGGGTCATATGATAATTCTGTGTTAAACTTTTGAGGGACCACCATACTGTTCTCCACTACAGTTAAACCATTTTACATTCCTGTTTACAGTGTGTGAGAGTTGCAGTTTCTCTATACCCTTGCCAGTGCTTGTTATTTCTTGTTTTTTCTGTTTTGAGTTTTTTGTGTACCAGGAGTTATCCTAGTGGATGTGATGTGATGTCTCACGTGGTTCTGACCTGCATTTCCTTGATGGTCAGTGATAGTGGACACCCTCTCATGTGCTCACTGGCCATTTGTGTATCTTCTTTGGAGAAATCTCTATTCAGACCCCTTGCCCATTGTTTACTAGGATTGTTTGCTTTTTTGTTGTTGAGTTTTAGGTGTTCTTTACGTATTCTAGATATTAATCCCTTATTTGATATGTGACTTGCCAATGTTTTCTCCTGTGCATTGCCTGTTTACAAAAAAAATGAAACAAAAGAAAAACACTGTGCAAGCTATTACAAATTAACCTATATAAGCTTAAAATTAAGTTATATTTTAAAAATATAAAATGCTCAAAACTTACCATTTTATAATTATCTGTGCTCTCACATGTATTTACGTCTATTATCTGAGTGGCAGAAGTACTTTATAGTGGTGTGCTGTTGTACTTTTTTTTCCCAACTCTGAGTTCAGTGACTTTGTACTGATAGCATAAAATTGGTCATGATAGGAGTATTTATAGCACCAAAATCATCCAATGCTATAAATCAGGGTCTAGTTTATTGTTTTGTTGATGATCTGAATTTAAGAAAATGATTAATAAAATGTTCATAATTTACTGTCTATGACTGTCACATGAATAGCACAAAAATTGAGAAAATATTCTTCTAACGTTTGAAAACTATTAATTTAGCAAAGAAGTCACTCAGATTATTGAGAAATGAGTGACATTCCAGCATAGGACTTTGCTATTTCAATTTTGTCATCTTCGTGAAAGTGAAGGAAAATGTTAAATCATACCTTCATGGCAAACTTACACTCAAAGAGTTCCTTACTTACAGACACCACTGAGTAAGCTCCATAAGAGCAGGAACTTTGTCCTGCTCATCACTATGAACAGGGAACGTAGAAAATACCTGACCTGTTGAACAAGTGAAGACATTTAACTTCTCAGTGTCTCAGTTTCTCACCTGTAAATTAAGGACAGTGTTCCTAAGCTACTGTCACATTGGGGTGAGGGAAAAGCCAAGGTGATAATAAAGATGAAAGTGCTTTATAAACAAGCAACACTAAACAAATGTAAAGTAGCATTATTAAGATATGATGTGATACGATAATACACATTGAGTATGTATTTTCTTTCTATATTGGTTAAAGGACTCTTTAATGAAATAAGGATTTTTATACAGATCATTTGTTTCACCCAAAGAAAACATATATTATGCACTGTATTTCTCTGAATACTTGGCAACTTTTTCTTTTGCCAGGTTCAGCTCTAGGTGCTCTAGAAAATACCAGAGAAATATATTCCTTGCACTGAATGGGTGTATAATCTGCTTATAATGACAATTTACATTAACTAATCTGGAGAACAAAAGAAAATTAAGTAATAACTGTTTGGTATTAGGCACTCTGCCAAGGATTTTAATGTGTATTCTTTTTTTTTTCTTAATAAGATGCTAAAGATACTGTGGATAGTATAAATTTTCTGATTATAAAAACTCTTTGTAATACCTCTGAAGTAGCATAGATTTTCTTGTCCAGGGCATCTTGAATGGTGGTATTTGATCATCATCAGTAAGCATTTAATAGATGATTGCTGTGTACTCTCACTGTGCTAATAAGATTGTCAGCGTTATGATTTACGAAGTTGGGTGAAATACAGTCTGTTAGAGAATAAAAATAGACAGCAGAGAGGCATTAGGAATATATATCCACACAAACTATTAGCCATCTCTCTGCCTCTTAACAGTCTGTCTTACTCTGCCAAAAGTTATTTCCCTGGAATAAGCTGTCTGTGTCAGGAGGACCAAAACATGGGGGGTCAAGGGATGTACAGGGCGAAAAGCTCTATATTTTCTACATGGGAAAATATAATGGAAAAGAAGAGGATTAGGGTCAAGGAAGCTAGGACTCTCTCCTCCACCCCTGTATACTTTGTCTCACCCCTTAAAATCAGACTATAATTCTTGGGGTACAGTCCCTGGCTGGTGGTTATGGTCTTGGTATTAAACAAGTACATAGTTTGAGAAGTTAGTGACAGGACTTTTTTTTTTCCTTCCATTTATTTTTATTAGTTGGAGGCTAATTACTTTACAATATTGTAGTGGTTTTTGTCATACATTGACATGAATCAGCCATGGATTTATATATATTCCCCATCCCGATCCCCCCTCCTACCTCCCTCTCCACCCAATCCCTCTGGGTCATCCCAGTGCACCAGGCCCAAGCACTTGTCTCATGCATCCAACCTGGGCTGGTGATCTGTTTCACCCTTGATAATATACATGTTTCGATGCTGTTCTCTCGAAACATCCCACCCTTGCTTTCTCCCACAGAGTCCAAAAGTCTGTTCTGTACATCTGTGTCTCTTTTTCTGTTTTGCATATAGGGTTATTGTTACCATCTTTCTAAATTCCATATATATGTGTTAGTATACTGTATTGGTCTTTATCTTTCTGGCTTACTTCACTCTGTATAATGGGCTCCAGTTTCATCCATCTCATTAGAACTGATTCAAATATATTCTTTTTAATGGCTGAGTAATATTCCATGGTGTATATGTACCACAGCTTCCTTATCCATTCGTCTGCTGATGGGCATCTAGGTTGCTTCCATGTCTGTGACAGGACATTTTTAATGATATGCCCCAAACTTGTATTCTTTCTTTTCAAGGTTCCATATGCACAGATCACATTCAGATTTTCCTGCTAAGGGTTATTTACCCACATGCCTAACCTTAATCAAATTGTCCCTCATCACTTCATACAGACAGGTATTAAAAGTAATTCCACATTAAAGGAATTGGCCCTCCCCTTTTTAAAAATCTAAATCCCACTGAGACATGGAACAAACAGATTTGTGTTTACTGCTTAACTGTTCCTTTGAGACAAAAATGATATTTTATGTTTATATATTCTATTTATATTAACTTTTGTGAAAAGGGTCTTTTGAAGTTTATTTCCATTAAGCCTCAAAGTCTAATCCCTTGATCTAAACCACATTAAATACTTTGATGGCAGCCTGTGCTTTGAACAAATATTTCAAGTAGATAACATTAACCTAAATAATCCTGTTGTCTAATATATTCTCAGATAAAATATTGATTTAAATGCTAATACAGATGTACAAGGTTCTATTTGCTTATTGCTCTTTCCTTCTACACAAAATGGATGAACATTTAGCCTTTCTAGACAGTGGGGCTTGTTCTGCAGCCTACAGCAGGATTTGAGAGCCATGTTTATCTTCCCAAAGGCTTCAAGCTATTAAATCAGTGACTTGCCAAAATCAGTACTTGATACATATGCTGACTGATTTACAGTATACCCTGTGATCCATACTGATTAATATAGTAAGTAAGCAGACAAATATAATCATGATAATGAAGAACTGGATCTGAAAGGTCTTAACAATTTACAGAGTACTTGCACATACGTGATCCTGGTTGAGCTCCTCCAAAATCCTATGAACTCAATACAGCAGGTATGATTATCATCCCTTTTTATCCAAGGCCCCCCTGTTTCTAATGAGCTGCACTTGAATCCATGTCATCACACTCCAGGGCCTCTGCAGTTTCCGTAATGCCATGCTCTGTGTCTGTTACCTCAGTCAGTTCAGTCGCTCAGTCATGTCCCACTCTTTGCGACCCCATGGACTGCAACACGCCAGGCTTGCCTGTCCATCACCAACCCCCCAGAGCTTGCTCAAACTCATGTCCATCAAGTTGGTGATGCCATTCAACCATCTCATCCTCTGTCGTCCCCTTCTGCTCCCACCTTCAATCTTTCCCAGCACCAGGGTCTTTTCCAAGGAGTCAGTTCTTCGCATCAGGTGGCCAAAACACTGGAACTTCAGCTTCAGCATCAGTCCTTCCAATGAATATTCAGGACTGATTTCTTTTAGGATTGACTAGTTGGATCTCCTTGCAGTCCAAGGAACTCTCAAGAGTCTTCTCCAACACCACAGTTCAAAAGTATCAGTTCTTCGGCGCTCAGCTTTCTTTATGGTCCAACTCTCACATCCATACATGACTACTGGGAAAACCATAACTTTGACTATACAGACCTTTGTTGGCAAAGTAATGTCATTGCTTTTTAATATGCTGTCTAGGTTGGTCACAGCTTTTCTTCAAAGAAGCAAGCGTTGGAATATCACCTATTTCAGGGTATATTGAAGAAATACAGTATTTGTATATAAAAACATTAACTGTCTTATATAAAGACTATAATGGTTTCTTGGTAAAACACTTCATTAGCATAACAAATTCCTGTTACACGGCTTGGTACTTGTTGGTCTGTGTTCTAAGCCATTTTAGTGGTTATTAGTATTTTCCCCTCTCTGATCAGGTCTGTCACATTTTGTCATCGCTTTGGATTTGCAGATGATGTTGTTTAACGCAGTTGCTCTGTAGAGAAGGAGACAGTGGTGAGGACTGCTAGCATAGCTGGTAGGCAGAGAGCAATGCTGCTTTGGGTCCTCTGAGCTGGCTAGTCTTTTCTGTTAGACACTAAACAAGGAATTTCTTCACATCTCGTCACTTTCTAGACCCGAATATTGCATTCTAAACCTTTTTCTGTGCTCTAGCAAGATAATAAGGGTAATGCACATATGAATCAGCCTTTCATTTACTTAAAAGGATAATCCTGCAGTAAAGGAGGAAATGACAGCTACTCTGATCTTGGACTACCAGGCAAAAGGAAACCATTCCTAAGCACACAGTCCTTCAATATAATGTAACCTTTTTCATTTAACAAACATTTTCCCCTAGTAACTCTTTGTGCTGGCACACCATGAAAGGAAGCATGTAGACTTGGCAGTTGAACCCTGAAGTTTGTGTCTAAAAAATTATTGCAATTTATGTGCCAGGAGTTTAAATGACATTTGTCATTTGGCTGGGCAAAGACATTTCCAAAATTAAAAAGGATGACCTTATTTCACTTAGTGAAATGAAAGGAACTCTTTAATGGAACCCATTTTGAGTAGTTGTTCATAGTGCAATGCTGTCAAAAAAATGAGAGAGAGAGTTGTATTTTATATTTTTTGTTATCAGAAGAAAATACACTCCTAAAATAGTCTCAGTAGGACTTGCTTGGTTCTCACTGAGAACCTCATAATGCCATTTAAAAATTCCTATTCCTAGGTGAAAATTTGGCACAAATTTTTTTTTTTTTTTTTTGAGTTGAAAACAATGGTCACAGCACAATTGATTATCTATGAGAGAAGCACTGATAAACTCTGGGAATATACCTTTTTCATAATTTAGATGTTTCCAGTAATGATAGTTTTAACTTCTGGTATTTGAGAAAAATTTTAAAGTTGGAAATGCAAACTGCAAAATATTGACTTTCAGAAATCAATGTGTGCTTTCATTGGAGAACAAACTTTTACAAAATCTCTGAGGTGGGGAATGAGACAGGAAGGGGGCAGGACACAACCTTTAAAAGAATGATGTAGCCCTGGAGGTCACAACACAAGCTTGTTAGAACCAACTAGGTCTAAGATGGTGGACAAGTTGACTTCCACTAAACCTTGAGTCTCATTATATGCTCATTGTAATACATTAGGTAATCGACACACCCACAGGTGCTATGACAGCTCCAAGGCAGACCACAAAAGGCCCAAAAGTGGGGGGTGGCCCAATTTCAGGAAATCCCCTGCTTCTGCAAAACAGTTGAAATAATCTTCCCACTTATTAGCCTATAAAATTACCCACTCCTATAAAAACTGACAACCCTGTACCCTGGGACCTCTCACCTTTTGAGATGGCCCACACTCTGTCTATGGAGTAGTAAACCCCAAAGATGATCATGTTAAACTTGGATTAATTTATCTCCCCGGCAAGTGGACATCCTATTAATTGAGATCAGTGAATGCCACTAGTGGCATGTACTGTGATTCTTTCCCCCAGCACTTCTTAACATCATATCTTTTCAGTGCAGATGTTTGGGAAATTGGTCACTGAATTTGAAAGAAGTGTATCTGTGTTATGTTTTTCTTATATCTATAAATAGGGATGGCTAGGCATGTTTAATTTGGTAGGAAAGCTTTATCATTTAATGCCATTTTCTGTTACAGACTTGAAATACACTCAAGTTCTATGATGCTTTCTCACTAAATGTAATTAAAAGTGTGTAGCTTTGCAAAACCTAAAGTTGTCCAGAGAACGATGCTCTCTGCAATCTTGAGGGAGATTTAGAGTCTGTGCAATACCCAGGAAGACTGTGGAAGTTTGCACTCACGCAGTCATTCATTCATTGGTGCACACATGCATGCTTGCTGTGGCGTTGATCTCTCCCTGTCCCACTTCCGCCCCAGCACCCGTGATGCTCCCTGTTATCCAAAAGGCTCAAGATCCAGATCTACTGCTTCATTAGGAGCAAGTCCAGTCTGGAATGAGTCTTTTGCTTCCAATCCTGGCTGGCATTCAAAAAAACATTTAGTCCTCTGGAGCCTTGCATGAGCATCAGACTTTAGTCTTCCTGACTGACTCCACCAAATGAGGCTGGTCTCCCTACCAGACCTTTCTGCCCACCTCCAAATAGACTTGCATGGACCTCCCAACAATAGCCACCAAACACCAAGAACTGTGGTGCTAAGATCTTGACAGGCTCCATCCTGCCATAACCAATTTCATGTCTGATTGCTCCTCATCACTTATCTTCCATGTACAGAAAGCTGGTCATAAGTGACCCCAGTACCTGCATAGGCATTTCTGCATTAACACGTTCACCCATCCTCTGGACTACTTTCTCTCTGTCTGTCTCTTTCTTTCTGATCTTCTCACTCTCTCCATAGCCTATCAAAAGCATCCCACCTCTGTTTTGAATTTCCAGTGATCTCCACCTCACCCTCATTTTCTATTTCACTTATAGACATTACCACACTTATCAGGTGGTGTTCCTCTATTTTCTATTCTATGTCAACCTTGAGTCTTCTCATGAGATCATAAACTCCTGTGAGGCCAGAAATGATTTCAAATGCTTCTTTTGTGTTCCTTATTGTCTCTATCAATAATAAATACTTATTCAGTAAGTAGCCCTTGGTAATACCCAGTGACATAATAGTGATAGAATTTATTGAGCCCTGACTCTGTATTAGGCACCATGTACATTATCCTGTTTAGTCCTCCCATCAACTCCTTGAAATGAGAACTATGATTACATCTTTTTTTTCACTTGACACTCAGTGAAATTACACAGGTAGTAAGTGGTAGGGGTGCAAAGGTTTAAATCCAGACCTGTCTGACTCACAGCCCGTGAAAATAAACAGCTACATTTCATTCGTCTTGGGTGTTTCTTCGCCTGGGGGACAAAATCTAGACAAGCAATAACCTACTAGGAGCCTGGGGATTCCTAGAGGGACTTACTCATTCGTTTTGTCAATATTTGTCAGTATCTATTGAATCCTTAATAGGAAGAGGCTTTAGAAACTTGCACATAATTGTGGAAGTGGACAGATGGTGAGTTCAGGGAGGAAAAAGAAGAGGCAAGCAGTAAAGACAGATGGATGCTCACAAATATGAATTGAACAACTCATTTGTTCCCTCTTTTTAAAAAATTTTTTTATTGGAGGATAGCTGATTTACAGTGCTGTGGTTAGTTTCAGATGCACTGCAAAGTGATTCATTTCTATATATACAAATATTCAGTCTTTTTCCGATTCTTTACCCCTGTAGGTTATTACAGAATATTAGTTCCCTGTGCTATACACTAGGTCCACTCATATGTAGAATCTAGTTAGAAAAATGGTATAGCTTATTTACAAAACAAAAACAGACTCACAGATTTAGAGAACAAATTTGTGGTTACCAAAGGGGAAATGTGGGGGAGAGGGGATAAATTAGGAGTTTGGGATTCACGTACATACACTGCTGTATATATAAACTAGGCAGCCATCATTCCCTCTCTAACCCCTGGAGTTGAAACCTGACTTGTGACCCTGCCCCCACGTCCAGTGAAACTGCTCCTCGAACGCCCGGCAGCCTTGCCCCAAGTCCTGTCCTCTCATCTCGCTGTGCCCCTCCGGAGGTGGCCGCCCACGGCTTCCTGAGCCTCTTGCCTCGGTTATTTCCTGTGACAGTCTGCTGAGTCTCCGATTATTGCCCTGACGACTGCTCTCTCTGTTTCCTTGTCCGGCCCTTTTTCTCATCCTGTATGCAGGCATCCCCTCAGGTTCTGCCCCTGACCCTCGGCTGTCCTTGTAAACTCTCTCCTTGGTAGCTCTCCTCCATTTTCGTGGTGTCAGCTCCCATTTGTATGCAGGATGCTCTCTCATCGGTAGCTTCAGCAATCCAGACCTCTCCCCAAGGCTTTAGTCCCACGTTTCCGACAGCCTGTCAGGTTAGCTTCAGTCAGTTCAGTTCAGTCACTCAGTCGTGTCCGACTCTTTGCGACTTAGCACTTCAGTATATCCAAAACCGCACATCATCTGTTTTCTCAAGCCTCCTGTTTCTCTCCTGGGGACCCTTTTCTTGAGAGACATCAGCATTCTGCAAGTGACCTTTTACTCGTCTCTCTTGATGATCCCCACAGCAGTCAGCAGTCTGGACCTGTTGACTGTATGTCCTAAATAGCCATTGCCTCTGTTGCTTAATTTCCATTACCACAAACTTCGTTACTACTGGGTTAATCTCTCTGGAGAGTAGCTCTGAGCATCATTAATTCTCTAGTCAAAACTTTTAAGGACATAAAGTATTAAGAAGAAAGAAATGAAGGGAGGGAGGAAAGAAAGAAAGGAGAAGAAGCCTCCTTAACTGGGCACCCAAGACCACAACCTTCCTTCCTTCCTTCCTTCCTTCCTTGATCCACCAGCCACAAGCACAGACCTCTGCCGCCACTGGCCACACACTCTCATGACCTCTGTAAACACATGTGTGTCTGGATACCTCTCACTTGCATTTCAGTTATTAGCGTTTATGTTCCCCTCTACTATGAGAGATGCTGCTGCTGCTGCTACTAAGTCGCTTCAGTCGTGTCTGACTCTGTGCAACCCCATAGATGGCAGCCCAGCAGACTCCTCCGTCCCTGGGATTATCCAGGCAAGAACACTGGAGTGGGTTGCCATTTCCTTCTCCAATGCGTGCATGCATGCTAAGTCACTTCAGTCGTGTCCGACTCTACGCGACCCTGTGGACAGCAGCCCACCAGGCTCCACCGTCCGCAGGATTCTCCAGGCAAGAATTCTGGAGTGGGCTGCCATTTCCTTCTCCAGAGAGAGATCATGGGCTGTCATCTTGTTCACCTAGGGGCCCCACTGTACCCAGCACCGTGCTTTAATGCATAGTAGGTACTCACGGAAGTGTTGAGTAATGAAGTGTGACCTTTACTGCGCCTGCCCCCAGTTACTGCTCTTTTGCTCAGCATAAAGGGTAAATGGAAGATTTCTCCATTGTATGTGGCTTAGGTTTACCTCTGTTGCCTCTTTCTTTGCCTCTGTCAGGAACATGGCTTGTGGGGTCTGATGTTGGGGGGGAGGTTCTTGCACAGCTTCCTCTATGAGATTAGCCATCACTGAAGCCATGTAGAGCCTATGTCATGATTATTTCCAGGCAACCCACCGTGTTCTGCAGCCACTTTGGTCTATTGCTGAGTGTGAAGTGGGGACAGAAGGCAACTTGCTGCCCTCTGGAGTATTTCGGATAATTCATAGCCAAGCCATCCATGGCAGAAAGTTCCCTTGGCAGAACAGATGCAGCCAATTCCAGAGATTGAATCTGATCAATCTTCGTGGATGGCTCTCTTATAAATAGAAATGAATCCTTGTGGCCAACATGGTGCATAAATTGTGTAATAAATATTTCAAAGTCCCTTCGAAGTTCAGGGTATGCTATTAGAGGAGTAGCCTGTTTACCCTGACTAATATATTCAGGTTCTAAAATGATACATCATAAATCCAGTGTTTATTCCTGGACAGGGTTCTTACTTGAATTTCTGCCTTCTTTCCTATCCTGATGATGACTTAGAAAGGAACATAAAGGTATTATCTATCACATTTTCCCCTTAAACCTAAAACCTGAAACAAATTCTTGCAAACTATACTCTGGGCCTTAGTACCTCGAAGTTCCTAGGACCCATTGCCCACCCACCAAAAAAACACCATAACTTTAAAGAGCTACAGAAAGACAAATGTCTCTCCCATCTCTATGATTTCTTTTCCACTCCTATGAAGGTTCCCCGACTCAAACCTGGCGATAACTTCTTGGAGTAGTTCTTACTCTTGGAAACATTATCATTTAGATGTCTTTGATGTGCTGCTATGATTCATCTCCTCAGAAACCTTGAGAAAGGAAAGAGAATGTGAGCCAAGGCAGCAGTGATTCATTTCATTTATTCTTTACTTATTCACTTCTTTTTGCTCAACAAGCACATTATTTACTGTTTGCTAGGCACTGAGGTTTGAGGATGGGAAAGGCATGGTTCCTGCCCTCAGAAAACTTACTGTTAATGGAAGAGTGCCACTAAATGGCCAAATGTAATGTTTCTTAACTTTTTTTAGGTCAGAGACTCCTGTGAGAATGTTAAAAATATTTGTGTGTTTATTTGGCTGCATTGGATCACAATATCTTCACCGTGTCATGTGGGCTCTTTCATTGCAGTGCATGGACTCTCTAGTTGTGATGTGCAGACTTCGTTGCTCTGCAGTATGTGGGATCTTAGTTCCCTGACCAGAGATTGAACCCATGTCCCGTGTATCACAAGGCAGATTCTTAACCAGTAGACCAGCAGGGAAAACCACTCCTTCAAGAATTTAATGAGATTATTAACTTCTCCTTCCACCGCTGAAAATAGATACATACAAAATTTTGACTACAAAAACCACTGATGTACCCCATGTGAAAAATATCTGGCCTTCATTACCATATGTAAAATAGATAGCTCGTGGGAAGTTGCTTGTGTAACACAGGGAGAACAATCTGGTGCTCTGTGACAACTTAGAGGAGTGGGATGGGGGTGGGGTGGAAAGGAGGTTCAAGAGAGAGGGGACATATGTGTACTTGTGGCTGATTCACGTTGTTGTATGGTGGAAACCAACACAATATTGTAAAACAATTATCCCCCAATTAAAACTGAATTAAAAAAAAAAAAAAAACCTGTTCTTGTAGGTGCTAGGAAATGCAGTGTGTTAGGATGGTAATCTCCCATTTTTATCAGCAGACAGAGAAGTGGAAGATTTTTTAAATAGTGCTCTCAAAATGAGAAAATTCATCAAATGTGTACATTAACTCCTAATGAAATTCTAGGCCCTCACACTATTTAGAAATTAAAAGCAGAAGCCTCGTATGTAGATTCACACAAGTTATATAAAAGCAATCCAATTTTCTCTGGAACTCTTATTTGATATTTATTTGAAGCCCCTTGGACCACTTGTATGGATATGTTACTTACGGAATTTCTGGTGAGAACACCTTCCTCCTTGGGGGAGAGTGAATTTGAGAATCATTGGCCCGAACTGCTGTTATATATTAAAAATCAAATTACGGCTTACAGAAAATCTATAATCAAGCTATACTGCCAAAATAGGAGATGAAGTAATTCCTGGGGCTGGAACCTCACTAATTTATTCATTCAACATCACCAAATGTTTGTTGAATGTCCACTGCATGCCAGGCACCATGCTGGACATGTGGAGTACATCAGTGAACAAAACAGACAAGAATTCATGCTCTCAGGGAGCTTAAATTCTGGCTGACAGCCAGCAGTGGATGATAAATAATTAACATAATAAATGAGTAAATTATATGGTATGTGAGAAGGTGCTTATTGTTAGAGAAGGAAAAAACTTAGAGCTGCATAAGGAGGATAGCCCTGGTGGGTGAGGTGTAGTCTCAAACCCAGGAGTCAGTGTGGGCCTCATTGAGAAAGTGAGATCCAGCACTTGAAGAAAATGAGGAATTGTTTTTTGCAGAGCAAAGGGCTTACATGGGAGTGTATGGCAGACAGCAAAGACAGCTGAGACGAAAGTGAGACATGGAGGCTGTTAGATCATGTAAGGCCATTTGAGGCCACTGACTTTGGCTTTTACTCTGAGTGAAATGGGAAGCCATTGCAGGGTTTTAGCAGAAGAGTGATTTACATTTTATTTCCTTTCAAAGAAACTTTATTAGAGTTGATTTACAGTGTTGGGTTATCTTCTGCCGTGCAGCAAAGTGCGTCAGTGATGTATGTATGTGCGCATATCCAGGCTTCCCTGTCCATCACCAACTCCCAGAGCTTGCCCAAACTCATGTCCATCAAGTTGGTGATGCCATCCAACCATCTCATCCTCTGTCGTCCCCTTCTCCTCCTGCCTTCAATCTTTTTGATTTTTAGATCTTTTTTAGATTCTTTTCCCATGTAGGTCATTTCAAAGTATTGAGGAGAGTTCCCCGTGCTATCAAATAGGTCCTTATTAGTTATGAGTGAAGTAAGTCAGACAAAAAAAGACAAATGTATTATATTCCTTGTATGTGGATTCTAAGAAAAGGGTACAAATGAACTTATTTACAAAACAGAAATAGAGTCACAGATGCAGAAAACAAATGTATGGTTACCAGGGGGGAAAGTGGGGAGGGAGGGAAGGATAAATCAGAAGACTGAATTGACAAGTATACACTACTGTATATAAAATAGGTGACCCGCGTTTTGTCTGGCTCCTGTGTTGACATAAGATTAAGATGCAAGGAGATCAGGTGGGAGAAGTCTAAGCCTGAGATCATGGTGGTGGCTTGGATCAGCATGGTTGGTAGAAGTGGAGGTGTTGGAAAGTAGTTGGGTTGTGAATGTATTTTGAAGGCAGAAATGACAAGGTTTCTTCTCAGATTAGATACAGGGTATAATGCCAGGCTGGATGAAACACATGCTGGAATCAAGACTGCCAGGAGAAAATATCAATAACCTCAGATACGCAGATGATACCATCCTTATGGCAGAAAGTGAAGAAGAACTAAAGAGCCTCTTGATGAAAGTGAAAGAGGAGAATGAAAAAACTGGCTTAAAACTCAACATTCAAAAAAACTAAGATCATGGCATCCAGTCCCATCACTTCATGGCAAATAGATGGGGAAACAGTGGAAACAGTGACAGACATTATTTTGGGGGGCTCCAAAATCACTGCAGATGGTGACGGAAGCCATGAAATTAAAAGACACTTGCTCCTTGGAAGAAAAGCTATGACCAACCTAGACAGCATATTAAAAAGCAGAGACATTACTTTGCCAACAAAGGTCCATCTAGTCAAAGCTATGGTTGTTCTAGTAGTAATTTATGGATGTGAGAGTTGAACTATAAAAAAGCTGAGCACTGAAGAATTGATGCTTTTGAACTGTGTTGTTGGAGAAAACTCTTGAGAGTCCCTTGGACTGCAAGGAGATCCAACCAGTCCATCCTAAAAGAAATCAGTCCTGAATATTCATTGGAAGGATTGATGCTGAAGCTGAAACTCCAATACTTTAGCCACCTGAGGCAAAGAACTGACTCCTTGGAAAAAACCCTGATGCTGGGAAAGATTGAAGGCAGGAGAAGGGGACGACAGAGGATGAGATGGTTGGGTGGCATCACCAACTCGATGGACATGAGTTTGGGCAAGCTCTGGGAGTTGGTGATGGACAGGGAAGCCTGGTATGCTGCAGCCCATGGGGTCACAAAGAGTTGGACACGACTGAGCAACTGAATTGAACTGATTGATGTGAGAGAAAGAAAGAGTCAGGGTTGAATACAAGATTTTGTCCTGAACAACTAGAAGCATAGAGTTGCCATCAACTGAGATGGAAAAGGCTGTGGGTGGAGCCCATTTGGAATGAAATAGCTAGAGTTTAATTTCCCAGTGTTACATGACTTGGGAATTCTGAAACTACTTTTGGTGCATCTGGGATTAAGCTCATAAGTAAAAGTGAGGTCAGAAAAGGGAGTTACAAGTGTGGAAAGAGGGAAGACTGGAATGGACCATGTGATGCTGGATTAGAATTGTAATTATCAGTATGAACTCACGGTTTTTCATATATAGATACATAGGTATAGAAATGGATATAAATATACATTCTCAAACATATTTTCTTAACTCCATCACTGAAAAGGCTGGAAAGGAATGGCATTCCACATACAACGAGCACACAGCACCTAGATGTAGGTTTTTAAATATCATTCTCCACTAGAGAAATCAGGTACTCTGGAGAAATAGCCGATTCCAGACTGGGTCAGAGAAAGGGTAGATGAGCCCAGGACATCTTACTGTGCCAGGAAGTAAGAAAGTACTGAAATAATAATACAGGCATGTTGAGAAGACACAGGAACAAACTTGAAAGAATTCCACTGGCCAAATCTGGGACTATAGCATTAGCTTAAATATGAATAAGACCTGTAGATAAGATAATGTTATTGTATCAGTGTTACTTTCCTGATTTGGACAATTGCACTGTGGTTGTGTCCTTGTTCTTAGGAAACATCACAAGTATTGGGGGAGTAATGAGCCATCATGTCTGCAACTTACTCTCGAATGGCTCAGAAAATAACACTAATCTATATCGCCACATATATGGGTAGAGAAAGAATGCTTAAGTAAATATGGAAACATGTTAACAGGAAATCTTGGTGAAGGGGATAGAGGATTTCTTAGTATTATTCTTGCAAGTTTTCTGTAAATCTGAAATTATTTCAAAAAACAAAAAATTACAAAGAGAAGTTCGGTGTTGGACATATGGAGTTTGAGTAGCAGACATCTAAATGGAGATGTCACACAGACAGTACCATATCCTGGAGTTTGAGATAAAGGTTTGGGCTGACGATAAACAATTGAGGGGTCTCCATTATAAATGGAGTTTAAGGCTATGAGAATTGACAAGACTACCAATGGATTAAGTTAAGGTAGACCAGAACCAAGGACTGGGTCCTGGAACAATTAAATAATTTATATTTCCCTCCAGTAATGCTCTTTACTTCACTTTTAGTCGGTTATCAGAGATGAAGAACTTGGGATTTGTCTAGAAGCCAGTTGTAAAGCTAACAGGAACACTGTTAACAGCTGAGGCGTGGAATTGCTGTGTGTTTTTATCTGCAGTATTCAATGACCCCCAGCCCAGTTTTTCTGCAGATGTTTTGGTGCCTGATTACCAGCAGGTTGTCCACAGAGATTATCTGTGTTCTAGAAAGCAGTGTCATCTTGCATGGTGAATGGCAGCTGGGTAGAAACAAGCCTGCCTATCTCACAGCAGGGCAGAACTTGGGAATGCAAACAGTCTTCCATTCAGAAACTGCAGGCAAACTTTGGGATGCTGAAATCAGCCCTCCTCGCACAAGTCAGTTTCCTGGTAGAAAGCGGCTGTGCTGCCGCAGATAGAAACCCCTGGCTGGCCGTAATTAGATCTCAGAGAGTACCCCCTTGTTTCCGCTTTAGTGTGCAAGCCTCAGTGTCAGCCACTGTGACTGGCAGTGGGATTTGGGGGGCTGTACTTAAAGTGAGTGAACCAGGGAGCCTGACAGTCCTGACAGGAACCTTCCCCGCCAACTGCTGGATCACGTATATACTGTCTCTGATCGGTATGCTTGTTTGAAACTAACGTCAAAGGCAGTGTGTAGTGTTGGCACTAATTTTTGACAAGAAACTAGAAATAAACCCTTTGTTCACCGGTCCAAAGATTTGCCATCAGAGGAACCTCTGTCTATCCTTTGATACCTTCACTGTGCCCTGGAAAATGTTTCTGTGCCTATCTTCCAGGAAGCATCATTCTTTCCACCCAACCAGTAATAAGCAGATCTCAATCTTATACAGCACTTTGTAACTTACAAGCCCTTTTATCTCCATTGTCTCATTTAATCTTGACAACAGAACAGAGAGAGCCTTATCCCCATTTTATAGAGAAAGAAACATAGCTGAGATCATATACCATCAGTAAGCAGCTGTGACTCCCTTTTCCCTGGTGGATTGGTATAGAAAGTATCTGAGTTTCCACATTGACCCAGTTGAGGAAATATAGTTTTACTAATCACAATCATCTAATAAAGTCTCTCCAGGTCTCTGTGATGGAGGAAATACCTCACACAGAACATACAAGAGAGATGGACATACACACATTATTGACACTGTGTGTAAAATAGATAACTGATGAGAACCTGCTCTATAGCTCGGGGAACTCAGTGCTCTGTGGTGACCTAAATGAGAAGGAAGTCAGAAATGGGATATATGTGTACGTGTAGTGATTCCTTTTGTGGTACAGTAGATACTACCACAACTATACTCCCTATCACAAAGTTGTAAAGCAACTATACTCCAACAAAAATTAATTTTTTAAAAAAAAAGCAACATCGAGGAGAAAAAGTTTTTAAAGACCTACGGAGATGGATGGAACTTCTCAGTCTTGTGAAACTTGAGAAATGTTATCTTTTGTTGTTGTTTGAAAACAACAGAATCATATGAACTGAAATGATTGTTGCTTGTGTTGTATATGACCATCCTGGTTTTTTCTGAAAGAATGGAGATGTTTTCTTATCATTATTGGCAAGTATCCTCTAAATTATAGGGAGAATACTATCATTGTTAGACTTTAGCATTACAAAGACTTATCACTGGCACTCAAGTCCAGGGAATATAGTCATTCACTTGGGCAACAGAGCTACATCAAGAAAACGCAGGAGAAGGGAGACTGTAGGCAAGAAGAGAATTTCTTATATGGAGAAAGACTAGGTTGCATCAGCGGTTCTGGCATCCTGGGTTGTTGCCAGTAGGCACCCTGAAGGGGATGTGATGAATGATACAAGACAATGTGTTGGTAAGAATATATCCTTTACAGCCTTACAGTAGAATGAGGAATTTCTATTGTGATCCATTCTGCTTTCCTAGAACCAGAAATATGTTTTCTTGAGAAATGTTAAGCGTACTCTTTCAGTGTGATCTGGGGAGAGGAGTGGGCAAACAGAAGGACAACAATGAAGCACAGCTTTAGAGATATAGAGCAAAGATGCTGTGAAATACACCATTTTTGGTGAAAACCAGATAAAACTTGAGAGACACCATGTAGGCCTTTATTATCACAAAGATCATTTTCCTTCTGGTGCCAGCAACATTCTTCGCATAAGATTGGCCCCCTGTGTTTCCCCCCTTGAAACTGGGAGCTCAATCCTTCTCTCTTTTCCTTGGACCCACCCTGACCAGAGTACACCCAAGCGATTCTTGGCTGTGTCTGTGCATTCTAGCTCCGTGTCTCTCACATTAACCCCACACTGGAATCACTGAGAGCTTTAAAGAAATACTGATATATGTATTATTTTTTAAAGAGCTCTCCACATGATTCTAATGTGTAGCCCAAGTGGAGAATTCTGTTCAAGAGCAGCGATTCTCAATCTTTGATGTGCAAGTGAGTCATCTGGGGATCTTGTTAAACGGAAGTTTCTGGTTTCAGTAGATCCAGGCTTAGAGCCTGAGCGTCTGCATTTTTAACAAGCTACCAGGTGATACAGAACACTTTGAGTAGCAGTATTCTACAACAAGAATTCTCAAATTCTGGTCATAAGAATTTGACAAGTAACAAGTAACAGGATCACCTGGAGAGACTTCTCGTATCCTATTCTGCATGAAAGGAGCTTAGAAGTCACCATCCTGTCCTGAAAGTTAAAAAAAAAACAAACTGAATAGTCTGAAAATTCTACCACTCTTCTTGGATCCAAAAGAGAGGAGAGGATACAGGGCAAATCAGTGCCCCTGCCACCAAGATTGGGGAGACCAGTGAATATAGGGAGTCACAACTTACCAGAGCAGAAACTGCCAAGCGGACCAGTGTCCTGGTAGAAAAACCTGAACTATAATTGACAAATTGCAAGAAGTTCAGCATGGACAACTATGAGAGTTAAACTCTAGGGCACCCATACATAGGAGGTTTCCCATAACATTGTGAGATTTGCCACCAGGATCTCCTCCAGGTTCACACAATAAATATCAGAGAAAAATTTCCTCATGTTTCCTGCAGGCAGGCCGGAGGGGTGGAAGTGGGCATGAGAAAAGGGACCATTTTTACATACACCAGAGCACTCTATTCTTCTTAATAAGGCTGACCCTGAGAGAAGCTAGTTAACCAGATGGGGCTTCCCTGGTGGCTCAGTGGTAAAGAACCCGCCTGCAACTGCTGGAACATAAGTTCTATCCCTGGATCAGGAAGATCCCCTGGAGGAGGAAATGGCAACTCACTCCAGTATTCTTGTCTGGGAAATCCTATGGATAGAGGAGCCTGGTGGGCTACAGTCCATGGGGTCCAAAGAGTCGGCCACAACTGAGTGACTGAGCACCCACACATGCAACCTACTCAGATATTATCAGAGACTAACTGACCTAGGGAAAGAAAATACCCAACTCCAACCCACTGTAGCCATCCTATCCCAGCTAAAGAGGGGGAGGAAAAAGCTGAGAAATACTTCTGAAGCTCACAGTCCAGAGGCACAGGGTCACAAAAAGACTGAGGTCTAATCGTAGGAGTTTAGTATGCTTCCCCTCACACATGCCTTCTCATCATATTACTAAAAACTTATTTATAAGTTCCCTGTACCCAGTACATCATGTCTAGCTAGCAATTAAAAACAAAATACAAGGCATTCTAAAAGACAAATAACACAATTTTAAGAGCTAGAGCAAGCTTCAGAACCAGACATAGTAGTTGTTGGAATTATCATACTGGAAAATTAAAACAACTGTGATTATTTTGCTAAGGGCTCTAATGGATAAAATAGACCCATGCAAGAATGGATGGACGTTGAAAGCAGAGCGATAGAAATCCTAAGAGCCAAAAAGGAATGCTAGAGATAAAAACTGCTATGGCATAAATGAAGAATGCCTTTGAAGGGTTTATTAGCAGACTAGACATGGCTGAGGGAAGATTCTCTGAACTTGAGGATTTCTCAATAGAAACCTCCAAAACTGAAAAAGCAAAGAGGAAAAAAAGACTGGGAAAAAAATATAAGGACTTTGGGACAGCTACAAAAGGTGTAACACACATAATGGTAATAACAAATGAAAAAAAAAAAAGAATAAAGTATTTGAAATGATAATGACTGAAAATTTGTCCCAAATTAATGTCAAAACAAAGATCAAGGAAGCTTAGAGAACACCAAGCAAGACAAATGTAGAAAAGACTACACTTAGTCATATCATTTTCACATTACAGAAAAATCAAAGAGAAACAATCCTAGATTTTGTAAACTATGGATCTGGGGTGATTATGCTATGTCAGCCTAAGTTCATCCATTGTAATTGTGTACCAGTCTGCTGGGGGATATTGATAATGAGAGATTCTATGCTTACTGGAGAGCAGGAGGAATATGGAAAGTCTCTATATCTTAGTCTTAATTTTGCTATGAATCTAAAACTGCTGTAAAAATTTATAAAATCATCTGGTGAATTTAGAAAGCAGACCAATAATGGTCCCTACTCAGACTTATG
The DNA here is from genome assembly GCF_019320065.1 of Cervus canadensis. Lineage (NCBI taxonomy): Eukaryota > Metazoa > Chordata > Mammalia > Artiodactyla > Cervidae > Cervus > Cervus canadensis. Next base: position 14,574,160 of record NC_057402.1, on the reverse strand, counting down.
AAGTCAGAAGCAATAGGAGGTAGGGTCTAGCAAGCATGGATATTTTTTAGGCTCCCCTAGTGATTCCACTCTATAACTAAATATGGGAACCTTCTGATTCCACTCTATAATTAAATATGGGAACCTTCATTCTAAATCGGCATTGTGGTGTTGTTTGGGCACCAAGTTGCATCTGACACTTCTGCAACTCCATGGATTGTAGCCTGCCAGGATCCTCTGTCCATGGAATTTCCCAGGAAGGAATACTGGAGTGGGTTGCCATTTCCTATTCCAGGGGATCTTCCTGACCCAGAGATCAAACCCACGTCTCCTGCAGTGGCAGGTCGGTTCTTTACCACTGAGCCACCAGGGAAGCCCCAAATCTGCATTGTTACTAGCCACTAACCACTTGTGGGTATTTAAATTAAAATTAAATTAGACAAAAAATTCAGTTTCTCAGTTGCATTAGCCACATTTCAAGTTGCATCAAGCCACAAAGTGGTTAGTGGCTTAGAGAGTGCAAATATAAAACATTTCCATTAACGCAAAGTTCTATCAGCCAGCACTGTGAAAACTCTAGACGCAGCTCTATACAACAGTCTGAAAATAGAAGTTCTCTTATTTCTAAAACTGTTACATTCTGTTTTCTTAGTTTTAAAAAGACCAAATTTCATCCAAAAAGAGGCCAGATAAACTGTTTTAGTTTATAATAGTCATTTTCAGACAACTCTGTTCTCCCATCTCCTAGTAGAATGTTCTGTGAGCTTGTAAAAAATACATTGGTTAATCAGTGCTGTCTGTTCTTTATAAATAGAGATACCTGTGTTAGATGTTGAAGCAAGGTTTGTACATGTGTGATAGGATGTGGGCTAAAACATTGTCTGTTAAACTCTAAAAGTGTTTGGTGACATGTCAACATTAAATTTAAAAGAAAAAAGAAGTAATCTTAAAATCTAAAGTTTTTTTCTTTTATGAATTCACAACGTTCTCTCCAAATAGACAATTGGTCATACTCAGGTCATGTCCAACCAAAATTGGGTTGTTTCTGCTGTAGGGACTATTCTCAAGTCCAGGGGTCCCCAGCCTCCAGGATCCAATGCCTAATGACCTGAGGAGGAGCTGATATAATAATAACGGAAATAAAGTACACGATAAATGTAATGCACTTGAATCATCCTGAAACCATCCACCACTCCCGAGTCTGTGGAAAAATTGTTCTCCATGAAACCTGTCCCTGGTGCCAAAAAGGTTGGGGACCACTGCTCAAGTCTGAAACTACACATCAAATTAAAACAAAAGCAAACTCAGAAAAACCTCCCTTTAGAAGTCCGCCGAAAGAACAATTTCAATTCTGGTGTGAGACTCCAGAATGGAGAATATTTATGGTATTTCTGAATCAAAATTTATAACAGAAAGCTAGTATTCTACTTCCAATCATATGTATTTTTTTTAAATCAAAGACACTTTATTTTCAAGTAACTCATAATTAATGAAGTTCTGTGTCTCTCATACTTCATCTTGCTGGGAGCTATGGGCAGTCAGAGTTTGGGTTTTGTCTATCACATGTTTTCCCCCTGGAAATCCAGTAATTGGAAGAAGGTTGCAGGGCTAGGATATTACACTGTATTAGAGATTTTATTATCAAGCCATCTCCTGAAGAATACTGGAGTAGATCTCAAGTTTTAGCAGAGCTGATATTTAAATGGAGATCGGAGAATGGGAGAATGAAGAACAACTCAGTGTCCTGTTTAAAAATACCCAGTCTTCCCTCACCTGGTAGGCCTGATCATTCTTAGAGTTGAAGAGATTGTGTTTCTTGTGGCAACAGTTGTCTGGGTTATAGTTCAAGAACTGTCAGAACTGAAGAGAGCGCAAAAGGTCTGGTTTTGTCTTTACTGTGAATGCTTTGTCCCGGGAGGGCGTTTGTAAGCCGGGTTTGGGAATCGGTTTCTGTGAGTATCTGTGCTTCAAACCCATCCCAGGGCTCTGAAGCGGTGCTGGTCTGAGCGCACGGGAAGCAGCACGAAGGAGCTGTCCCAGGCACTCAGGGCTCATTTGTATGGATGCACAGATGGAGTGGGAGGGGCGTTCATCTAAGCTACTGCAGTCCCCATCATAGAGCCTCATAGAAAACAGGGTTGTTCTGCAGCTTTGCTTTCCCATCAGCGTTCCACCTCACAATCTAGCACCCTTTAACTAGAGAGGATCCGGGACAAAGAGCCCTGAATGTACGAAGCATAGAACAATTTAAGTACAGTGCTCAGAAATAATTGGCCACTTAGGATAAGATAAAGTCCCATAATGGTAAAAAATCATAGCATCTTAGCTCTGGCAGAGACCTTGAAAGGTCATACAGACCATCTTCCATTTGCCTGTCTTCAAAACTTAAACCATTCTAGATGGATAAGAACCGGTTCTGTGATGTAGGCCCTCAGGAAGAAAATTACACAGCTCTCTGTGGAAAATGTTCTGATATGTAGTACCTTTCTCATGGTTTGTAAGTTCATTCTTCAGTGAACCCAGATCAGTCCCATTGCAGTTAAAACTGGTTTTTATTGGTTTATTCTTTAGTGGAGATGTATAATGACTAGTCAGTATCTCTTATGACAAAGTCTCTGAAGATCAGCCATAGGTAAATTAGTACTTCAACCTTCTTTTCAGACAGAAATCTCGGGTTTTTTGCATATTTTCTGATGGCCTGTTTTTTAGCCTCTTATTAATTATTGTTTTCATCTTCTCCTTCAAGTTCTGTATATCAGTCTTTGGTTGTAATGTCTGAACTGAATCCAGTGCCGTAGAAATATCTGACAAGTACATAGTATAATAAGAAACTCACCTCCAGTTCCTAGATACCAGAGATTATTGCTTTGCACAGTAGTGTGAGACTATAAGAATGACCATGCAGGCTGAGACTGGATAGTATGGTTTTAATAACTGGTGGGAAAATGATACATAAATGTGTGTTGAAACCTTTAAAAAAAAAACTGTGGCTGTTGGTTATATATGTACAGAGATATTAAAAAATCCATGGTCTAACTAGTATTAAGATACTATAATTTAAAACATTAAAAATTTAAGTGTTTCACTTCTGTGTAAAAGACTTTTCCTGGGACTTCCCTGGCCGTCCAGTGGTTAAGACTCCGCACTTCCCCTGAAGGGGGTGGGAGTTTAATCCTTAGTTGGGGAACTAAGATCCCACATTCTGAGTGGCGAGGCCAAAATTTGTTTAAAACTTAGATAAATAGGGCCAAGATGAAAAAGTACTGAAAGAGGCAAGACCAAACAAACCCAACAAACCATACCCAGAGTGGTTTGAGTACTGCTTGCCTTCTTGTCGTATGACTTGCATACTGGGCACACATCCCTTGCATGCTTTGGCAATTTGGTACACTCCTTCCTAAGTCTGGATCAGCTTCCAACATTTTTTTTTTTTTCCTTTGTGCTATCAGTGTCATGAAATAGCTCCAAGAGCTGCTTTAATGTGAAGTTTTTTTGCCAGCTTCCCTTCCTCTGGGACATCTTCTGCTTCTCATCACAGCCACTTTCCTCATTTATGTTGATTAGTTTGCCTTCCCTCAGTTCCCCTGTTGCGTGTGTGTAGTCTCACGCAGCAGTGTCAACAACTCCCACTTAGCTCCTTCTTCTATAACTCCGCTTACATTCCAGCATTATCACTTTTCTCTTCTTTATTTTTAATGTGTGTTTATTTATTTATTTTGGCTGTACCAGATCTTACTTGCGGCATGTGAACTCTTAGTTCCAGCATGTGGGATCTGATTTCCCCACCAAGGGAAGTAGAAGTGCCGAGTCTCAGGCACTGGGCTACCAGGGAAGTCGCCACTTTTTTTATTCTTTGCTACATGTTTACCTTTGTTGACCGGTTCTGTTTTCCCATTATCGGGTTCATCACTGGGAGGCAAGGAGACACCCCATGGGACACTCTGTTGTCTGTGTGTAACAGACCCACAGTGACCAATCACCAACAGACTTTGGAAGAAGAGGTGATTTGTCACCAATCATGACACATATTCGTTATTTATGCTGTGATATGTGAGCTGAAGAGCAAGCAGTGAAATTTGTACCTTCTCAAGTACAGCTACTGTCCCTTGGCTGCTGAAATTTGAACCTGTTCTTGGAGAACTTGTGTTATTTAGCTAAACTACTGGAACTGAAATCCTGGCATTTTAGAACCACGCAAAATAGGAATGGCCTTATTCAGTTCCTACATGTACCCCAGGTCATTGCTAATGTTCTGGTTCCTGGTGTTTGTTATCCACGCTAACACTTAAGGTCTTTTTCTGACATACAGCCCTGCCAACTTCATCATAGTGACGTTTTCTTTTCTCACCAGGGATACTACATTAGGTTTTTCCCCTTTGATTTCATACTTTTGTTTCCACTAGGCATCACTCCTTCAGTCTCTGAAGTTTTTTGGAATTGATTCCCCTCCCAAGTTTACTAGCATTTGCAAATTAGACATTTCCCCACTCGTTAATGTGAATACTAACTATCCTCACAGAATGTCAGTTCCTTATTACCTCCCAGATTGACTCGGCCAGTTCAGAGTTATCCTTTTGATCATGCAGTTCAGTCAGTTCTGTTAGCTTAAGGCCAGTGGTTCCCGGTTATTGTTCAGCATTAGGATCTTCCAAGGAGTTTTACAAACAGCTCCCCAAGCCCTTTGAGGGTCTGGGGAAGGACCTGGGAGTCAACGTGCTCCCATGTAATTAGCTAGGTTTGGTCTATAATATAAACCTTGTCTTCCTAGTTCTTAGTAACCTTATCATAAACTGATAGAACTGACACACATGTTAGAGATCATTTTGTCAAACCTACTCATTTTAGAAGTGAGAAAAGAAAGAGACACAGAAACGCCAGATGACTTGGCCATGGTCTCATAGTTACAGACAGTGAGAACTGGAACCCGTGTTTCCAGACTAAATTCAGTACCCTTTCCCCCTGATTTCCATTAATTAGATCACAATCAGAATCATTGACTATCATCTTAAAGCTCTACTGTGGTATTTTTTTTTTTTCTTGGTATGAGTGAATCTGTGTATTAACTTCTGAGGAGAGGTGCTTAACTAAGGTTCTCTGTTATGGATGGGCAGGGTGGAGGTCAGGATTTTTTTACGTCACAGGTGCTGTGGGCCCTGGAGAAGCTTTGGGGACTTCAGTTCCGTCAGGCTCTGGTGCTTGTACCCTGTCTGCTCTGCGCCTGCCCGCTGGTGCCCAGCCTTCCGCCTCTGATGTGCTTAGATATCTGCTTGAGTTGTACACAGCGTTTGTTTCCAGAGGCTGTTTGTGTAACTACTAACACCGCCTGACAGGAGGGGGGGAACGTGGGGTGGGGTGGGGATGTCCTAGTCTGTGAAGCTTTTTCTATTTCCACGAGACATTCTTACAACTAAACTAAGACTCCAGCCTTCAGGTTTGCTGACAGAGGAAATTGAGTCTGTCTGTCATTCTGAGAGAAGAACTAAGGAGTCAAGCATATATCCCTTTGATATGTTTTATGAGTTCATGAAAAATGAATGGGGATTGCCGAAGAGAGTGTATGAACAGTTAATGTTTACATTCTAAACCTGGCGTGGAAAAAAAACAAAAACAGAATTTGTCTACCTCCTAATATCCCTGAGCTCCCCTGTCAGAGGCAACAGCGTTTGAAATGTTAATGTGTCTGGTAGCCATTTTAAAGGAGTTGCTGCTTATTCCTGTGAAGCTGAAATCCAGGGCCTTGCTTCTACATTTTCTCACCTTCTCTCAAGCACATGCTGCCCCCACCCCAGCTTCCCACTAGACCCCAGAGGATAAAAGACAGTATTTCATTGAACCATGGCGTTTTGGAGCTGGAAGAGGTATTAACATTGTGTTTCAATTCCAGATTCTTAGTTTTCTCCCCTGAGAGCCCAAGAGGTCAACCGATTTGGCCACAGTCACGTGACTTGTTTGGAGCTGGACCTGACTAGAGTCTAGCTCAGGGCTACTGACTCCCAGGCCAGTATGGTTTTGACTGCATCGTACTGCATGTAATAAAACACATTTTTCAGGCTTCTTTTAATACAAAATCCTAGTGATTGGGCAGTTGTGAGTTTTGGTCTCTATGACAGACTTTGAGAGGAGATGGGACTGCATTCCTACAGCTGGAGAAACCAGATCAGTACTTTTCTACTGAATAGAAGATGGAATTTGGAAAGTGTCCTGTGTGACTGGAATTGAGGTCCCTGCTGTCTGGGCGATGGACCTGGGCTCCTTGCCTAACGCCAGGGGCCAGAAAGGGACTGTTCAGTTTCTGGTAAGGGTCAACTCACTCGGGGCCGGGCCCAGAGTTAGGCTACTTGTAAAGCACAGAAGCCCCAAGCCAAGGAAACTAATGTGAAAACTGGTCCAAAGACTAAGGGAGAAAACAAAAAAACAGCCGTGGCCACAGCCTCTCCACTGAGATGACTTTTCAACTCAGGGCCCCAGAAGGATTCTTGAAAAAGGCAGCTCTCCCTGGAGATGAGCTCACAGGAAAAACAAAACCCATTTGCAGACAAAACCAAGAACCTACAGATAACAGAACAATATGAAAGAAACTTTAGAATAAGTCCACTTAAAATGTTCAAGAGGCAAAGGAAGAAAGTCTTATGAACAGGACATTAGGAAGAATGTTCTTCATTATCCAATTGATTCTAGGTGGAGATATTTACCTGAAATGTAGTATTTCTGGGATTGGTTTTACAGGCAAATCAGGTTTGAATCCACTGAGTATTCCTTGGTGATGGTGATTTTCCCCCTTTTAAATTGTTTTTGTCTTTCCCCATCTTCACCATAACTGATGTATAAACACCATTTACCTTCTAAAAGCATGCCCAGCTTCCCTGAGGGTGGGTTCCCTGTATAGACTGCCATTGCCCTTGCTTGGTCCTTGGAAGAATTAGTTCTGGAATGTTATCTCCTCCACGTCCCTGGTGTGTTCCATCTCTGATTTATTCTGACATTACCGGCTCAGTCAGTATTGCAGGCTGAAACTATTAAGTGACAGACTCTACCCTCCACATTCTTTTCTATGACTCAGGTTTTTCCAGAAAGTTCCTGGAACCATAAAGAATTATCCATGAGTACCTTTCACAGTAACATGTGTGTGTGTGCACATATATGTGTGTGCGCTCAGTCACTCAGTTGTATCTGACTACTTGTAACCCCGTGGACTATAGCATACCAGGCTCCTCTGTCCATGGGATTTCCCAGGGAAGAATAGTGGAGTGGGTTGCCATTTCCTTCTCTAGGGATGTTTCCACCCAAGGGATCAAACTCGAATCTCCTGCATTGACAGATGGATTCTTTACCACGAGCCCCCTCTGGGAAGCCCCCTTCATAATAGCATACTCTTTTAAAAATATTCACAGGCCCTACTGAGAAGTTGTAGAAAAGATTCCACTACTTATTTAAGTTAGAGCTCACCCTGAAGACAGAACAAAATATACAGAAACATCTATTTTGATTATATGTAGATGCATCCAATCCTGGGATGATAAGGAAACACCTTAAAAAGCTAGAAGTTTTGAAAAAGAAACCTAGGGAAATTTAATTTGCAAGTGAATGCTCAGTTTTATCTTTCTCAGTAAAGGTTAGCTTCAATTAATAAATATTTTTAACATGAAGTCATATACCCTCATAAACAAAGAAACGTTACCTTCTGTTCTTTGGGAATCATACCAGCAGTCGATTCTAGGTAATAATTTTATTTTTATTTTCTGTTTTCTTTCAAAGCTTTTCAGTATAATTTGTGAGTAGTCAAAGTGTTCTTTGGGGTTTCCCTGGTAGCTCAGTGGTAAACACTCCGCCTGCCAGTGCAGGAGACATGGCTTTGCTCCCTGGTCCAGGAAGATCCCTTGGAGAAGGAAACAGCTACCCAGTCCATATTATTGCCTCAGAAATCCCATGCAGCCTGGCGTGCTACAGTCCATGGGGTCACAAAAGAGTGGGACATGACTTCATGACTCAACAACAACAACCATAAAGTGTTCTTTGAGCTCCTAGTTGGGTTCCTGAAGCCCCATTTCTTTCCCAGTGAAGTATGAAACTAGGTTCTCTAAACAGAAAGCAAAGTATATAGAATATACTTTGAAAGAGAGAGAGAGAGTCTATACTGTATATAGAACCAGGTATCTTCACCCCGTTCTGTGAAGGCTATCTAGTTCTCAGCAGTCCTGCCATCTCTATGCTCTATTTAGACACCTGAAGATTTCTGTGTCTTTCTAGTCCCTGACTTTGCAGAAGCGGAGATAAATCCAGTTTCAGTTTGGTATTTTTAGCTGGTCACTAGTTCAAGAGTTACAAAACAGTATCATCAAAGACTTTCTTCATAAGATTTAATGAGGACCAGAAACAACGCATTCATCCTAAGTCACTTCAGTCGTGTGCCACTCTTTGCAACTCTGTGGACTGTAGCCCACCACGCTCCTCTGTCCATGGGACTTTCTGGAGTGGGTTGCCATGTGCTCCTCCTCTAGGGAATCTTCCGGACCCAGGGACTGAACCTGCATCTCTTACATCTCCTCCATTGGTAGGCAGGTTCTTTACTACCAGCACCACCTGGGAAGCCTGGGATTTTCCTGGAAGCAATGTCTTTCCAGAGAAATTTTAAAGTAAGATACCTTTAAAGGTCTTCCAGGTCTTCTTTCAAATTTTCTCCAAAGATAAATGATCATGGGGGAAAAAAAAAAGATTAAAGTCTGTAGTGTCCTGGCTTTATCCTACATGAAAGCATTTAATTTTACTATAAGTAAGACCTTTTCTTCACTACTTTAAAATTCTTGTGATCCATGCTTTCTTTAATACAGTAGATTATGTGGCATTTTATAAAGTTCTCTGACATGCTTATCAGATAATTTTTCTGCTACTGTGAGATATTTTTCTGTTTCTTCTCCAGAATACAAGATGATTCTAAGAGCTCACCCAATCTTACTGTTCATGTAGAATATAGATATTTATTAAGACATTGTATAAGTTTTAGAATGAAAATGTACTTTCCCCCTTCTCAATAGAAGTATCCTTAGGCAAACTCTATCTCAATAAATGGACCTTCCATCTCCACTCGTGATCCTTCCATCACCAAGTCCTATCCATTTTAGTTTCTAAGTGCAAGTGAAGTCGCTCAGTCGTGTCGGACTCTTTGTGACCCCATGGACTGCAACCTACAGGCTCCTCAGTCCATGGAATTTTCCAGGCAAGAGTACTGGAATGGGTTGCCATTTCCTTCTCCAGGGCAATCTTCCCAACCCAGGGATTGAACCTGGGTCTCCCACATTACAGGCCAACGCTTTACCATCTGAGCCACCAGGGAAGCCCTCTTTTAGTTTCTAAAGAACTGTCAAATCTGTCTACTTCTCATCTTTTGCCAGAGCCATTAACTAGATGGATGGCATGCATGCTTAGTCGTGTCTGACTCTTTGTGACCCCATAGACTGTCCTCCACCAGGCTCCTCTGTCCATGGAATTTTCCAAGCAAGAATACCATAATGGGTTGCCATTTCCTACTCCATGGGATCTTCCCGACCCAGGAATTGAACCTAAGTCTCTTACATCTCCTGCTTTGGCATGCCGATCCTTTACCACTGCATCACCTGAAAGAGCCACATAACTAGACTCCATAATTTTGTTCCTTTGTGATAACTCATAGTCTGATCCTGTCAACTCCTTTGCTTAAAAACTCTTCAGTGGCTTTCTTTTGCTCTTAGGGTAGTAACCCAGATCCTTAAAATTGTCTCCAAGGCTCTGTAGCACCTGACCTCTATCTCTTCTTCCACATCTGCCCCACTCAGGGCTCAACCATCCTGCTCTTCCATCTCCTTGAATGTACCTCATTGCTTTTCTATTCAAGGTCTTTGCACATCTGTTCTTTATGCCTGGAGGGCTCTGCTCACCATTCTCCTTTCACTGGGGTATCTTCCATACGTCCTTCACATTGAAGCTTTTCCTCAAAGACTTCCCTAACCCCCAGACCAAGTCAGGTCTCCCTCATTATTTCTCTTCTGTTGTCCCTGTAGTTTTCCAGTGTGAAACTTGCATAGTAGATTTGAGGATCTGTAGACCTGTGCATTATTACTGTAATAATAGTTACACCAGGGGTTACACCATTTTGCTTATTATTCTGTTTGCAGCCACAAGCACAGTACCTGTCAGGGTAGGTGCTGAATCAATGTTTTTTAATAAATAAATGCCTTTTACATATGGTATACATATAATGAATACATGAAATGAGTACCCACGGTGTCTGGCCAGGGTCAGCTCCAATCTTAACTTTAATGAAACCCTTTCATTCATTGAAAGTGAAGGTGTTAGCCACTCAGTCGTGTCCTACTCTCTTTGACCCCATGGACTGACTGTAGGCTCCTCTGTCCATGGGATTCCCCAGGCAAAAATACTGGAGTGGGTTGCCATTTCCTTCTCGAGGGGATCTTCCCAACCCAGGGATCAAACCCAGGTCTCCTACACTGCAGGCAGATTCTTTACTGTCTAAGCTGCCAGGGAAACCCCTTTCCTTCATTAAAATAGCATATATCTTCAGTTTCCTAGGGTGCCTCCAATTGAGAACCAATCTTATTTTTTAAAATTAATTTACTTGGCTGCACTGGGTCTTAGTTGCAGCAGGCAGGATATTTAATTGTGGCATACGAACTCAGTCGCAGCCTGTGGGATCTAGTTGCCTGACCAGGGATCAAACCTGGGTCCCTGCATTGGAAGCACGGAGTCTTAACCACTGGACAATCAGGGAAGCCCCTGGAACCAGTCTTAAGATGAAGAAGACTCTGATTTCTGATACATGGTTTGGATGTTTATATATATGTTCACATGATTACTTTGTTTCACATGTAAGAGGGAAAAAAGTCAAAAGACTAGAGAGGTGTCAAAGTGGAATACCCTAAGTCAGGGAGCATTGAGAGAGAGCCAGGGAAGGTTCTTTTTTAAAAAAATAATTTTGTTTATTTGTTTATAGCTGTGTTTCTTTGCGGAATGGGCTTTTCTCTAGTTGCAGCAAGTGGGGGCTACTCTCTAGTTGCAGTGCACAGGCTCCTGGTTGCAGTGGCTTCTCTTGTTGCAAAGTGCTCTAGGACACTCAGTAGTTACGGCACATGGGCTTCAGTAGTTAGAACTCCCAGGCTCTGGAGCACAGGCTCAACAGCTGTGGCACATGGGCTTAGTTGCCCCACGGCTTGGGGGACCTTCCCGAATCAGGGGTGGAATACATGTCTCCTGCACTGGCAGGCAGACTCTCTATCACTGAGCCACCAGGAGGCTGCCAGGGCAAATTCTAATTGAGTGCTTTCTTGACTCTGATTTTAAGGGACCAAAACAACTTCAGTGGTAACAGAAAAGACATAAGGATGTGAATAGGGAAATGGTAAAGACTTACGGGGGACATTGTGGTAAATGTAATAGGTTATTTTCACTTACAGTAACTCTTCCTAAAGAGGGGCACATTTGCTTTTCTAATGCCAATAATCTAAAGATTGAATCTCTTATGCCCAGCCAGTACTGTCCATTTTCTGAAGGACTTCTGCACAAGTGGAAGGCAGAACTTTCTGTTACAGGAGCTGAGACCATTGAGTCCTACTTACACTTAAGCAGTTCAGTTCACTTCAGTCGCTCAGTCATGTCCTACTTTTTGAGACCCCATGGACTGCAGCACACCAGGCCTCCATGTCCATCACCAACTCCCAGAGTTTACTCAAACTCATGTTCCTTGAGTCAGTGATGCCATCCAACCATCTCATCCTCTGTCATCCCCTTCTCCTCCTGCCTTTAATCTTCCCCAGCAACAGGGTCTTTTCAAATGAGTCAGTTCTTTGCATCAGGTGGCCCAAGTATTGGAGTTTTAGCTTCAGCATCAGTCCTTCCAATGAATATTCAGCACTGATTTCCTTTAGGATGGACTGGTTGGATCTCCTTGCAGTCCAAGGGACTCTCAGGAGTCTCCTCCAACACCACAGTTCAAAAGCATCAATTCTTCCATGCTCAGCTTGCTTTATAGTCCAACTCTCATATTCATACATGACTACTGGAAAAACCATGGCTTTGACTAGACGGACCTTTGTTGGCAAAGTAATGTCTCTGCTTTTTAATATGCTGTCTAGGTTGGTCATAGCTTTTCTTCCAAAGAACAAGTGTCTTTTAATTTCATGGCTGCAGTCACCATCTGCAGTGATTTGGGAACCCCCAAAAAAATAAAGTCTCTCACTGTTTCCATTGTTTCCCCATCTATTTGCCATGAAGTGATGGGACCAGATGCCATGATCTTAGTTTTCTGAATGTTGCATTTTAAGCCAACTTTTTCTCTCTTCTCTTTCACTTTCATCAAGAGGCTTTTTAGTTCTTGTTGGCTTTCTGCCATAAGGGTGGTGTCATCTGCATATCTAAGGTTATTGGTATTTCTCCCAGCAATCTTGATTCCAGCTTGTGCTTCATCCAGCCTAGCATTTCTCATGATGTACTCTGCATATAAGTTAAATAAGCAGGGTGACAATATACAGCCTTGACGTACTCCTTTTCTTATTTGGAACCAGTCTGTTGTTCCATGTCCAGTTCTAACTGTTGCTTTTTGTCCTGCATACAGGTTTCTCAGGAGGCAGGTCAGGTGGTCTGGTATTCCCATCTCTTAGAGAACTTTCCACAGTTTGTTGTGCACAGTCAGAGGCTTTGGCATAGTCAACAGAGCAGAAATAGATGTTTTTCGGAAACTCTTGCTTTTTTGATGATCCAGAGGATGTTGGCTATTTGATCTCTGGTTCCTCTGCCTTTTCTAAATCCAGCTTGAACATCTGGAAGTTCACGGTTCATGAATTGTTGAAGCCTGGCTTGGAGAATTTTGAGCATTACTTTGCTAGCCTGTGAGATGTAAAGGCATTACTTTGCTAGCATGTGCGATGTAAAGGCAATATAATGCTACATGAAATGAATAAACAAGTATCTTGGGAAATCATGCTAATAATCAATGAATTTATAGACTAGTATTTCCAAGTGGCAACTGGAGGAATTCAAATGGAACATCTAAGAGTCTGAGCAGTGAATGGACTTTGAATTCATCCATAAGCTGATATTTCCCAATTCCCTTATCCTAAATACTCTATTCTCCAATTGGAGGTTGGTTTTGTTCTTCAGCCTTGGTTTTTACATCATTGCCCAATTCTTGTGTTGTTGAATAAGAAATATTCTCCCTTATCTCACTGTTTTATCATTCTGGGATATTTTCCAGACTTCCCTAACATTTGTGAAGAACAGTGGGTAAATGTAAGCAGAGATCACTGCATAAATTCTTAATGAAACAGAAAATATACAAAGTACTCAGAGTACCTCCACTAATGCCTCATGACAATCCATTTGGACTTTGGGGACCAAGAGAACGAAGTCACCCAATGGTTTTGTGTATCACTGTCTAGGTTTCTTTCTGGTCAGTAATGTGGTGATGTTTGCAGATTTGCTGTCCCTCCCCTGACCGCTGCCCCAACCCATGTGGAGTAAACTATTTTGAATCTGGAAGGACGTTGCCTCTTTTAAACCATGGAGGGCTGTGTTTAATTCCCAGTTCCTTGACTTTAGTGTCTGTCCCTTCTCCTGGGAATAGAATCCAAGTCATTATGGGTCAGAATATGTCTATAAAAGCCCAGGATTATAGAGCAAACCCTAGGAGATAGTGAAGGACAGAGAAGCCTGGCGTGCTGCACTCCATGGGGTGACAAAGAGTCGGACATGACTGAGCGACTGAACAACAGCAGCAACAAGGGTTATAGAAGCTGCGTGAACATGCCTTGGGAAATAGATTGAACCCTTTGTGGAAGCAGTTTCTACAGTGTCAGAAATAGTGTGTTGCCCTCGAAAGCACAGGCTTATTTATTGGCATTTCAGGGAACAGTACTTTCATATTCCTTTAAGCAAACTTCATATGTAAGAACTACGCTTATTCAATAGTGAAGATTAAAGAACTTTTTGTTTTAAAGTTGGCAAATGTTTTATTTAAAAAATCAAATTTCCTGGTACAGTTTTTAAAACTCTTTTATTATAAAATAAAACACAGACATGGAAGACCATGTGAACCAAATGTATGGCATAATAAATTATTATAAGGTGAACACTACCACTTTAGACTGAATATTTGATCCTTCCCCAAATTCATAGATTGAAGCCCCCATCCCCTATATGATGGTATGTGGAGTCGGGGCCCTTGGGAGATAATCAGGCCATGAGGGGAGGGTCCTCATGAATGGGAGTAGGACCCTTATAAGAAGAGACACAGAGAAATGGTCTGACTCTGCCACGTAGGGGCACAGAAAGAAGACAGCCATCTGTGAACCAGTAGGAGGGCTCTCGTCACTTCCCAGCCATCCTGGTACCCTGACCTCGGATTTCCCAGCCTTCAGAACTGTGAGAAATAAAACGTTTGTTGTGTAGGCCAGAACTTTATTACAGCAGCCTGAGCTGGCTAAAAGAACCATCCAGGTCACCCAGTCCATGTCCCCATCCATATGCCCTCACTCAGTCATAGCCCTTTCTTTTCCTGATAAGTAACTACTGTTCTGACTTCTGTAGACATCACTTTTCCTTGCATTTTTATCATCTTATCACCCCAGTGTGCATTCCTAGACACTATACTTGAGTCATGTCCATTTTGTTGTTGTTGTTGTTGTTGAATTTTCTTTTTTAAATTTAAATTTATTTTTAATGGGAGGATAATTGCTTTACAATGTTGTGTTCATTTCTGCCACACATCAACAAGAATTAGCCATAGGTATACTTTTGTCCCCTTGTTCTTGAACCTCCCTCCCACCTCATCCCACCCCTCTAGGTTGTCACAGAGCACCGGATTTGAGCTCCCTACATCATAGCAGCAAATTTCCACTGGCTACCTAATATTACATATGGTAACGTGTATGTGTCCATGCTACTCTCTCAGTCCATCCCACTCTCTTCTTCCCCTACTGTGTCCACAAGTCTGTTCTCTGTGTCTGTGTCTCCACTGCAGAGAGGTTCATCAGTACCGTCTTTCTAGATTCCATGTATATGTGTTAATATATGATATTTGTTTTTCTCTTCCTGACTTCACTCTGTGTAATAGGCTGTGGGTTCATCCACCTTGTTAGAACTGCAAATCGTGTCCATTTTTCTCAGTGCATTTTAAATTATTCAGTTAATTTCTAATTAACTTACAATTCTTTCAGGGAAATGTTATATAAAAGAGGGCACACCTTAAGTCCACTTATCTTTCCCATTATAGTAAAGGCATTTGTGGACTGAGACATGTTGCCGTTACTCTTGAAATTCATGGAAAATAGCCTCAGCCATTTGCTTGCTTTGTTTGTATGGGCGTGTGAAGGGCACCCCCAATTAGGTATGACTGACTGTCTCCAAAAAGGAAAAGAGAAGGAAAATCTAAAGAAGAAAATCTTAAGGGACAAAGAAACACATCTTCAGTTATTTATTAGTTAGTGTGGCAACATAAGGGTAAAAGGAGAGAGAAGGGAAAAGAGATGATGTCACATCCTACCACATCTCAATTTGCTTAGACTCTGAATTCTAGAAAGTGTAAATCTTAGAGAAGGAGTAAATGGTAGATGAAAGATAGGATTAGGAATCAGAATGTGGTCATTGCAAATATTCCCATAACCCAGCTCAAAGGCGGATTATCAGTATAAATTATAGAGAAGAAATAAATATCACCAAATGAATAATTTGGATAGGGCTAATTATAAAAAGGACAGTCCCTGAAACTTGGAATCATATAAAATTTTAAAATGAAATAAGATAGATATAATAATAAATACTGTCATTTTCCACAGCCTATGAAAGTACAGAGAGTTTCCCCATATACACATAGGTTGTATTCCAAAACTTTATTCTAAATTGGTTCGTTTTATAGAAGCCTATATTATTCCAGAGGTGTAATATTGTAGATGGGCATGAGATTTTTAGGTTAGCCCAAAAATATCATTGAACTCATGGAATGACTAATGAACTGTATTTTTGTAATGAAAAACAGAAATGCAAGTGGTTATAGGACAGTTTGTTTAAAAAAAAAAAAAAGAAAGAAACCCAATATTAAATAATAAAGTTTTTTAAAGTTTTGAATGTGGTGCTTAGTGAAAATCACATTATCAGAGGCTAATATGGGAGCTGATGGAAAGTTTTACAGGATTTTGAAGTAGGCTTTTGGACATTTTCAGAGGCTGTATACACGACTCACTAATTTTTTTATTTATCCTTTCTTCAAGTCATGTCACTTTCATGTTTACTGAAACCAGCATATAACTAGATCTTATTCTTATAGCTATAATTTGGATCATCTTTGTGTTTACAAGCTGAGTGAAGAGTGAGTGGAGAAAGGAAAAGATGAAAATGTTTTGAGTTGGAAAAATTGTATGATAAGATAAATTGTGGGAATTGTGGACACATTTTTCTTTTCTTTATTAATCCTTTAGCAGTAAATCTGTTTTACTTTTATAATGAAAACATTTAAAATTTCTTTTTAAAGAAGGTGTAGAATGAGGAAAACACTGCCGAGATGGTATTAATTAAATTGGAGTTCAGGAGAGAGAGGGGTCACCAACAGGGGCAGTTGAAGCTATAGAAGTAGATGGAAGGGAATTCCCTGGCAGTCCAGTGGTTAGGACTCTCTCCTCCCACTGCCAAGGCCCAGATTCAGCGCGTGGTCTGGGAACTAAGATCCCACAAGCTGCAGAGTGGGACCAAAAAGAAAAGAAGTGGATGGGAAATCTCAGACTTCATAGAATAAGGAAAGAGATTAGAAGAAGAAACCATGAACAGCAGCAACCTTTAAGGGGTGAAAAAGAGAAAGAGTCTGAAATAGTAAACAGGAGACATACCAACCAGAATAGTACCCTAGAAGTCTACATGGAAGAATGCTTTAAGGAGGAAGTATTTGTCCATTATCCACAGAGATGAGGAGAGGCTGGGGGTGCTCACAGGTATGGCTAAAAGAAACAGTATCGTTCTTTCTACACTCCCAGGACACTCTCAGTTGATTGCTGGTAAGGAAAAGGCTCTCCCTGCTAACTGGCAGGCTTACGGGCACTGACAAGAATGACAGTTTCTGTTCATCAACCTTATCATTACAGGCCCACAGCACTGTACAAACCAATCACAGATTTCATCTAGTAAAACTAATTGCGTATTTAATGTGGGGAGAATAATTTTCTCCCACCTACACAAGGCTGAAGTCATAATTAGCTTTCTCTCTCCAAAGGTGGTTTAGAAAGAGTGTGATGAAGAAACAATATATGAATCAGGAGGATGCAAGCTTAGAGCAACCTAGGAAAAATGTGTGGGTCTATTTCTGGGCTGTTTGTTCTGCTGTGTTTGTTTTTGTCAGAACCATGCTGTCCTGATTATTATAGTTTTATAATACATTTTGGAATCAGGTAGTATTAGTCCTCCAAATTTGTTCTTCTTATGCAAAATTGTTTTGCCTATTTTAGGTCCTTTGTATTGCCACATGAATTTTAGAATTGGTTTGTTATTCTTCAGAAAGCCTGCTGAGATTTTGACAGCAGTCACACCAAATCTATGGATCTATCTGGAGAGAATTAATATCCTAACAATACTGAGTCTTAAAACCCAGGTACACATCCCTGCATTTGTTCAGGTCTTGTTTAATTTCTCTCAGCGATGTTTTGTTGGTTTTGGCGTAATTGTTAGAGTTTTTAATATTGCTAATCACTTGCATGTGAAATGGTATCTCGTTTAGGTTTTAGTGGAGGTCCCTGATCACTGCTGGGATCAAGCATCTTTTGAGTGATTATTGGCTCTTCAGGTTTCCTCTTCCCTGGATTGCTTTCATATTGACCCTACGTTGTATTTAGCAAGAATATCTCCATTTGGATATTTTTAGGGTCCCCTGTTTTTCAACTATTTTTTTGTTTTTATTGATAGTTTAATTTTTTGTTTTTGTTGTTTAGCTCTCAATACTGGTATAGTAATTTAGGCTTAGGTGCAAATACCTCTTTACATCTTTTCATTCCTTATTAATTTTATCCTCTTCTACTTTCTGCCAGTTCCAGTCTTTCTCCTGTGTCCTGGATGTTCTAACTGAGATAACTTTTGAGATCTCTGATTTGAAAGCAAAGCAGGAGGTCACTTCACTTGTCAGCGTCCCTTGGGCAATGCCTAGTTTATCTCTTTGCTCAGCTAATCTGCTCATTCCTCGTGGTTCACTGCTCTGGACATTCTGTGAGTCTGTTCCAACTGAGCACATTAAAAGAGAGAGACAGTTGTGCGTCGCTGGGCAGAACTTGGGTAGCCTGGGGTTCTCACCTTTGAGGCAACAGGCACCTTGGCAGCTTGCTCAGCGACTCTGGGTGGTGATTGTCAGAAGGCACAAGAGCCTCAGTCATTGTCCTGTGAACTTGCTTTGAGCAGTGGAGGGGATCTGCCCATACTAATTAGTCAAGAAAAATTTGTTGATTGATTTTTTTTAATTTATTTTTTAATTGAAGGATAATTGCTTTACAGAATTGTAAATTGCCGCACATTGGTTGATTGATTTTGGTTTAAAAGTTTGGTTTCCGTAGGCTATAAAAGAGGCATTCTGTGATTTCTGAGTCAGTGCTACCTGGGTCTGGTGGTGTCTTACAGAATATTCTTTATGTGAATTACAGCTTATAAATTGGTAAGTTTTGCTTTTCAACACTTCAGACATTTGTTGAGCACTTACTGTGTGCCGAGCAGCATGTCAGGGACCTGCATTATCAGGATGAAGATAGGATGGTCCTTCTCGCTTACAGATGCCAGAATGTAGGCAGAAATTAACTAACTCCAGTGCTTTCTCAGAGAAAGAAAAGGGAAGGTAAAGGCAGGAGTAGCACCATTCTAAGACACAAAAAGCAAGCAGTTTTTACTTATAGAAACTTGGTCAGGAAGAATATCTCTAGGGAATCAGATGAATACCTGCAACATGTGGTTTCTGGACAACTAGACTGGAGACGAAAAAAACAGACATTGAAAGAAGCTGGCAGTCAGATTTCTGTGCTCCCAGACACTTGCTCACACTCTTCTCTTCTAGAAGATTTTCCATGACCCTTTCCATTTGGCCAGCTCCCACCCATCCTTAAGGACTCATCTTAGATTTTATTTCCTTTGGGAAGGCTTTCCTGCTTACTTCCCACCTCAGCTTGGGGACCCTCTTACATGCTTTCATAGCACCCTACATATGCCCTGACTGTTCGGTTTACCACGCTCCATCACAGGTGCCTCTCTATTTGTGTGTCTCCTCCCAGGAGACCACAGACACGTCTTGCTCACCATCATATTGAACAGTGCTGTGTCTAGCACTGTATAGGCCTGTGGCAGGCACTCATTAAGTAGCTGATGAAGACATGAATAAACAGCGAAGTATGTGGTAAGTAAATGAATAATGATGAACAGATGAAGGGTGGTGAGGGGGAGTGTTTAGCCCAAAGAAAGAAAAAGCCTAAAGATGAGGATAAGGCTGAGGGGACGGAAGCTGGAGGGACAAATACTGTGAGGGAGCGTCAGTAACTGGAGGAGGGTCTCGTTTTCTTTTTGCTTCTGATTGGGATCAGTCTCCGTGTCCTCCACGGTCCAGGTTAAAGTTATCAAAAACTGATTGTGTGCACTACTAATATGTAAATCAAATATTCTTCAATTAAGAAAAGAAAAAGCCGATTATATGCCTGGCTGTGTCCTACATGTCCTGAGAATTACGGTCTCTCCTCAAGAGTAGGCTGGTGCCTTCTGTCGTTACCTGCTGGAAGAGATGGGATTAAAACATAGAGTTCCCCTCTAGATCTACTTGCTCTATTAAGCAGCACCTTTTAGAAAATAGTTGTTCAAATGGCTATAAATCAAACTCACCCAAGAGATGACTCTCTATCTTGATGACGTGCTTTGTTCAAAGCCTGATTCACTATAGCTATGACCTTTCTCTGGCTGAGCTGTGGGGTGACTTCCAAAAAAAAGTTAATTTGATATGTTTCAACAGGATCTTGATATACTGAAACAGTAGGCTAACATCCATGTAAAGAAGTGTACTAGGCATAATAAGCCCCATATTTAGTTCTAGCCATTAATTGCACAAATCGAAGATTGAGGAATGTCTGGCTTAGTAAAGGAATGCTTGAAATGGGGTTCTAGATACACACAAGTTGAACAATGTAAGTTTCTCTAAAACCAAATACGAGTTTAGGGTTTTTTTTTTTAAGGGAACTATAGTGTTCAGATCAAGATTTGATAGCTTTACTGTATTAGAAAGTTATAATATCCTTGGAGTATCATGTTCAGTATGATCTTCTTAGTTAAAGAACGTGAGCAAACTAGAAAACAACATGGGATATTCACCAAGACCTAGAAATAAGTCATGTGAAGATCCAGTTATAAGAATTAGGTATTCAGCCTGGGAAAGGGAAGACATGCTGTAGTATCATATCTGAAGGGCAATCTTGTGGAGGCCTGAGTAGAGGATATTTCTGTTCCTTTGGAAGCAAAATTAGGATCAGTGGATAGAACTTATAAGAAGGCATTTCTTCTCATTGTCGAGAATTTGCCACAGACCACACTGTTCAGAGATGCAATGGACTAGTATTTGAGGTGATTATTTCTCTGTCTCCCGGGAGAAACTGGAAAGCACCCTGAGAGCCGAGCTTTATGGTCGTGCAGGTTGGTTAGTGCACAGGCCAACTGGCCAAGGGGGCAACTAAGGCTGATGTCCAGCCAGTGCTACAGTGGTTACATCATGTGTCCTGGCCTTGGTCCCCTAGAGGAAGAGGCACCTTTATATAGTTCACCAAAAGGTACTCCATGTCTAGCAGATACAGAAAGATTTCCTCATCAGATAAGAAAACAGCTTAGTAACTGCTAACTCCCTGATAACTTTTACCATTCAAGAAGAAAAAGTTAAAAAAAAAAAAAAAGCAAATAGATTTCATTTAACCCCAAAGAGCATAATTTAATTATACTTTTTAAATGTTGGTGCATTCGAAGTTCTCCTTGACTCTCTCCCCATGAGCATCTTTGCTGCGCTATGCAGGAGGGGATGAGAAGGATGGAGTTGGATGGTTGTCCATGCTTAGTAAGTGCTCCCAATAACAAGGTGTGAGCTCTGCTATGTTTGAGGCATACCCAGTGCCAGGTCATATCTTTCTTTGGAGATGAAACACTGTTCAAATGTTCCGTGCTAAAAATTCTTATATTTAAGTGTAAATTTTTAAAAGCCAGATATAAAATTGTACATATAATATCACTTCAACTCTGTTGCATAGAAATTTTCTTGAACCAAAACAACAAAATAGTAACAGAGATCTACTCTCTGCAGGATGAAATAATGGGTGAGATTTATGTATTTTGTAAATGGAAAACAAATACTTTAAAACAACCTTTCTTTCACTTTGAAAACTATACATTGAAACATTTCATTTCACCCTGTGTCTCCACATATGATATTTAAAAAAAAAAAAATGTTCTTCTCTTTTTCAACTTCCCATGACCCAAACTTGCCTGCTATACTGAGCTGATGGATTGGGTTGGTTGTGTGAGTTACCCTGGAATGTCTAGACTGATCGTTGAATTATAGTTGAATTATCTTACTAGCACATCAGAATTTGATTTTGATTTCACCCGCCCACCCTGTTAGAAGATTACTCACCAATGGGATTCACACCTTCTACATTCTCATTTCTTTGATTGCATTACTACCACATACTACCAAAACAGTGCAATTAAAATCTTTGAGGGAAAAAGACACCTCATTGACTGAGGAAATGCTCCTGAAAATGAGCTTCAGAAACAGACGGGGTAAAATGTTATATCCAAGAAGAGTGAGTTTCCCTAGATACCATACATGTTGAAGCAGGAGAAGGCGTAAGCTGAAAACAAACATTTGATGCAGTGCTTTTGACTCCTAGGCTGTGTTCCGTCTCCAGTCCAACACTGGAAGAGGAACATTTCAAAGACAAAGAAAAGAAGCCTGAAGCAGTTTAGCAAGAGTGAATCGTCAGAAGTGCTGGCAGCAGATAGGCCACGAGCATCAGGCTAGCAACCCGGGTTGTCTGTGATGTTTCTGGAAATAGAGGTTTATCTTAAATCTCCACCTAGTTCCCATTTTGATTTTAGAACTCTATCTAGTTCATCAATCACATTACAATGGAGTAATTGTAGAAAATTAAGCATAGAATCCAATCTCCCCCTTTTCTCTTACTCTCCCTTTTATGATTTGCATTTTGTCAAATGTAGTTTGTGTCTCAGTCAAGACACCCGTGTGACTGTGTGTGCAGCAGTCTGCTTTGACTTCATTCTTGTGTGTGATCCAGGTGCCTCACCAGCTACGGGGCTTGTTCCAGTTGCTGACACGCTGCCAGGACAGAGATTTGCCACAAGTTCCTACTGATTCCCACTGAAAAAAGACCCTCACTCTGGGGAAGGGACAGAAAAACTGGCAATAATTAAAGCCAGTTGGCAGGTTTCATGATGAAAGGCCCCATCTGAGAGAGGAGGTAGTCCTATTAGAAAGCAGAAGAAATGAAATTACATTGCTCCAACAAAAGCATATCTATAACCATTATAGCTCTTACCTCCAGAAAATCTTAGGAGCGAGCGTTAGTGTCATTCATCTTTTCTTAACCAGGAAAACATCCGATTAACTAGTATAGGCCCTTCCTATTCCCATAGTTACAGGCTTATCAGTGGCATATGTTCTATCTGGAAAGTCATGGATTTGGTTATAGGCCACATACAATCCTCTCAGTCCTAGTTACAGTTATTTATTGGCTAAGACATTTAAAATGAGCCCCTTTAAAGAAGACCTTTCAGTGTTTTTGAGTATATGAGACAATTTGTATTTGTAGATTGCAATCAAAAGATTGCAATATGAATTTGTAGAAATCCCACTAATTTATTTGGAGAAATACCACCTAGGGGGAAGGACCATATCTGTCTTGTTCTTTATCTGCATCCTCAGAATCTCATACAGAACCTGGGTACAGTAGATGTGGATCAAATGAATGAATGAATCTGCAAGGCTATCAAATTCCAAATAAAGAATCAAAGCAATTTAAACCTCTTTTTTGGGGTGTCTTTAACAAAGTATATCCTTCCCTCTAAATCTGTATTAAGGCCTCTGGATAAAATTGATCAGTTCTTATTCACCCACAGTCCTGTCTCACCCCCAGTAGCATAAAGTAATGTTACTTTAGGTACCAATTCAGAATAAAAAGACAACTAACAGGATTTGGGATGAAAGCAAAGATTTTTCAGTGTCGTTCAGTTATTAACTTTAAAATTCTAAATAGAATTTTTCCTAAGCAATGTAAGAATAAATGATTATAAAGTTATTATGCCCCAAGCAAAGGAAATCTTTTTGCAATTTTAGGAAAAACTTGTTAAACGTAGAAATATATTTTTCCCTCAGAGTACAGAAAGAAAAACAGCATCCTTTAGTCCCTAAAATTACCCTGCATCTTCCATATTCATTCACAGTAGAATAATGTGGATGGATCCAAGGCATTCTATTAAAACCGCCTTTAGGAAATCTGCTAGCACTTTATGTGTCACTTATGTGTCATCATTCCAGCTTGGAAAAGAGAAACATACAGAGTAGAATGGGAGTCAGGAGAACAAAAGAAATATATTTCACGTACGAGAGGCTTGCAAAAAATGAAATTCCCAGGAAATTCTTCTGAGAAAGGGGTCAATTGCTTTGCTCCTCACTTTCTCACATCTAGGTAAGAAAAGTGCTCTGCAAGACAGCATACATCCTCCTCAGTTTTTCAATTAAAGTTAAAGATAGAAAATATTCCATCGTAAGGAGTACAATCAATTTTGAGTTCTTCCTTAAAACATCAGCTGGGCCTTAAACGTAAAAGAATCACCATGTGATTTGAAGGATTTGCTGCAAATAATCAGGAATGGGAGACTGCAGATGAGACTAGAATGGTTGTGAGTTTATTATTGATAAAGCTGGGTGATATGCATATGGGAGTTCATTGTACTAGTCTCTCTACTTTTGTATATATTTGAAATTTTCCATTAAAAAATCTAAACAATCCTCCAAAATAAAAAAAAAAATTTGAGATTAGCATGGTAAATACAGGTACATGGAATATGGAATCAGAAGCCCAATACTTCTTATGCAGGTGTCAGTCCCAAAGTGTATCAATACTAACAGTGTGACCTTGGGTTTGTTACTTCGGGTCTCCAAACCATGGTTTCAACATCTGAAAAGCTTACCTAGCTCGTGGGGTGTCATAAGGATAAATGAATGAATATTTCTAAAAATACTATGTAACTTGCAAATTTATACAAAACTGTAAAGTTAAATAATTCTTAATAGAACTATAAACCCATCCAAAGTTATTTGTGCATTACTTTCCCCAAATTTAGATTTAATTAAACCAGTTCCATCCAGAACCAAGCTCAAGTTTTTCTACATCTAGAGTAGCAGAACAAAACTGAAATATCTTCTTTCCCTCTGTTTCTATCAGAGATCTGAACTGTTGCTCTGCATGCATGCCTGCTAAGTCGCTTCAGTCATGTCTGACTCTTTGAGACCCTATGGACCATAGCCCACCAGGCTCCTCTATCTGTGGAATTCTCCAGGCAAGAATAATGGAGTGGGGTGCCATGCCCTCCTTCAGGGGATCTTCCCAACCCAGGGCGTGTCTCTTAAATCTCCTGCATTGGCAGGCGGGTTCTTTACCACTAGCACCCCCTGGGAAGCCCCTGAGTTGTTCTAATCAACTCCTAACTGATCTTCCTGCTTTCCCTCTGCCCTCTGCAATCTTCCTGAGATCTACTTGCAGAGAAGTCTTCCTAGAACACCACTTAGATCATGTGATTTCCTTGCTCAGAAACATTCCTCGATCCCCACTGCCCCTTAGGATTAAATCCAGTTTACCTAACCACCCTCTCAAAGTTTCCAACATTTGGACTCTTAATTTCCCTTTCCAGCTACCTCACATTGCTCAGGTTCTCTTAACCTTCAGCTCCAAGCAACAGGCTTACTCTATGATGTTTTTGTTCCTCATTTCTCTTCTTGGAATACAGTACCCTTTTACTCATTGTCTGCCCAGATTTTTTTTCCTTTGGATGCATTAATCTTCTCTTTACTTTCTTTGTAATTTATTTAATTTTAATTGAAGGATAATTACTTTACAATATTGGGTTGGTTTCTGCCAAACATCAACACAAATCAGCCATAGGTATCCCTATGTCCCCTCCCCCTGAACCTCCCTCCCACCTTCCTCCTACCCCACCCCGTAGATTGTTGCAGAGCCCCACTTGAGTTACCTGAATCATACGGCAAATTCCCATTGGCTATCTATTTTACAAATGATAATGTGTATGTTTCCATGTTACTCTTTCCATACATCCCACCCTCTCCTTCCTCACTAGCCTACTGTGTCTATAAGTCTGTTCTCTATGTCTGATGTCTGTGTCTCCATTGTTGCCCTGCACATAAGTTCATCAGTACCATCTTTCTAGATTGCATATACATGCATTAATATATGATATTTGTTTTTCTTCTTTTGACTTACTTCACCCTGTATAACAGGCTTTAGGTTCATGCACCTCATTAGAACTGACTCAAATGCATTCCTTTTATGATTGAATAATATTCCATTGTGCATATGTACCACAGCTTCTTTATCCATTCATCTCTCAGTGGACATCTAGGTTGCTTCCACGTCCTAGCTGTTACAAATAGCGCTGCAATGAACATTGAGGTATATGTGTCTTTTATTTTGGTTTCCTCAAGGTATCTGCCTAGTAGTGGGATTGCTGGGTTACATGGTGGTTTTATTCCTAGTTTTTTAAGAAATCTCCATACTGTCTTCCAGATTGGTATATCAATTTACATTCCCACCAACAGTGTAAGGGAGTTCCTTTTTCTCCATACCCTCTCCAGCATTTATTGTTTGTAGGTTTTTTGATGATGGCCATTCTGACTGCTGATATTTCATTGTAGTTTTGATTTGCATTTCTCTAATAATGAGCTATGTTAAGCATCTTTTCATGTGTTTATTAGCCTTATATGTCTTCTTTGGAGAAATGTCAGTTCAAGTCTTTTGTCCATTTTTTGATTGGGTTGTTTGTTTTTCTGGTATTGAGTTGTATGAGCTGCTTGTATATTTTTTAAATTATTCCTTTGTCAGTTGTTTCACTTGCTATTACTTTCTCCCATCTTTTCATCTTGTTTATAGTTTCCTTTGCTGTGCAGAAGCTTTCAAGTTTAATTAGGTCCCTCTTGTTTTTGTTTTTATTTCCATTACTCTAGCAGGTGGGTCATAGGAGATCTTGCTGTAATTTATGTCATAGACTGTTTTGCCTATGTTTGCCTCCAAGAGTTTTATAGTTTCTGGTCTTACACTTAGGTCTTTAATCCATTTTGAGTTTATGTTTGTGTATTCTGCCCAGATTTTATCAGTCCCTAAGAATCAGCCTAAATCCTTCCTCCTCCAGGATGTCTTCCTAAACCTTTTGAGACCATATGATGTCTCTTTTTTTGCAGTCTTAAATACGTTTGCTTTGGCAATTAATTGTGTGTTCTGTCATGATATCACTTTCATTGTTATATTAAATAGTTATACCTGCTGTTATTTAACTTTCTTCCTAGCCTGTTCAATTAGATTACAAACTCTTAGAAGGCAAGAATTAAGACTTTTGTGTTTGCGTCAAGACCCTGTGCTTTGCATATAGCAGGTACTTTGATTAACTTATTAATATTAATAAGTGCTATTTTTAAATATCACTTGAACTAAAGTAGAATTGTTTAGTCCCTGGTGTGGCCAATAGTTAGTGTTTTAATACTGCCCTCATTTGTATTTTCTTGGATCTTAAAAATGACCTCAATTTTAAAAAAATTTTGTGTGCTACCTTATAGAGTAGAGTTATGGGGGAAAGTTCAGTCTTACGTGTTCCACAGATCTAAATTCAAATCCCAACCTAGACACATATGTGAAATCCTGGCAACTTACATGACCTTTTTATTCCTTATCTTCCTCAGTCATAAAGTGGAAGCAATAGCAATACTTGCTTCGCACAGTTGAGCACAATAGGTGTACAGTGCCTGGTCAGTAAAAGGCAGATAATATCTCAGTGTACATCGTAGGGTTTTGATAGATTGCCAAAGTGAAAGATCATGGTTGTAACTAACTCTTGTGGGTTAGGATGCAGCAAACATAGAACAGAGTCAGAAAAAACCTCCACCCCCTTCTCCAAGCCTTGCCTCCATGCTCTCTGTTTGCACTCGTACATCCTCAGCCATAAAGATCATCGGCTAAATATATCTGGAATCCCTAATTGTCAATTTAAAAAGTCCTGGGTCCCCAGACCATTTTTCATCCCATTCTGTAGCAGGTGAGTTCCCCTAGTGCTCATTTGGAGGCGCCCCCTCAACCCAAACCATAGCTCAGTTATACCCTCTTTTTTTCCTTGCTCTTTTATCTCATAGCAACCATAATCGTACTTAGTTCTTGCGCATTCTTCTACCTGCAGTTATATTAGGTTTGCCAGCGCTCAGTCTGAACCATGGGCTGTAAATCATCATGTTTTCATTTATTCAGTGATCCAGGGTTGCCTCTTCTAGACGAGACCCACAACAATGATATAGACAGTCTTCAGCCATAAAGCCCAATATTGTCTATACTTCTGGATATAAAACTAGCAGAATACAAGGTCGAAAGAGAAGTATCATAATCTGAAATTGGCCATGCTCTCTCCTTTGAGAGCATGCTTCTGGATACGAGCTTGCTTACACATATGAAAAAGCATCAGCATGTGGAAAAGGTCAAAATCTAATATGCCATTATTGAAAATCCTTGTTAATATCAGGATTCTGTTATTATGGCCATTTTTAAAAATATTTAATACTGTATTATTTTCATGCTTAAAAACAAACAAATCCAAAAAAAGTTCAGAAAAAAGCTCAGGGGAAAAAAATAGATGCATAGTTATCAAATAAATGAATAGGGGAAATCAAATCATAAGAGGATCATGTTATGATATATAAGGACTTTTGATTGTTGAGTCCTACCCATTGTGTAGAGTGCATTTCTGAGATGGATCCCTTGTGGCTAATCTATTTAAAATTGATCTATAACCAACAAGTGGTCATCTTATTTAACCTATGGTTGTAACAGAAGTTGCATTCACAAATGCTTTTAAAAGGGCAATTTTAAAAATAGGTTACATTTTTTTCAGATACAAAATTAGTCTTCAATTTGTCCACTTCTGCTACTCAGTCTTGAGTCATAAAAAGGGACTCAAATTCCAAGTTATATTTGTTTTTCTACTGCTCATTATCACTGATCATTTTTTACTTACCTTTTATTGATTGTAAAACAGACCAAAGGAAAACTGTTGGTTTCCAATATATGGACCTCATTTTTTAAAAATAATCATCTCATTGGAGAATTTTAGTGAGTGTGGATAGAAATAACTTGCTCTTTCATTAGTACCAAGTAATGGGTCTTGCCAACTAGAACCCATTAAAAGAGAAGAGAAATATTGAACTTAAATCCATTCACTGTATTTTGCTGGTCTTTTAACAAGCAAAAAGGTCCAGAAAAAATTTTTAGAGGATTGCCAGGAATCTCAACACACAGTAATACTATCAGTGAGGTCCCCTTGGAACCCGAAAGGCAGCTATATGTCTATGGATCTAAACACACCCCTAGAATGATGGAGCATTAGTCCTGGTAGGGACGTTGGTCATCGTCTGAACAACCAGAGTTAAGAACTCTTGGGTCTCCTATCCCAGTTCACCCTGCATTCATCCCACTGCTGTATTTGCAAAGTTTTCTGTATCAACAGTTAAATAAGTCCATTGCAATTATTTTCAGGCACATAATGGCAGTTTTGCCAACACTACCTCAATATCAATCGATCTCTTTGGAACTGCCAGGACTGTATTTGGTTTATTTTTAAAGCCAAGCAGTTTTTTAAACCTTAAAATACTTCGTTTCCAAAACCTAAAATGCTCTTTATTTAGTCCATGATGAATATTTGAATAGTGTTAAATTTATCATCCTGGCAGTACTCACATTGTACTTGTCATTAATTGTGACTCATCAAAGAATGTTTTGATGTTGAGTCCTTGGCTAACAGATGGCTCCGTTGAGAGGAACTGAGGTAGTCAGTTACGAGGTCCAAGGAGAGAGACTTCTTACATAATTAGTCACTAGAAGTTGTTTGAATTTGTAAGAAAGCAGTCTTCTGTGATGGTGGGGAGTGGGCTTTGTACTAAGATAAAGAAGGCCTCCTCATTTCTACTCTGTTCAGAGAATGGATGGAAGAGTTGACCGCAGTGTTGCTGGTATGCCCAGTGTGATTTGGATTAACATGAGTGGCCAGCAGAGAGACACAAAGTCTGGCACTAAGATGTTCTGTTTCTACCAAGTCTGTCATTCTGAAAATCCTTAGTCATAGAGACCACCACGCGGGAAAGAACAGGCCCTCAAGCAATAGTGGTGTCAGTAACAACTCGGTAACAGTGTGAGCCGACAAAACCTGCTTTTAAAAAGCATCATGTCGGAGGCAACAGAAACAGGCAAAACCTATCCCCTTCTTCCTCTTTCTTTCACCTTTTCCTTTTTTTCCTTCCAAGATTACTTTTCCTTACCTTTTTACTTAGGTACATCAATGGTACTCAAGCATGAGCAGCCCTCAGTACTTAATTCAGCATCTGTGTGCCAGCATTTATTAACATGAGTCTGGAGAAGGAAATGGCAACCCACTTCAGTATTCTTGCCTGGAAAACCCCATGGATGGAGAAGCCTGGTGTGGGCTATAGTCCATGGAGTCACAAAGAGTCAGACATGACTAAATGACTTCACTTTCACTAATAGTCTGAATCTAGTGTGTGCACAAGTGAGTCATTCTTTGGAGTGGCATTTGGTGCTTCTTTAATTTATGTAAGATAAAAAGGAACATACATTGTAACATAAATGGAATGAAGAAAAATCTGATAAAAATTTCAAATCCTCTTAGATGTATTCTAGAAATGATCACAAATAGCCTTAGTTTCTTCATTATAAAATAGGATAATAATATATACCCCATGGAGTTACACAAGAATTAAGCACAGTGTCTCACTCACAGTAAGGATTCAGTAAATCTTCTCTGTGTTTAGAAAAAAAAGTAAGTAGGTGGTGATGTTTACTTGCTTGCTAGCACAGGAAACATGGGGAAAATGATAAGGAATCAAGGCAGACTGGTAGTTGAACTAATAATCAGTGCAAAGAGGCTATTTTAAAAGGATGTTTGGCAAGAACGTGGCATTCAACGTCAGGTGGTCATGCTGTGACTGTACATCACTGGAGTGTTAGTTTGGTTTGGAGCTACAAGCCTTTAAAGCCCTGAGAGAACTAAATCAAGTTATATAAATGCCTGTGTGGCTTCTGGAAGGTCCATAAGGAACAATGGAGAGAATCAAAGATTTGACATAGAGAATCTGGATGTGAGCCTCTGCTCAGCACTTTCTAGGCACTTAAGTGGCTCAGTGGTAATTTGGATTCCTACAATGCAGGAAATGTGGATTCATTCCCTAAGTTGGGAAGCTCCTCTGGAGAAGGAAATGGCAACCCACTCCAGTATTCTTGCCTAGAAAATCCCATGGACAGAGGAGCCTGGTGGGCTACAGTCCATGGGGTCGCAAAAGAAATCAGACATGACTCACCAACCAAACAACAACAGCAAGCTAGAAATTATCACAGGTACTTTAATAGGCAACACACAATCTCACTTAATTTTCATATCTATAAAGAAGATTAAGGATAATTTAAAAATCTCTGATAATTTCGATAAATATGCACTTTGTAAACTGCAAAACACTATATGAATCACTTTTTAAGGAGATAATGGGGGAAGATATTTACTCCCCCCCAAAAAGGCTGACTAAACTCCCTCCTGATAGTACAGGTGAAAGAACAGATAAGGAGTAGATGATGGTAATTCTTGTTTTCAAAGAGGAGAGTTGAAAGAAATGAATTGATAACAGTATGGTCAGTGTTGGAGATACAAAAGAGAAAAGGCCTGAATATAAAGTTATATAAACAGGACAGAGATTAATGCCTTTTGCTTGTACCTCTCCTAAAATTCATAGATTCATCATTTCCAGCCTTTAGGGAAGGAGACAGACACACACAAATAAAGTGCTATGTAGCATCTTTAACAAATGAAAATGGTTTCAAATTCATTTTATTTGATGCTTTGGAATGTTGCCAAGTTCAGGTTCAGAGACCATAAGATAGGCAGTTATATTTGGGAATGTTTTAGTTGACATGTGACCCAGGAATGGTATCATAGATTGAATGGCTTCTTGAGATTCCTTCGTTCAATCTATTTTTCTTAGTTGAGCAGATGTTTCTAAGTAACTGAGATGCTGAAAACTTTGGAGCAGAAAATGTCATCTCACATCATGTGTATTTTAATTGGTTTGATTTCATTTAATTTTTTTTTTTACACAAAACAGCTGAATATAAAAGAACTAAAATTGTGGAGGAAAATTCTGATTTCCCTTCTGATGAGCTCTTTGTACAAGAGCTGATTCAGTCCCTTCAAGTATTAAGGGGAAAAAATGTGTCTGGATTAAAACATTAAAAATAGAAACATAAATTCCAAGACTTAAGTCTCTTGCATTATTTGACATTTGAAGTAATTTCCCCAAAGTAATTTCCTTTGTAAAGGTTTATAAATTTATGAGAGAAAATACCTTACCCTAGCTAGAGATTATTGTGTCAAATAAGAATAAACAGGGATTAGAGAAAACCAAGCATTAATTTAGAAATAGATCTGCCCTAAGTGTGATGGGATCATATTCAAATTATTAAGTGAAATAGCGAGTTGTGCCCTCCTTTCTTCTTATCTAAAACTTGAATGAGTGTAGCTGTGAGTGACTTTCTGAAGACCTGTTGTTTACATGTACCAGTTACTTTTCCTCATATCTTTGCTTTCTTTGTTGAGAACTTCCCCCCAAAATACACGAACTCCAAATGAACCCCAAGTTATCCATCTGAAATTCTGAAAACGTTTGGATTCTCTCATATATCCAAGACCTCAGGGAAACAGTCTTTGAAGTTGCCACCTTATTCTTGGTTATAACCAGAGTAGATACAGCCCATTGGAAAACAAGCAACATATAGAACAGAAAAATAATGTGTTCCTTTATTGGAAGCTAACATATTTTTCCCAGAGATTGATTGCTTGTGAAATGTATTAAGAAGTTGTATGCTGAGCAAGACAAACCTCACTTAAGTTTCATGGTTTGCTGATCTACACACAAAAACAGCCCCTTCTGCAAAGCAGGTGCCTTCAGCAATTTTTCCATATTACTCTACATGCATACAAAAATACAAATCAGACCTTCAGCCATTCACTGTAGAAAGCTCATAAGATCAACAGAAAATCCCTCATGATAACTGAATCTCCACTGGCTTTCTCTGCTTGGTCAAATGCTTAGCATTTTTGGTTTGAAATGATAACTTTATTTTAAGCCTGAGAGAGCAGTTGACTTGCCCTTGATCTAATGATACTGAGCAGCTGCCAAAGCCTGTTTTATATCCACGGGAGAAGACTGTCCCCTGAGAGGGGACACGTAACCATGCACGTCTTTTTCAAGATGTCTCTTTGGGTACCATGTCAAGAAGTGACTTTCCAAGAGGGGGGAAGGATCTGTGTTTGGCTTTTTTTTTTATTATGCCTCTGTACGCAAAGGAGAGACTGTGTTAAAAATTTGAGATTTTAAGAAAATTCTTATTACTTAATTTGCATTTACAGTGTACTTAAAGCTTGGGACAAAATTTTGGATTTTTTTTATTTTTTAAGCAAAATATACCAAAGACAAAGAAGTGGATTCTCATATACAATAAAATGATATTTTTTTCCTTCTGAGTTCCAGAATCAACAGGGACATGATTTGCAGCAGGAGATGCAGGAAGAGGAGGCATAGTCCCTTTAGCTGATAACAATTATAGCTTCAATTTTCTGATGATTTCTCATGTAAAATGCTTAGCAAACTACCTAACACATATAAGATTCTCAATAAATGTCTGTTAAATGAATGAGTGCTAGGTGCTATGCTAAGTATGTTATATAATTTGTCACGTTTAATTTCACATGAAGATGCATATATATCTTCATGATAAACATAAAAGACACTGAAACTTCATTTAAAATTTACCCACTGTCACACAGCTACTGAGCATGGCAGCCAGGATTCCACACTAATCTGACTCCAAAACCTATATGTAATATATCACATCCACCTACCTACTACCTACACGCATGCATACACACACACACAGTGTCTGAGCTCACTGTCTTTTCAGATTGTCATGTTTCAGACTGTCTTATTGCCTTTCCTGTACTCTCCTTGTCAGATTTACTCAACACTATTTTATATGCATTTAATCTCATTTCAAGACGTTCCCTAAACCAGACCCTGTTGTACGAGAAGCTCCCCACTTATTCTGGGAATTGTTCTTCCCATTATTTGTGGAGCATCTTAAATTGTATTGTCCCAGAAAGTCTTCCCTGAGTATTTTGTATGTTCCCTGAGCCTACAACATGCTGAACTGTTACTATTAGTCACTCAGTTGTGTCCAACTCTTTGTGACCCCATGAACTGTAGCCTGCTAGGCTCCTCTGTCTATGGGATTTTCCAGGCAAGAATACTGGAGTGGGTTGCCCTTTCCTTCTCCAAGGGATCTTCCGGACCCAGGGATTGAACCCGGGTCTCCTGCATTGCATGTAGATTCTTCACCGTCTGAGCCACCAGGGAAGCCCTACAACATACACACCTCCTTTTTCATGTATGAATTATTTCAATATTTATTACCCGCCCCCCGCCTTCACTGACCTCCTGTTTTCATTTATCCAACATTTTAGATTTATTGTTTCATAGCTAGAAGGAACTTCAGCAATCCTCTAATCCTAACTCCTGATCAGTTTGTCCAGCTTTGCTTACACCATGCGCCTGAGACAGGAGGACTCTACTACTGCTTAGTTACTGCCACAGAGGTGAGCTCAGTGTGGTCAAGACTACCTGGGAGAATAGCAGGGGAATACTGAGAGAGGTTCCAGCGTAGATGAGATAAAATTAACCCATGTCTCTTGTACAGCATTCACGGAGCGCTCACCGTGGTCAGGGCATTACTTGCAGGCCTTGGGGTGGGCAAACAGTAAGTGGGACACAGTCCCCACCCCCAAGAAACCTAATTTAATGATTATTCCTTGTGGGGTAATGAGCCTACTGCACGAATGTCTGTCCAAAAAAAAAAAATACATGAGTTTAGAGGCAAATGTTTTGAGCCTTTAAAGGAAGAAAATATCATTGAATTGGAAGGAATTTGAGAAGACTTCATGAAGAAAGGTAAACTCATGTTAGGCCTAGCAGGATGGTAGGAACAGTCTTGTTAACAGGACCCTGCTAGACAAGCCTATTTCATCTAGCCAAGGGAAGGCGGATGTGGCCAGTGCCAAGCTCAATAGA
Organism: Cervus canadensis; assembly: GCF_019320065.1. NCBI lineage: Eukaryota > Metazoa > Chordata > Mammalia > Artiodactyla > Cervidae > Cervus > Cervus canadensis. The sequence continues at coordinate 14,539,686 of NC_057402.1, read as the reverse complement.
AAAGAGGTGCTACAGAAATGCAAAGTAAAATGTCATAGTTGTTGTTGAGATATGGCAAGCCAGGATGAGTCACCTCCCCTTCCCCACACACATTGTCACCCAACACGTATTTTGGGATGGCATCGGGGTGAGTAAAAAGCAGCACTGTGTACCTTTTGGAATCATTCTTTGGCCTACCCTTTAATATTACTCATCTTACTTTGGCCCCCAGATTCTCACTTCATCCTCTTGCTCAGCCCCTGTGTTTGGGATAAGGAATCACATGGGGCAGCTGAATAATTTGGGGTCTGTAAGGCAACCACTGAGTCACTGTCTCCCACAGTGCTTGGGTAAGCCAGGGGCCATGCCATGTGCGTTGGTGATCTTGCTCATCTGCCTCGGACTTCAGCCTCCAGCAGACCTCCATCTCCTCGTCAGCAGACGCACGGAGGCGTCTCTGGTCCAGAAGAAGGTCCTGGATCACCGTCCGTGTGATTCTGTGCCCGTCCCCACGACAGCACGGGAGCAGGACGGGATAAGAAGTGCACAAGCTGAGTAGCCCTCTTCCTGGTGATATTTAATTGAATCTGGGCACTAACCAGGCTCGGCTGAGGAGCTTTCTTCCCATCGCGAGCCGCTCAGTTCTTCCAGATTGCTTCTGTAGTGATCATTCCACTGAGGCAGCACAGAACCTTTTCATAGAATGAGTCCTTGGGTGAGGATCAGGAAACCTGGGAACTGGTTTCAGTCGTGTCACAAACTTTAGAAAGTATTAGTTGCTCAGTTGTGTCTGACGGTTTGTGATCCCATGGACTGTAGCCTGCCAGGTTCCTCTGTCCATGGAATTCTCCAGGCAAGAATACTAGAGTGGGTAGCCATTCTCTTCTCCATGGGATCTTCCTGGCCCCGGGATCAAACCCAGGTCTCCTGCATTGCAGGCAGATCCTTTACCACCTGACCCCAAGTCACTTAATTTCTGTCAATTACATTTTCTTCATTTATAAATTAGGAAGAATGCCCACCTTGCCAGTCGCCATGAATTTTTTTATGAGACTGTAAAACCACATAATAGCTGAGAATGCCCTTTGAAAGGTTAAATATGTGCTGAATATTACTATGACTGGAGTCTTACTGTTAACACACCTAAGTGCAAATAATACCACCCCTTCAGGTAACACATGAAAGGTACAATGTGGGAACTTGCTAAGCTGTCTTTCTGTTTACACAAGGAGTGTAAATTGTAACAAAGGTGTAAGGTTATTGTTGTTGTTATTGGCAGGGAAAGTTGAAGATGAAATGGGAGGGAAATGGGTGTGAAGAGCAGGTGCCTAGGAAGCAAAGAAGGATCCCCAAGGCTTGGTGAGCAGCGTGGTCTGTGGTGTTGATTCAAGGATGTCAACTGCGCAGAACAAAGCATCTGCAGTGTAGACCAAAGGAGTGGAGACTCTCCATTTGTGTTTCCCTGTGGCTCTCTGACCAAGCCTTCTCATTGTTGATCTTTTAAGGTTGTGGGGTAGACGCGGCACTTGCTTCCTAGGTGTGCTCGCCTCTGCCACCAAGGACTGGGTCTTACTTGGATGGGGCAATGCTACTAGAGAGAAGCCCAGAAAGCAGGAGCAAGGACTTTTGTAGGGAGTAGGGGTGCTTTGCTGGGGCTTTGTTTTGGCACGAGGGCTCTGTTGTGGCACATGGGTCCGCGAGTTGCATCACAGCATGTGGGATCTTAGTCCCCGGGCCAGGGATCGAACCTGTGTCCCCTGCATCAGAAGGCGGATTCTTAACTGCTGGACCACCAGGGAAGGCCTGGAGCGAGGGCTTTTAATGCAGCCATCCCATCCCTTCTCCCTTTCTCTACCTCGGCAGGGTCTGGAGTTGTGCTTCCCTGGGAATGCTCTGAGAATGCTTTAGCAGAAACCGAGACTGCGCTCTCCCTCATGGCCCCAAGCAGAACAGCAGGTAAAGAAGAAAGTCATTCCTGAGACCACAGGACAGAGGCTCAGTGGAACTTCTCAAGGTCCAGCCCCTGGCTTCCCAGGTTCCCCAGCAGTAGCAGGCAGAGACCCATCTTCCTGATCTAGATGACTTCCTGATCTAGATGACTTAAAGCAGATTTAACATGCTTCTCAGAGGCCCTTTCTTTCTTCATTCTGCTTTCTGCTAACCTCCAGTTTTCCTCAAGGAGGCAAATAAACTATTTTTCAACTCCATCCACTTCTCCTGCTCACCCCTCTTCCCTGATGGATTGTCCAGGTTCCAGCTGCCTCCAGCAGCCTCCGACTGAGGTGCCCCCTGCCACATGTGTCCCTTTGACCATCCTGATGAAAGAGGACCCAGCTCAAAGGTTGCAGGCCCCCTTTATGTTCATAGAACGTCTTCCTGAGACATTTCAGGAAAGTGCAGTCCTCATCCCTGAAAGCTTTTCTGCAGTGCCGAAGCCTGGGTCACCAGGCGTTCCCTCTGCATGATGGCTGCACTCCCAGACCATCCAAAATGCAGCAGTGCGCTGAGAGAGACAGTCTGCTGAGGCGGTTTTGGTTTGCCGTACCCTGATAAGGAGATTTCATTCCCTCCTTGCTGGCCGAGTTATATAGAGTCATTACATAAGTACTGCTGTGACACTGGGCACAATCTCATTTAAAAAAAAAAAGCTGTATAAAGAACAATTGAGTTGTGATGGAGAATATTCATTTTATTCCAGTTGACTCTGATCCATGTAATAGAGCATTAGCCTGAGCACGAATGCCGATGTTTTTCTGGCTTCCTGATGAAATGTCTTTGGAATATATATTTAGTGCAGCTCACGCTTATGTGGGGCATGAGAGAGAGTCAGATTTTCCCACCTGGGGAGGAAGTCGCTCGCTGTGCTGAGCAGATTGTTGCTTGATCCTGCTCCTCCCCGCGGAGCCGCTCGGCCAGCTGGGATGGGACACTCTGTGGCAGGACGACCACAGGGCGGCTCTGAACCACTCACACCTGCAGACGGATGCCCTGACGAGTGTGCTGGGCCTGGACGAGTGTGCTGCTGTCACAGTTCAGCCTTCCCTCTAGGATGGGAGAGAGGCCTGGCCAGGAGAGAATCCATCACGGGTTAGTGTTTTTCTTCAAAGAGGTATAGTGGGCAAGCTCTTTTTTAATCCAAGGATGTTCTTGGTTGATGGCCTGTGAATTATCCCTACTGAATACCACTCACCATAACAAGAGCCATGCTAGGACCTCCCTGCTGATCCAGTGGTTAGGAATCCACCTGCTGATGCAGGGGACACGGGTTCAATCCCCAGTCCTGGGAGATCCCACATGCCTCGGGGCAACTAAGCCACTGCAGTGAGAAGCCCAAACACCAAAACCAGACAGTAGCCCCCACTTGCCACAACCCGAGAAAGCCCATGTACAGCAACAAAGACCCAACACAGCCCAAAATAAATTTTTTTTTAGAAAAAGAGCTATTCTAAATAGTTTTTGATATGGCAGCCTAATACTCAAAAGCACTGAGGAGCAACAATATCTTAATACATTTGTACCCCCTCCTGTGTGTGACATGCTTTAAGAATTCAGTTGCCTGTGTTTAATTATCCAGAGTCTAAGCCATCTAATACCTGAAGTCTGAGCACTATGAATTCTTTTACTTTAAATATTTTTCATCACACAAAAAGTCAACCTCATGGAACATTTAGAAATTATGAGAAAAGCTCTCAACCTCAGCATCTTAAAACACTGATATAATTATCATTTGCTCTTATTTCCTTCTAGTCTGTTTTCATCTTGGTTCTTATACATGTAATCAGAATGCTCTATATTGTTAAGTGCTTTTCCTCTGCCCAGGTCGCCAGATGGCCCCACTTGAATTTTATCTGGTCACATGCCATGTTTAAAGGAAAGAAACTAAGGTTACTCAGTCTCTGTTTATGTGAAGAGCATTATATCGTAGCGTATGTATCCCTCTTGTTCAAAATCAGTATCACTTGGCCCATAATCAATACCAAAAAGGCAGTTAGGGGAGCACTCTGTTAAGCACCCAGATTCCTCTCTGGTTATGAAAATAGCTGAGCAAGGCAACTGGAGAGAACCATCGAGAATCTGGAGTTTGCTGTCACTGGCACGGATGCCCCAGCTGTGCCTGTTGGTCAAGATCTCTTCATCATCTCAGGATGCCAGGTCCCAAGCTGAGCTCGCTCTGAGGGGCGGGGGACTCAGCTCCGTCAGATGGAAATGCTTGGCCTCTGCCTCTGTCATTTAGGAGCTGCAGGTGAAACTGAGGCTAAGAAGCACAGACAGTGCCTCTCTCACTGTGACCCTGCCAAGAGGCTTGTGTGTGCATGCCCGCACATGTCCTGTCCCCAGGCATGCCTGAGACAGCTGAGCGAGAGGGCACAGATCCATCATCACCAGGGATCTGTCATCAGCTTCTGTCCTGGTGTAGTTCAGGCAAAGGTGTTCATATGCACGAATGCATCTTTTAAAGGGTGAAGCCAATGTCTGTCCCCAGACAAAGAAAACCTGCTGTCCTTTCTCTTGAGAATAGGAGTGGGTATAGGATCTCATTCAAGGAGGATGTGCTCCTCCCTGGTCACGTGCTCCTCCTGCACTCACCCCTCCAGGCTCACTGTCCTGCAGAAGGTTCTGGACCCTGTGTGCTCACAGAGATCTGAGGGGTCTCTGCAGGGGCTGCACCAGCTGCTGCTACCTCTGCAGGAAGGGTTGAGCCCCCTGAGCGGTGGGGGCGTTGGTCATCAGAACCTGCAGTGTAAGACGGCCTCCCAGTCCTGCTGCACGCCAGAGGGAAAGAAGGAAGCGGTTAGAGACACTGAGGCATCCTCGTGTGGAGCAGCTCATCATCACGACGGCCAATACACATTCCAAAGCCCCTGGGCCTCCCTGCCAAGCTGTGGTCTCCACGCAGCATGCAGCTGTATTCTTTCTCTTCTCATCCTTGTTTTTCTTACAAGTAAGCAGAGCTCCCTGAAGTGCATTCACTTTCCAAACATGTACACGTCAGGACGTGAGTGATCACTTCTGTCTGTAATGGATCCTTGTGTCGAAGGTATTTTCCTTGTGTATCATGCTATTCAACTTAGGACTTCTAATGCATGATTCATGTGTGTTTAAACAGTCATTGCCTAATCGGACTGTTTCACCTTTGGGACACAAGTGAGTATTCAAAACAGACGTACAGAAAACGCCATCAGCGTGTGCAGAGTAATCCCGCAACTCCAGCGCTGCACGAGGAATGAACCTCCTGAGACTCACATGGTGCCCGGCCAGAGCCATGATTTCCACTGAGCTGCAGTGTCTTCTCCGTTTGCAGAACCATTTAATTCAGTATTTACTGAACATCTACTAGGCAAGGCCCCACGAGCTGTAGAAAGGGGATTGGATGTGGGCCCTGCTAAAGGGAGCTTACAGTCTAGTGGGACATAGAATATGTTTATGAATAGTCACAGCACTGGGTGGAAGGTTAGGAGGAGGACCTTAAGACTGATTTAGAAGAGAGATGGAAAGGCCATTGTGAAGGGGCCTCACGTGGACCATGAGTGTGTGGATGGGCCTGAGGGGAGGAAGGCAGGGAGTGAGGAGCTTGCAGTTACCAGGAGCAAGCAAGTTACAGAGAACTTGTCAGGAGCCGTGTGTGGGGGCTGTGCGAGGCCTGAGTCACCCACACAAGCGTGAGGAGGTGAGCTCACGCTGGGGCCTGCGGCGCCCCCGTCTGTGAGCCTCCTGGAGTTCTTGCCCTGTGGGCGCTGCTCCCAGCACTGCAGCCCTGCTCCTGCTTGCTGCCGCTCTGGGCCTGTAAGGCTGTAAAGCCAGAGGAGTGGCCCCGAATTCTAGATATTTATTTACAAAAATGTGATTTGAACCTAATGATCTGTGGGCAAATGGCAAATAGGAAAAGAAACTAAGGTGGCTGACTCTGAACATTTCAGTCATTTTCATTTCATCTCGTTTGCAGCCCATCCAGGGCCTCAGAGGATACACATGTGACTCTTCACAGAGTCCAGCCCCTTCAAGTGGGTCATGCCTGAAAAATGGATGAGGACTCTCGCTCTAAGGGATGTTAGCGAAGGGACAGGGTCGGGCCTGTCCTTTTCTGAGAATTCTTAGAACCGCTTGCACATAAATAGAACCTGAAGAAATGGAAACTTGGCTTGAAGATGTCTTATAGGGAGAGAGTATTGGTATGTGTGTATATTTATGCATACTTCAAAAAAAATGACACCCTCTTTCTGGAAACTGCTTTAGAAGTTAGGCTTATAATTGCTACATGATTCAACCACCAAATTACTGAAATGTTTCCCTCAAGGAGTATTTGACATTTTGTAGAAATTTTAATAGACTGAAGTGAATATGTCAAAAATTCAAACATTTTAAATTCTATCACTTATTCATACTTGACTCTAGAAGGAAGAAGAGCTTCCAATAGGTTTCTTTCTTTTTTTCCCTTGACTTAAAAATAATGGTGGGGATCAGAGACTAATACTAATCTCCAGGAGGACTCAGGACTTCCACCACGATGTCCTAACAGATTTCCAGGTGGCAGCCAGGTGTTAAAGTACCACACATTCGCAGTCCCTTTTTATCCTGTCAACCAATTTTTGGTTATTTTAGAAAATGCCATATGGCACGGTGATTTTGTGTTTGGGTTCTATAGTTAAACTGCCTGATTCCAGCTCCCAGCTCAGTCACTGACTGTGTAATAATCATCACATTGCCAACCTTCCCTGTGCCTTAGCTTTTCCGTCTGTTTAATGGGCTTGATAATAATGCCTGTCTCATATGGTTGCCATGACGATGAAGCAATACTTGTGAAATGCTTAATGCAGGGCCTGACACGTAACACTCGGTCAGAGCTGACTTTCTTTTTGCTTCCCTCCCTGCCTCTCGTACTTATCCACCTGCAGGAGGATAAACATGAAGATGGCTATTTGAAGAGCAGCAGCCTGGCTGCTTTTTCGCTTTTGCTAACAGCTGGGGTAGAGGGGTTTGAAATGTGGTTAGGGTTTGAGTTGTCTCTTAATTTTCAAATATCCCAGCTGCCTCTGCCTCATCAACAAGAAAATTTAATTTATCAAAACTTTAACTTTCCCAGGATGACTCTCTCTCTCTCTCTGGCATAATGTGCAGCTGAGCTTTCTCCCTGGATCTGAGGTTTGTCCTGCCTTTGCCTTTCTGAATCGCTCTGTCAGTGATGCAGCTCACCAGTTCCCTTGACTCCGTCTCCATCATCCTTCATCACTTGTTCATTCTTCTTCCTCTTTTTCATGCCTTCTTTATTCCTTGAAACCTCCTTAAAACCAGAGATCATAAAAACCACCATTTTAAAATCTGAATTTTAAATTTCGAATGGATTTTCTTTTGTAAATTGCTTCTTACCACACAACACCTAAACTCTATGGGAAAGCAGTTTTAACTGTCATATTTTGCCCAACTTGAAGTTGTCAGCATGAAATCGAGATGACAGCTTTTAAATATGTGGAGTTTGGAACACGGTATAAATGTTAATTTTTGTAGCCATGCGTGGCTTTTTGTAATCTACCAGTAGTATATTTCCAAGCTAATATTCTTCACACATATGCTCAGATCCAAGATAAATATCCAGCAGTCATCCCTGTGAAAGGCTTGCTAAAAATGAATCATTCAAGACGTTTATGCCAGGAAATGTAGGTTTTAAAGGATATCATACAATAAAACAGAAGTCACTTAAGTACCAGTGTTCATTAAATTCTACTCAAGTGACACATTTACAAGCAGTCACTTCTGTAGATAGTTTTTGTTTTCTTTTGGACTTGTTCACCCCAAATTGACAAGATGTTTAGAAATTTAAAAACTTGTCCTCTTTAGCATGTGGTGAAGCAGGAGAAGTAGTTTAACTACCATTTGAAATGGTGTCATTCAATATTTGAAAGACCGAAATTTCCTATGAGACTTCCAAAGTATCTACTTTAATTAGCTTTAGTGCATAAATTAATCGAGTCACCATTCAGAGTGCCTGCCTCTGTCTTTAAAAATGAGCTGGGGGAGAGTTTGAGGCACAGAGAGGAGGCTGTGTGACCACCCCTGGCCAGAAGGGGAGCGAGGAGGACAAGATGAACCAAGACCCCCGTCAGTCCCTCCGTCCCTGCCTCATTGAGGACTCTTCCTGTAAAAAACCTCTTCCCTCTGCTGCCCCAGCCCCCAGACCTTCCTTCGGAGCCCAAGACAGCCCAGCCTCTACTCCGTTTCCTCTCCCCACCAACTCCCAGACGTATCGTTCATGTTTTCTCTTGCATCTTACATTAATACGTTAGTGACATCCGAGAGGCTAGGACAAAGGAGAACAAACAGGGGCTCTGAGCCTGAAGTTCCTCATCTGAAAGATGGAGAGGATTGGAAACGATGTGTGTGCATACAGTGCGTGGCACACGGTTAGCTCAGACTCTGTCGTCCTAAAATGCTCCCCTTCCCTTCCTGTTATTTCCACATGTATATAAATATGCAACTGTGACAGGAGAAAGCTATTAAGTGATAACTATTTACAGTCATGCGGCGCACCCACACACATAGACGCACCCCACCACACCACAAGGAAGAGCATCCTGCCATTGAAAAGCTCGACTGCACTGTCTTTGTTGTGATGAGCAGAGAGCTGGATAGAGCTGCAGATTTGAAGCAGTTGAGAGCTTTATCTCCAAAAGAGAGAGAAGGGAGAGGGGGCTGGTTGGGACCTGGAAGAGGGAGATGTGAGAGGGGGAGGATTTGAGTTAGCTACCTGTGTAAGTGAGACTTGGGAGAAGATTGGGGAAAGCTTTACTCTCTGTCGTGCTGTGAGCCCCCCACTCCACTCCCTTCACAAGGGCTGTGTTACACTCCAGGATGTTAGGAGCTGGGTGCCTGTAGTTGACTGTACATGACGCTGAAGGTGTTTTTGGTATCAGTGTCCTCACGGTGGGCGCAAAACAGGGCATCAAAGGCTCAGGTTCCAGCAGCCTCTTCCCTTCCTACTGATACTTAATGTTATAGGCAAATGTAAGTTCATATTTTCTTAAAAATTGAGACATCCTGAGGGGTAATTTAAATCAGTGCCCCTCTGCTTGCAAGTGGCAATAGCTTTGACTTTTGTGTAGTACTCTTTCTAATTCTCTGGGTTCAGAAGCAACATATATTTTTTGCTTTTGTGCTGGGTCTTCATTGCTGCATGGGCTTTTCTCTAGTTGTGGCAAGTGGGGCTCCTCTCTAGTTGTGGACTTCTCGTTGCAGTGGCTTCCCTTGTTGCGGGGCGCATGCTTCAGTGGCTGTGGTTCCCAGGCTTCAGAGCACAGGCTCAGTAGTTATGGCACATGAGCCCAGTTGCTCCGAGGCATGTGGGATCTTCCCAGACCAGGAATCAAACCTGTGTCTCCTGCATTCGCAGGCAGATTCTTTATCACTGAGCCACCAGGGAAGCCCTTCAGGAAAATTTTTTATTTAAAAAAAAAAAAAAGCATCAAAATGTTTAGGCAAAGTTTCTGCTTCCTTTAATGGCCAAGTACTTCCTATTGAACTAACTCACCACAAATAACAACTATAGATGCTGGACAAAGTATAAAACACAACCACTTCAAGCCTCCAGGGCATGATTGGAAAGCAGCAGAAACTGAAGGAGGGTCTACTTTGATGGGGAGAAAATAGCAGTGGGGGATCTTCCCATTCTTTTACAGCTTTTCGCTTGAGGGTATGTCCCATTTGCTGTCATGTAAGGCAGAAAAAACTCCTAGAAACCCACGGTTTCTATCAAACCCACAGAGGTCATAGTCTGGGATAACCACAGCAGCTGGAAAGTGGAGAAGAAAATTCTAGTAAGGAGAGACACAGATAAGGGAACCCCAGATTCTGTGCACAAATTCTCCCCAAATCTCTGGCTGACCCTTGACTATTCATGCCTGGGACAGACTCCAAGGAGCCCATCTGAGACTTAAAAACTCAAAACTTTATATCTTCTCTAGGTAGCATCTCCCTTTTTAAATAATGCAAGTAAATTCTTGGTTTACTGAGCTCTTGGTTTGGTGTGCAGCTGTGTGCTGGGGCAAGTTAAGTATGGTTGAAATTTGACTTTGAGACCATCATTTCCGATATTAGTGAAATTCCATACACACATGAAACCATAACAAGGATGTATATGTGAAAACATGAAATAACACAGGCCACATTCAGGGCCAAAGGTCTGTCATGCGCAAAGTGGGACTTTGCCCTGAAAGAGTTGCATTAGTTTCCGAGGGCTGCTATAACAAATAATCACAGACTGAGTGGCTTGAAACAACAGAAATTTACTTTCTCACAGTTCTAGAGACTGGAAGTATGAAATTAAGGTGTCAACTGGGTCTTGCTCCCTCTGAAGTCTTAAAAGAATCCTTCCTTTCCTCTTCCTAGCTTCTAGTGGTTACTAGCAACCCTGCGTCCATCTTCATCTGGCTCTTCTGTCTGCCTTCTGTCTACACATCTGTCTCCACGTGGCCTTCTTATAAGGACACGACCCATTGAATTTAGGGCGCATCCTAATCCAGGATGCTGCTGCTGTTGCTAAGTCGCTTCAGTAATGTCCGACTCTGTGCGACCCCATAGACAGCAGCCCACCAGGCTCCTCCGTCCACGGGACTCTCCAGGCAAGCGTACTAGAGTGGGTTTCCATTTCCTTCTCCATAATCCAGGATGACGTCATCTTAACTAGTTGCAAAAATCTTATTTCCAAATAAGGTCACATTCTGAGGTTCTTGATGGTGGTGGTTTGGTCACTGACTCTTTGCAACCCCATGGACTGTAGTCCACCTGGCTCCTCAGTTCATGGGATTCTCCAGGCAAGAATACTGGAGTGGGTAGCCATTTCCTCCTCTAGGGGTTCTTCCTGACCCTGGGATTGAACTCATGTCTACTGCTTGGCAGGCAGATTCTTTAACACTGAGCCACCTGAGAAACCCTCTGAGGTTCTTAAGTAGACCTAAATTTTTGAGGGGGTAGGGGAACACTTTTCTACCCAGTACAGAGGTGAATAAAAAGTATTATGAAATATCCAGAACTTCAAGTTCTGGGTCTAAATAATCCTTAATTATTGAAGTACTCTCTATCTCGTGAAACTCTGTTATTCAGGAAAGTGTGTTGTGTGTTATGATGATGAATACCTAATTACTCATGACTCATCTATATTTTAACTTTTATCTGTGTTGTCATTAGAAGTAACAACAGTTTAATTTTATCATTATCATTTAAAATTAAGACTCTGCTAAGTAATCCTGGCCTTCTCCTGGCTATTTCTCCCTTCCATTGTTCCAAATGAGTAAAGTTAAATGAATTTGGGGGAGAATAGGGTTATAAAGCCCTTGACATAATCTGTTCTCTAAAGCAAAGCTATTCCATTAAGGAGACCTAAATTTAGGCTGTCAAAGCCCCATAGACTGAAAAGCTAGTTGTTAAAACTTATAATGAGTTTCAGTGTTGCTGCATTTGAAAATGCCTGCATCTCAGTGGTGGCCCTTGTACTAGATTGCTCTTGGAGAGGGAGGGGGTGGTAAGGACTCTTGTCTTTGAGGCTGTCATTTCAGAGATTAGTTGGAATTCCATATTTTTGACCTTCACAAATTCTTAAATTGTAAATTCATAGCAGCTGTAATTTGTAAAAAAAAAAAAAACAACAACAACAACAGTATATGGACAAATCACCTAATGACAGATCAGAGATGACTAATTTAAAATATTTAAATCAATTTAAAAGAACCAAAGAGGAAACATCCTCTCTCACCCCACCCCCACCCTTATGCCAGCCACCCTGGCATTCTCTTAACAATATCCCTGAGTTAGAGAAAATGCAAATGAAGCGTTTGAGATTCAACTTAAAGGGAAAACATTTTGCAGCTGTCATGGCTAATTTGATGATAAATATAAGTACCAGTCATTCTCTTAATAGATTTCTTGAATAAGAATCTTAGCGATGAGAAAAACATTGCCTCCAGAGCGCCTACTGATAGGCTAAGTCATGAGATGTGTTTTTGAATTTCCGTATGCCTGGAATCAGCTGTCCTTGGTGTGAAAGTGATCACCGATCTAACACTTGAAGTTGGTGCTGAGACTCAGCTGCTGGCGCGACAGGAGCATCCCCACAGGCTTTTGTGCACAATTAGTCTGAGTTCTGCTGAGGCCAGTCCAGGGAAAAGGCACTCTTAATGGGATTTGTTAGATATACTTTACAATTTTAGTTTTACAGCTTTTATTCAGCCAAGATTTCTTTTCTTGAGTGCCTGCTGTGTTTCAAGAACCAGGCATACCAAAGGAGTAAGACAAGGTCCCTGTCCCCCCACCCTGCCCCCATGACAAATTAGTAGATCATTACATCTTGAGAGGGATGGTATGCCCAGAATACTATGGAAAATCACAGGAGAGCATCTAAAGCTAACTTTAAAGAAATGTACGAAGCTCTGTTCATACAAACGTGACTTCTGTGTCTTAATAATTGAATTCAACAGTGTTACCTATAAGGAGGAAATGTATTTTGGTAAACTTATTTTTTTTAAGACAAGACTTGCCAAAACCACTGTGCTCTAAAAATAAACTAATGTCATGACTGATCTGAGACATCTTAATTATTTCCTTAATTAATTCAGTAGTCAGGTCTTGGAAGAATTAATGACCCACTCACCAAAGTCATTGTGATAATGCTCAATTTAAAGATAACTTTGCAACCTATTCTCCCAGGCTCCTTACTGAACTGAAATTGTGGACCTTGCCTTCCAGTTCTACTTGTCAGTCACACCTCTCTTCAGATTTGTCACTGAAACACTGTGTATTCTGCCACCTAACTATTTCTTTGATCTATCCTATTTTTATCCTCCTCATCATTATCTTAGTCTGTGTGTCCATCAAAGCTCATCAGGGGACTTCCCTGGCCATCCGGTAGTTAGGACTCTGTGATTCCACTGCAGGGGGCATGGTTTGATCCCTGGATGGGGAGCTAAGATCTTACATGCTGGGCAGCACAGCCCACAAAAATTTGGAAATAGTTTTTTTTAAAAGACTCATGTGGATTGTTACAATGACTTTCTATCTGATCTTCCTTTTTGAAACATAGACTTGTTCTTAAATGAATTTTTATTGGAGTATAGTTGCTTTACAATATTGTTAGTTTCTACTGTACAGCAAAGTAAATCAGCTCTACATATACATATATCCCCTTTTTTGTTGGTTTTCCTTCTCATTTGGGTCACCACAGAGCCCTGAGTTGAGTTCCCTGAATTATACATTAGGTTCTCATTAGTTATCTGTTTTATACATAGTATCAATAGTGTATATAGGTCAATCCCAATCTCCCGATTCCTCTCACCCCACCCCCTCCCTCTTTGGTGTCCTTACACTTGTTCTCTATGTGTCTCTATTGCTGTTTTGTAAATAAGATCAGCTATGCCATTTTTCTACATTCCATATTACGCATTAATATACAGTATTCATTTTTCTCTTTCTGACTTATTTCAAACTCTCTTAGAGTCTTACCGTCTTCTAATCCTCCATCAACATGAAACCCGTTTGCATCTTATTCCCACTTAAAATCTTGGCACCCCTTGCCATCCCTGACAGAGTAAAGTCCTTAGCAGAGCACATGCAGCCATTCAGCACCTGAGCCTTATCTGCCTCTCTGTATTTCACCTGGATCTCCTGCAGCAGACCCTGTGCCGTGGCAGGTGGTAAAACCCCTAGGACGTGCCCTGCTCCGGACGCGCCGCTCTCCGTGCGTTTCTCCCGCTCGTGGGCTGGCAAGCTCTGTGCATCCCACAGGACTCGGTTTGTCAGTCCCTTCCTTTGTGAGATCTTTCTGGTAGTCTCATTCTGTCCCACTTTCCCGGTACATACCTCTGTTACGAAATTTATCTCCTCACTGTAATGTGTGAGAAATTCTTCCCCTCGCCAAAATAAGGTTCACCTCTAGTGAAGGGAAAATGGGGAGGATCACCCCTTCACTCTTCCATCTCTGGAGTCCTCCTGGGCAGGGAGATGAGGTATCAATCATATGGCTTCAAAAGAATTCTTTTTTTTTTCCATTTATTAGTTGGAGGCTAATTACTTTACAATATTGTAGTGGTTTTTGCCATACATTGACATGAATCAGCCATGGATTTACATGTATTCCCCATCCCGATTCCCCCCTCCCACCACCCTCCCCATCCCATCCCTCTGGGTCTTCCCAGTGCACCAGCCCCGAGCACTTGTCTCATGCATCCAACCTGGGCTGGTGATCTGTTTCACCCTAGATAATATACATGTTTTGATGCTGTTCTCTCAAAACATCAAAAGAATTCTTGCATGAGGTGCAGGAAGGACTTGACCATACAGAGAGACTGCTTAGACCCCCTTCCATTGGCTCTGTCCTCTTACACAGTTTGATGTCACCTGCTTTCCTAGGTAGACACCTTTGATAAGTTAAAAGGAGCACCTTGGAGAACAACATGTTTAGACACTCTACCTGAGGAGAAAGACCCACAGAGCCCAATAAACTTGCCATCAATGCATCATTTTGCTGGGGCAGCAACATGTCTTGCTGTGAGCTGATGACTTCCTCTGGCCTGTACTTGTATTCAAGATTAAGGATGTCTGGAGTGTACAAAGGAAGAATAAGATTGATAATAGCCTTTAGGGGGATGGAAAGAGCGCGTGTAACCTCTCATGTGACACCCAGCCCCTGGCTCAGCTTTCCTATCTAGGGGATTCAGGGTTCGTTTCCAGCTGAGCTGTAACCTCCTGTGTATAAAGATTTGAAAATGTTCTGATCCCCTCATAAACAAAAAATCTAAAAGAAAAAAACATAAGAAATCTGGCTTTAAATGCTGCTTATTTCTTATTCATCATTTTCAAACACCATTGAGTAAGTTATTGGTTTCCTGTTAGGTTTTGAGGAGTTTTCCCCATTTGCTTAGCCTCTTGGAAAAGCCTGGCGTCTCTTTTTCCAGCAGGAATGGCTTTCTTTTTTTGTAATTTTGGTTGCACTGGGTCTTCGTTGTGGCACACAGTCTTAGTTTCCCCACAGTGTGTGGGATCTTAGTTCCCCAACCAATGCTCAAACCCATGTCCCCTGCATTGGAAACTGGATTCTTAACCACAGGGCCACAAGGGAAGGTCCCAGAAGTGGTTTTTTGCTTGAAGCAGGCCAATAGTGCCCAGGTCTGAGAGTCATAAGAAATTTCAGGCAGTGGGCTTTAGCTATGCATTTGGACATGAAGTCCAAGGATATAAATCCAACCCTAAAGTGCATGGAAGGATGGAGCCGTAGGTTCCTTCCACAGGGGCCATATGAGAAAAACTGATAGATGGGAGTCCAGGATAATGGAAGGATGTGAACACTGGGGCAAGGCAAGCCTGAAATTGAGCCCCGTACACTAGTTGTATGGTCCTAGATATGCCATTTAACTCATTAGGCCTTGGTTTCCTCTTTTGTAAAATAAGATTAATAGAAACCTTTCAAATGGAATTGTTAGAGAGAATGTTTGTAGACTGTTATGCATATTTCTCTTAAGAAACAGTAATTATGATTTTGGTTTTGTGTTGAGAGTGACGTAATGGATTCTGATGTCCCGCCCAATCCCCCGGGGGGTGCCATTGGCAGTGGTCCACATCCCGTGATTGCCCAGGGAGGGGTATACAAGGCCTGGCTGTTTTGGTTCTGAAGGACCATTCTAGCTCCAGAGCTCACCGTGGTTCAGCCAAGTCAACACCCGGCCTGCCTCACAGTTTGCCTTCTCCCTCTGCCCAGTCCAGCTTTCTTTCCATGAGTGTCAATTCCACGAGCACTCCTTAAAAACATCCTGTGTGCTAAACCCCATTCTAGAGCCACTTCCTGTGTAGCCTGTGACAAGTGATAAGGCAGGTATCCAATCCTATGTTATTTATCACCTGTTGATCTGAAGCCCAAAGATCCTGGGCACCTTGGCCAGGTGTCAGGAAGTGTTTTAGAAAGACAGGCAGAGCATCAGAAAAACTGTGAGAGAAAGAAGAAACACCTAGAGACATGAAATTTGCCCATAGGGAGATGTCTGATAATTTCCAGAAATTAAAAACATCCTGAATCCTATTCCCCATGATCCTAGGAGCACGGCAGTGTTTTCCAACATCAGCTCCCTGAAAGGAACTTGGCTCTGAGATTCACATCAATATAATTACGCAGATGCAATGATTAGTCTTTTCCAGTATTGAACTTTTAATTCCCTTTCCAATGGCAGGGACCCAGCTAGACCTTCCTGGAAGCAGAGCTGTGTTTCCCTTTCCCTGGAAGGATCTAAGAGGACTTTTCCGTAGTTCACAGCAGAATGTAAAATGACCAGACTCATTGAGTTATAATAGTTTCACGTAAATGGTCTTCACTGTCTCAGACCTGCTAGAGGCAGTTTCCAGAATTGAGTGAATTCTGTTTAGTTACTCTTCCCATTTACTTTGAGCAATGGCCCTGAGTTTTTTTAAATTAATTAAACTAGCAATAAATGTCTTAATAAACATTACTTTGTAAAATTACTGGATTTACCCTTTTTTTCCCCACTCCCTTTTTTAATCCTCACTTAAGACAAACCTGGAGCGTGATAACTCTGGTCAACTGAAAAGAGAATCAAGGACTCTGAGCCACAAGGGGACATGAGATCATTTAGACAGAGGGAAACAGGCTCAGAGAGAGAGATGACTTGCCCAAGAGATGGCACTCAGGATTTGCCTTTCCTTACTCCCTCATGCCCCAGCTCCCTGCTCAAAGCTGAACACAGAAGACTTGCATCCCTGGCATGGAACCCATCTCATCCCCATCCACTTCCCCATCCCCTGATAGAGGCGCGTCTGTATCCTCTCCCAGCAAAGAGAAAGGAGAAGACTGGTTGGTCATGACAGCCCAGACAGAGGGCTGACTGAGAGGCTGAAGGAGCACAGATCGGGGAGGAGGCAGCAGCAGGCAGAGGTCTGGGGCAGCTCCCAGCCCACCTCCTGGACAAGAGACCCTGGAGGCCAGAGGAGAAAGGTTCTGGAACAGACTCCAGCCCCTGGCAGAACTGAGACGAGAAGGGAGCTCTTTCTCTGAATTGGGTTTGATGATACCTGCCAGCTTTATTTTCTGATGATCTAGTTCATGGCAAAAGGGCAGTGAATTTTGTGCTACTTAGCCGTTGAAAGTAGATGGTAATTGGGGACTTGAACTTTGCAGCCAGAATTGGGCAGCTGCCCACTGTCATGAAAGGCAGAATTTGGAAACCTGGCAGGAAAGAACAGAGTGCCTCTGCAGTATTAAATTCCCAAGCCTAGGGCACTGAAGTTGGTACTCTTGGTACAAGAGAACGTGAAAGATAAATAAAAGTGAGAATCGTACCAACAGACCTGGATTTTCATGGAGTTCAAATACCTACTTTCTCTCCCCCACACTCCGGCAGGCTTTGCCCTGTAAGCTGCTAGTGACCAACAGGTGCTGGAGAAGAGTGGATCTAGCCCTGTGAGCCCCAGACCATCAGCTTTGGCATCACTGGATCTCATTAGGCCCCCTCCAGACCCACAAAACCAGATAGTCTAGAAGAGGGATGCAGCGTTCTGTTTTAACAACTTTCCAGGTGGTTCCAGTACAGGTTCCAGTTGGCAACCACTGGTCCAGAGCATGGTACGGTGCTGAATTTATTAAGGAAACTGTTTTCAAAAGAGCTAGCCGTTGCCTCCTACCTCACCTCTCCTCTCCACCCCGCTCCACCACTGACATAGCTGCTGTTGGGAGATTTGGGGTTTGCCCTATTGCTTCCCCCGGCCTCAGCATTTGCACAGTAAACCATCTTCCCACCATCTGCTTGTCTTCTGGCCCCAGCTGTCTCACCCCTCTCCTGGGACTTCCAGTTTTGCTGTTCCAATGAAGTTGTCTCCACTCAGTGCTGGGAGAGGGGGTAGGGCATCCATCAGTGGGACCAGAGACCAAGAGCTGGCCCTGGAGCCCTCCCTCAGAGTCCTGTCTGCTCTGATGAGAGACTTTTCAAGGGAGGCCCTAGCTGTCCTCCTCAGGAGAAGCCGTGAGAATGACCAGTCTGGTCCTAGCTAAGGACGCCAGCAGCTGTGAGTGACTGGGTGAGCTCCAGGGACCTTGGACATCCTAACTGGGAGCCGTGAGCTCTACTTGTCCCTGCCTCCCCCTTCACCTGCCAGCAGGATGGACAGTCATCTGCAGACTCCAGGAGGAAGTCCACTGGATTCTTCTCCCGTGTAGGTTATTAGAGAGTATAGAGTAGAATTCCCTATGCTGTACAGAAGGTCCTTATTAGTTATCTATTTCATATATAGTAGTGTGTCTATATCAATCCCAATCTCCCAATTTATCCCTTTCCCCCCGGGTAACTGTAAATTTGTTTTCCACATCTGTGACTTGATTTATCACTCTTTTGTAAATAAGTTCATCTGTACCATTGTTTTTTAGATTCCACATATAAGCAACATCCTATGACATTTGTCTTTCTCTATATGTCTTACTTCACTCAGTATGAGAATCCCTAGGTCCATTCATGTTGCTGCAAATGGCATTATGTTGTTCTTTTTTATGGCTGAGTAATATTCCATTGTATATATGCACCACAACTTCTTTATCCACTCCTCTGTCAGTGGACATGTAGGTTGCTTCTATGTCTTGGCTATTGAAAACAGTGCGTCAGTGAACACTGGGGTGCATGTATCTTTTTAAACTATGGTTTTCTCTGGGTATATGCTCAGGAGTAGGATTGTGATCATATGGTAGTTCTATATTTAGATTTTAAGGAACCTCCATACTGTTCTCCATGATGGTTGTATCAATTTACCTTCCCACAAACAGTGTAGGAGGGTTCCCTTTTCTCTACACCCTCTCCAGCATTTATTGTTTGCAGGTTTTTTTGCCATTCTGACCAGTGTGAAGTAATACCTTATTGTAGTTTTGATTTGCATTTCTCTAATAATTAGCAACTGAGCATTTTTCATGTGTTTTGGAGAAATATTTGAGTGGTCTTTGGAGAAATATCTATTTAGACCTTCTACCTACTTTTTGTTTGTTGTTATTCAGTCACTGAGTTGTGCCTGACTCTTTGTGACCCCATGGACTGCAGCATGCCAGGCTTCCCTGTCCTTCACTATCTCCCAGAGTTTGCTCCAACTCATATCCATTAATTCAGTGAGGCCATCCAAACATCCCATCCTCAGTTGCCCCCTTCTCCTTCTTTCCTCAGTCTTTCCCAGCATCAGGGTCTTTTTCAATGAATCAGCTCTTCACATCAGGTGGCTAAAGTATGGGGAGCTTCAGCTTCAGTATCAGTCCTTCCAGTGAATAATTTAGGATTGACTGGTTTGATCTCCTTGCTGTCCAAGGCTCTCTCAAGAGTTTTCTCCAGCACCATGGTTAGAAAGCATCAATTTTTCGGTGCTCAGCCTACTTTATGGTCTAAATCTAATATCCATATGTGACTACTGGAAAAATCATAGCTTTGACTATATGGACCTTTGTTGGCTAAGTAACGTCTCTGCTTTTTAATATGCTGTCTAGGTTGGTCATAGCTTTTCTTCAAGGAGCAAGTATCTTTTAATTTCGTGGCTGCAGTAACCATCTGCAGTGATTTTGGAGCCCAAGAAAATTAAATCTGTCATTGTTTCCATTTCTTCCCCCATCTATTTGCCATGGAGTGATGGGACCAGATGCCATGATGTTAGTTTTTTTAATATTGAGTTTTAAGCCAGCATTTTCACTCTTCTCTTTCACCTTCCCCAGAGATTTTTGCTTGAGTTGTTTGTTTTTTTGATATTGAGCTGCATGAGCTGTTAGTATATTTTGGATATTAATCCCTTGTTGGTCACTTCATTTGCAAATATTTCTCCCCTTGTCTTTTCATTTTGATTATAGTTTTCTTCGCTGTACAAAAACTTAAGTTTAAGTAGGTCCCATGTGTTTATTTTTGTTTTTATTTTCATTAGGCAGTGGATCAAAAAAGATACTGCTGCAAAATTGTGTCAGAGAATGTTCTGCCTATGTTTTCCTTTAAGAGTTTTATAGTGTCTGGCTTTACATTTAGGTCTTTAATCCATTTTGAATTTTTTGTGTGTATGGAGTTAGTGTTCTAATTTTCATCTTTTACATGTAGCTGTCCAGTTTTCCCAGCACCACTTATTGAAGAGACTGTATATTCTTGCCTCCCCTGTCATAGATTAGTTGACCATAGGTATGTGGGTTTATCTATTCCATTGATCTATATTTCTGTTTTTGTGCCAGTACCAAACTGTTCTGATCACTGTAGTTTTATAGTATAGTCTGAAGTCAGGAATCCTGATTCCTCCAGCTTCATTTTTTTCTTTCTTAAGATTGCTTTGGCTGTTCGGAGTCTTTTGTGTTTCCATACAAATTGTAAAATGTTTTGTTCTAATTCTGTGAAAAATGCCATTGGTAATTTGATAGACAATACATTGAATCTGTGTATTACTTTGGGTAGTACAGTCGTTTTGACAATATTGATTCTTCCAATTCAAAAACATGGTATAGCTCTCTATCTGTATCATCTTTTATTTCTTTTATCAGCATCTTATAGTTTCCGCATACAGGTCTTTTGCTTCCTTAGGTTTATTTCTGGGTGTTTTATTCTTTTTGATGCAATAGTAAATGGAATTGTTTCCTTGATTTCTCTTTCTGATCTTTCACTGTCAGTGTATAGGAGTATCAGAGATTTCTATGTATTAATTTTGTATCCTGCAACTTTACTGAATTCATTGATGAGTTCTAGTAGTTTTCTGGTCATGTCTTTAGGATTTTCTATGTACAGTATCATGTCATCTGCAAATAGTTGGTCATTTTACTTCTTTTCCAATTTGGATTCCTTTTATATCTTTTTTATTCTTCTCTGATTGCCATGGCTAGGACTTTCAAAACTATGTTGAATAAAAGTGGTGAGAATGAGTGCCCTTGTCTTATTCCTAAACTTAGAGGAAATACTTTCAGTTTTTCACCATTGAGAATGTTAGCTGTCAGTTTGTTGTATATGGCTTTTATTATGTTGTGGTAGGTTTCTGGAGAAACTTTTATGCCCACTTTCTGGAGACTTTTTAACATAAATGGATGCTGAATTTTATCAGAAGCTTTTTCTGCATCTATATTAGATGATCATATGGTTTTTATTCTTCAGTTGGTTAATGTAGTGTATCTCATTGATTGATTTGCATATATTAAAGAGTCCTTGCATCCTTGAAATAAATCCCACTTGATCATGGTTTATGATCCTTTAAATGTGTTGTTGAATTTGGTTTGCTAGTATTTTGTTGAAGATTTTTCTATCTGTTTTCATCAGTGATATTAGCCTATAATTTTCTTTTTTGTGATATCTTTTGTTTTAGTATCAGGGTAATGATGGCCTCAAAGAATGAGCTTGGAAATGTTCCTTCCTTGGCAATTTTTTGGAAGACCTTCATAAGGATAGATGTTAACTCTTCTCTAAATATTTGATAGAACTCATCTGTGAAGCCATCTGGTCCTGGACTTTTGTTTTTTGGGGGAGTTTTTTAATCACAGTTTCAATTTTAGTACTTGTGATTTGAATGTTCATATTTGCTATTTCTTCCTGCTTTAGTCTTGAAAGTTTGTACCTTCCTAAGAATTTGTGCATTTCTTCTAGGTTGTCCATTTTGTTGGCCTATAGTTGCTTGTAGTAGTCTCTTATGATCTTTTGTATTTCTGTGCTGTCCCTTGTAACTTCTCCTTTTTTGTTTATAATTTTCTTGATTTGAGCCCTCTGTCTTTTTTCTTGATGAGTCTGGCTAAAGGTTTATCAATTTTGTTTATCTTTTTTAAGAACCAGATTTTAATTTCATTGATCCATTCTATTGTTTTCTTCATCTCTACTTTCTTTCTATTCTGATCTTTATGATTTCTTTCCTTCTACTAACTTTGAGTTTTATTTGTTCTGCCAAGCCTCCAGAGGGTTTGGGTTAATTTCGTATATTTGATATTTTCTGCTTCTGACCTTGTCTGGGAAAAATAACTTTGGGATAAGGACAAGATGCAAATCTGTGCCTTGAGAGCCCCATGGAGAACATTTCCAAAGTGGTGGCCATCCCCACAAGCTCAGGGGTGCTGCAAAGGTGGACATGTAGCCAGGCCCCACCTGAGTGTTCTTGTCCAGGGAGAACATAGCCTCATCACTAAGGCCTTGTCATGTACAAGTCCACTCAGCCTAAAGGAAGCAGAGGTTACAGGAGGCAGAGGAAGTTAGTCGGAAAAATGCACAGGGTCCTTATGCCTGTATGTCTCTGGTTTTGATCCTCGTAATAATCCTTTGAGACATGTAGTGTTAACCTTGTTTTGTAGCTAAAGAAACAGAAGCTCAGACAGATTAAGGGACAGTCCGAGGTCACAAGCTGAGGAGTGCCGGAGCAGGGCGTTGGCTCCAAGCCCAGGGCTCATCCTCAGTGAGCCTTCCCAGGGCCCTTCCCCTCTCTGCTCTCTTTGCCTCCATCTCAACTCCAAGGGAATACAAGTGACCTGATAGGATAATTGAAAAGGAGATTTTACCAGGACTTAGAAATCCTGGCCTCTTTCATCATGGGATGTGTCCCACTGAGAATTCACCACGTTTCTCGGTAGTGGCCAATAAACAGTTTCCTGCTGAGGGTCAGAGAGGCTGAGGGAAAGGCTGCGGGATTATGAGAACCAGTGAGGATGCTGAGCTTGACACGGCGCTCCTGACCCTGGCCACACAGGCCACTCCCCTTAACCCCAGAAATTCCTGGGCTTGACAAATAGCATGTGCATTTGCCCTTTGGGGAAAAAAAAAAAAAGACAATAAAATGTATTGTCAGTTTACTGTCTTTAGCGTTGGGTGCAAGGGGATGTCTTTTTTTTTAAGTAATTTGTTTTTTTTAATTTGTTTTATTGAAGTAGTTGATTTACAATGTTGTGCTAATTGCTGCTATATAGCATAGTGATTCAGTTATGCACATATACATTCTTATTAATATTATTTTCCATTATGGCTTGTCACAAGATATTGAATAGAGTTCCCTGTGCTATACAGTAGGACCCTGGTGTTCACCCATTCTGTATATAATAGTTTGCATCTGCTGATCACAAACTCCCAATCCATTCCCCCTCTTCCCTCCCCCTTGGCACCCACGAGTCTGTTCTCTCTGTGAGTCTGTTTCTGTTTCACAGATAAGTTCATTTGTGCCATGCTTTAGAGTTCACATAAAAGTGATATCGTATGGTATTTGTCTTTCTCTTTCTGACTTCACTTAATATGATAATCTCTAGATCTATCCATGTAGCTGCAAATGGCAGAATTTCCCCCTTTTATGCCTGGGTAGTATTCCCTTGTGTGTGTGTAGCCTGTCCTCTTTACCATTCATGGGTCAACAGACTTTTAGCTTGTTTCCATGTCTTGACTGTTGTGAATAGCGCTGCTGTGAGTGTAGGGGTGCATGTTATCTTCTTGAATTATGTGTGCCTCGTCACTCAATTGTGTCCAACTCTTTGCGACCCCAGGGACTGTAGCCCACCAGGTCCCTCTGTCCATGGGGATTCTCCTCCAGGCAAGAATACTGGAGTGGGATGCCATGCCCTCCTCCAGGAGATCTTCCCAACCCAGGAATCAAACTCAGATCTCCAGCATTGCAGGCAGATTCTTTACCGTCTTTTGAGTTGTAGTTTTGTACAGATATATGCCCAGGAGTGGGATTGCTAGATCCCATGGCAACTCTACTTTTAGTTTTTTTAGTTTTTTAAGTTAATTTATGTATTTGGCTGTGTTGGGTCTTAGTTGCAGTGTGCAGGATCTTTCACTTCAGTGTACAGACTCCAGTTACGGAGCATGGGCCTCAGTAGTTGTGGCATGCGGGCTGTTTCTCAAACCCATGTCCCCTGCCTCGCAAGGTGAATTCTTAACCACTGAAACAACAAGGAAGACCCTATTTTTAGTTTTTTGAAGAACTTCTGTACTCTTTTCCATAGTGGCTGTACCAGTTTACATTCCAAGGGAGTGTTTATTTGCCCCCCAATGCTGGGCTTTCCTTACAAATTACCTGACATCTGACATAATGTTGTATAGAAGGCATAGTTTTATGAGAGGGTGTGTGTGTGTGTATAAGAAAGAGAGAATATGAGCTTCACACATAATGCTGAGTTGTTTGTTTTTTTTTCCCCCTAACAAGTTTGGCTGAGTTTTCGTAATTCTACAGCTGTGACATGACTAGTCCACTGAGATATTCAATACTGGCTGGAAAAATACAACTGAAACTTATTCAATCAGCAGCAAGAAACAATGACACTTCTAAGAGTCACTTTACTTATAAAGGTGGCCCCAGCGTAGGAAAGATGGACACGCTTGCTCTTCTTCAGGCTCAGCTCAGATTTTTTTTTTTCTTTCTTTCTGGTAACTTCCCCAAGTACAAGGAGTCCACACAGGAGCAGGGGCGCCTTGGCTGTGAAACATCATCACTGATAACTCAATAAGTCTCGCCCTCTCCTTTGCCCTGCTCTTACGAGCTGTCTGATAGCCGCTTTGAGGGGTCTGCTCAGAGGATCTTAATCGCCCCTGTGGAGTCTGGCTTGGGCCATCTGTGCTGACAGAACGTGTAGCCCTCCCTCCCGTGATGCTGACTTGGGCACGGGGACCTCCGTGTTGCAGATGGAATGTGTTTTCCCTGCCCTGCGTGCACGTCCTCTGCCCACCACACCACGTGGCGCCAAGCTGACCCGAGCGAGGACGGCCAGCGGGGCTCCCTGAGGCTCCACGCCCGGCATCGGAACCTACAGATAGCTCTTTGCATCATGGAAAGCACCCCGACTCTCTCAGTCTGCCTGTAGAGTGGGGAGGGGCGGGCTATTGGTTCAAGAAGGTGTGCATTTATTAAGGACTAGCCGGGCAGGTGGCTGCAGGAGTCCGGGTGCGTGCCGTTCCTTTCTCCGTCTGAACTCCAACTTCCCTCCTTAGGCCCCAGTCTTTCCCCCAAGGAGCCACATGACCACTGGTCCTAGGGCGGTGCTGGGACCTCCTGGTGCTACAGTCTAGATGCCAAGTGCCTGCACGGGCCCCAGCCTTGCTGCCAAGCCCTGGAGTCTGTCTCCGCTGAGAGATGGGAGCGAGGGCTCCTCTCCGGCCCTGCCCTGAGCTGCCCGGCATTTCTCCATGGAGTTGAACATCCACCCCCCCACCACCCCATCTCCTCCCGGAGCAGGCCGGCTGCTTGTCTAACTGCAGCCTCAGCAGTTCCTGGACAGATTTTGTTGGTTTACAACTAAGCAAGGAAAGTGGGCTCCTGGGCCCAGAGCTTGGCAGGAGTTCTGGCCCTTCAAAGAAAATGGAAATGGAAAGTGCAGCGGTGAAGCAATCCAGGGCCCTGCTGGTCACGTCTGTGCCCCAGAAGGCCCGGCCGCTGTAGTGTGCAAACACCAGGGCAGAACGGCACCGCAGGAATTGATTCACACTGCTCGGCTCCGCGTGCTCACGCCCTGGCCCTGAGGAGATAAGCTAACGTGGCTGTCCCCCTGTGACATTAAAGTACTTTCAGCATCTGCTCCTGAACCCGGCAGCTGGCGGCGCCCACATACCCTTGGAGGACACGGATGAGAAAGCCAGTCTTGGGCCCACAAGGAATGTAAAGTTGAGGCAGAACAGAGGCTAGGGTTTCCTCCCACCCCGGTGCCTCATCCCTCTGAGACCCCCAAGGACAACTCATTCTACTCTTGCTCCTTCCATCCTGGCATGGCCTTTCCACACCCCTGGACTCTTGTGTTTTGGGGACAGGGGAGCTGATGCCACCTCCTGCAACCCTCCATCTCCCCTCTACCTTCTCAAAGGGCCCTGAAGCCATGGCATATATATACTATATCGTCCCCTTAACTGCCTGGGACCCAGGATCTGAGGAGGGTGTAGTGTCTCTTGCCCTCTTCATGACTCAGGTAGTTGGCACTTAACAGTCTGCCTGCCTTCTGGATAAGTGGGATTGCACAGGGTGAGGCCCAGTGAGTAGGGGGCTTTCTACATATTAGCCCCTCTGATCAGGGTGCACCAGGCCAGAGTCCCTGGGATTGACCCTGTGATGGCTTAAAAAAAAAAAAAAAAGCTGTTCTCCTGCCCAGGAATATTGATTGTAAGGCAGAAAATGCGATTAACCTTGAACAGTTTAGGTCACTGACCCAGGCCTGCCTCCTGCCTCAATGCTTTCACTGGAGAATAGACAAACCGTGGAGAACCAAACCAGGCACTCCAGGAAGGCACACGAGTATGAATTCTCCAGACCTCAAGAGTTGCAGAACGGATCTGAGGGGCTCATGCATCATTCTGGACACTGTCTAGACAGAATTAAGAGGTTGCCTGTCTATGCACTACCATTTTTAAATATGTGTGTAGGTACTACTGTGGTTCATAAAATGTAAATTTATGTCTTAGATGGGTGCTTCATACGCTGTTTTGCCCTTACTCATGTCCTTGTGAGGAGAATAACCTCCAAGATTTAGCTGGATTCAGGCACTCTGCCTCGGCTCGCTTGTCCCGAAGATAAACGGCCTCAGGCTTGGAGCCCCGATTCTGTGACTAAACAGTAATCACCTGTCAGCGTGAGCGCCTGTTTCCCCAGTGTAATCAATGGCACAACATCCAGCACAGAGCACCCGGGCGAGCGTGGCACCAGGGCGACGGCGGCCGAGGGGGAAGGAGCTGGGCTCACTGGGCTTTGCCGTCCCGCCAGAGGAGAAGGCTGGCTGCCAGAGAATAGTCCGGAAAGCCCCCCGCTTAAGCCGCGGAGACCACGGAGAGGGACTCCTAGGACACGGCGGGCATCTGTAAGTGCAGGCCAGGAAGTTTTCAATCTTCAAACGCTAGGCCCTGCCAGAGGCCTGTTGTGGGGACCCACCACGAGGTCCCCCTAAATGTGACTTCCCCAAAGGCTGCCTGGGGCCCGGCCACCAGCCACAGGCCCGGTGCTCCAAGGGAGGGGTGACTGCAAGTCTGCGTGGCGGGTGCCCCAGCGCCGCCTTTGTGTTTCTGCTGGGAATTTAAACTCCATGGGGTTCTGCTCTAAGGAAGAGCTCTGCCCACGCCTCCCTCCCCTCCTCCCCTCCAGCCTTGGAGACACAGCAAGGAAGATGCTTGTCTTCATTAGTCTCCACGACTAGCTCAAAACCATGCGTCCACCACAGGTAGGGTAGGCAGGAACCTGAGAGAACTCTCACTTCATAGTGGGGAGCAGGGTTTTCACCAGATGCTGGGAAATAGGAAAAGACCCTTTTGTACTGATACGGGGATGTACATGTGTGGCTGATATTGTTGTTGTTTTTTGTGACTACCTGAAGAAAAGCCAGTGCTTCCTTTTCCTTCCTGTGAAGTGGAACAACTCCAAGGTTGGATCTACCAAACTTAATGTTCTTACCAGCTAAGAGCCATGCAAGTGTATTTGAGCCACCAACTTGTGAGACTAAGTTGTTTTTATGGAAGACATAGTTCTGTGTCTGTGTGATTTCTATCACAGAAGCACAATTTCCCCATGGCTGCCTCACGCTCCTGCTAGTATGGTTGTTGTGTGCAAGAAAGCCAACTTCTTCAGCTATTAAAGCTGCCCCCAGGGCACTTCCCTGGCCAGGGAAGTTAAGAATCCACCTGCCAGTGCAGGAGGCACAGGTTCCATCCCTGGTCCAGGAAGATCCACACGCCGAGGGCCAACTAAGCCTGTCCGCCACGACTGCTGAGCCCACACACCCTGGAGCCCAGCTCCACAGCAAGAGAAGCCTGCAACTAGAGAAAGCCCAAGCGCAGCAATGACGACCCAGCACAAAATAAATAAATAAATAATCAATCTAAAAAACTCACCCCAGGATAGACAAATTAGGGGTGTCAGATTAACAGACGACTATAGGGCTTCCCTCATAGCTCAGTTGGTAAAGAATCCGCCTGCAATGCAGGAGACCCTGGTTCAATTCTTGGGTCAGGAAGATCCCCTGGAGAAGGAAACAGCAACCCACTCCAGTATTCTTGCCTGGAGAATTCCCATGGACAGTGGAGCCTGGCAGGCTACAGCCCGTGGGGTCGCAAGACTCAGACACGACTTAGCGACTAAACCACCACCATATATAAAATAGGTAAGCAACAGGGATATACTATATCATGCAGAGAATTACACCCATTACCTTGTAATAACCTATCATGAGGTATAACCTGCCAAAATGCTGAATCACTCTGCTCTTCACCTGAAACTAACATAATCTTATAAATTGCCTATACTTTGATTAAAAAAAAGAAAAAGAAACCTCACCCCCAGCTGATCACAGTGTAGTAGCCAGCTTGGTACAAAGGAAAATTGGTAGAGAAAAATGTTCATAATATGCGCTGTCTCTTAGTATTCCATTTCAATTGCTTTGAGAGAGAGAATAAGTACAGGACATGCTGCTTGAGATAGGGTTAAGCCTATTTCCTCCGTTTAAAAATGAGTTTAAGCTTCTGTCACCCTCCGGTCGATCAGTAAGGAAAGAGTTGACAGCCCTGCCCACAATGACAATTGTTCTTAGAGTCCTTTGAAAGATCTGGTTTTATGGCCCGTCACGCTGAAGTTCCAGGGTGATTCACAACAAGGCTCTGTTGTGAGAGTAGGTTTTTCTGGTGGGAGACCCAAGGGTGTAAGAATGGGGACCGCTGCCTCGGGGTTGTGTCGTGAGAGGGAGTGCAAGGCCTGCAGAAGAGGAGGGAGAGGTGCCCACGTGACACCACCTTCCTTAGTTGAGCTGTCCCCTCGCTCATCCTTCCAATCCTGCAAGGATAAGCTTCTTAATATACACGCTGAGAGATCTATTATCCTGCCCTAGTTCTTTTTGAAAAGTATCAGGTGAGCTGGCAGAAGGGAAATAATGAGGGGTAAACTATTTTCTTTTATATTTTTTTAATGTATTTTTATTTATTTGGCTGTACTGGGTCTTAGATGCAGCATGCAAACTCTTAGTTGCAGCATGTGGAATCTAGTTCCCTGACTAGGAATTGAACCTGGTCCCCATGCATTGGGAACATGGAGTCTTAGCCATAGGACCATCAGGGAAGTCTCTGAGGGGTAAATCTTCTGAAGAGGTCTTGAAGATCTGCCCATTCTTAGAGCAGGACCAGGCCCTCCCATAACGCCCCATGGCCTTGGGCCTTGTCCCAGGTGAGATGATTCGGATCTTACAAGACCACCTTGATTTCGATGCAGCACTAAACACAGATCCACCAGAGACGAGCATCTTGGCTGAGCTGCAGAGACCGCTGGGGAGAGGCCCAGAGACGCTGACTTGCAGAGCTCCCGCTGTCCTGACACTTACCTGCAAGTCATTCTCCTCCCAGCCCATTCCAGGCAGGTCCCTGAAGGAGAAGGTTATGGGTTTAGAAGTGAGGGACCTAATTTCCTGACAGTCTGTAAAACCTTCTGGCCACCCCTCCACCTGCTATTCACTGATTCAGCAAATAAGCATTGAGGACGTCCCTGCCATATGCCAAGCCCTGTGCTGGATTCTGGGGGGTAGCTTCTGCCCTCATGAAAACTGTAGTCTAGGAGAAGGAAATGGCAACCCACTCCAGTATTCTTGCCTGGAAAAGTGCATGGACAGAGGAGCCTGGTGGGCTGCAGTCCATGGGGTTACATGACTGAGCATGTGTTCACGAGGGTGGAGGGAGATGGGTTGGTAGCAATAAAGTGGTAGAACTAAAAAAAAAATGAAAACTGTAGTCTAGAAAGGGAGCAGATGATAAATCAGTAAACAAATAATGAACAATACACTGACAGACTGTGGTCAGTGCCATGAAGGAAATAAACAGGATAAATAAAGGACCTACAAAGAGACGAGGAGGGGTCATTCTATAGGGGAAAGACTTTTCTGCACCAGAGACATGTGAGCTGAGACCTCAAGGAGATGAGGAGTGGAGGGAGGGCATCCTAGGCAGAGAGGACGCTAAGATGCAGAAGAGCCTCGGCATGCTCAGGAGCAGAGAGACTGTGGCCAGAGAGGAGGGAGAATGGTTTGGGGGAGTTCAGAGAGGAAGCCGGAACTAGCTTATGCAGGGCCTTGAGGCCACGATCAGAGTTTGGATTTTGTTCTGAGAGCAAGACAAGCCCCTTGCTGACAGCGTTATGCAGGAGCGATAATGTAATTAAAGATCACAATGTGCTCACTGCAGTTTAAAACTGTGAGGCGTGTGTATATGTGCTGTTACAGGAAGAGTCACAAGAGACCCTACGTGGGGAAAAATCCCAAGAAACAGAATACAGTATAAAATATGCCGCTGATTTTTTAAAAAAGAGAAGATGTATATGTGTATATATAGGCTTGCCTGGGTATAAAATATAACCACATTAAAGATACACAAGAAAAGAAGAAGAAGATCCAAGTTTGAGATGAACTTTTGGGAAGAGAACTTCTAACAGTGTATTTCAAATTGTAGGTCACAACTCAGGAGAGGTTCTGAAATTACCTTAGTGAAGTCATAGATAGCACTTAAAATATCAACCTACATCTTGCTAGTAAGGAGAGCATTTTGTGAATGTTGTTTTAATTATGTGTGTATATACATAACACATGTACACGTATATTAAGTGACATATACATGTACATATGGATACATGTGTTGGCTTGCAGTATAAAATGTTCTAAACTAAGCATTACAGTTGAAAATGTTTGAAAAATACATCTTAAGGATCTTCATGGTGGAAAAGTTGAGAAACGTGACTTAGTGATTTTTCACTAAGTTTTCTTTACTTCTGTCTTAATTTCCTCATCAGGCTTCTCTTCCAGATAATCCTCCTCAAATTAAAAAGAAAAAAGTCAAAACCAAAAAAAAAAGAAAAAAGATACCCAAGAAGCTGGTAAGGGGTTGCTCCTGGGGTGGGGAACTGTAGCACAGGGTGAGTGAGGTCCAAGGGAGACTTACTCTTCATAGTATATGCTTTTGTATGGTTGAATATCTTACTATGTGCCTGCATTATTTATTCAGTTAAAAAAAAAAAGTTTGTCTAAATGGTGGTCACCCTGGCCGCCGCGTGGAGCGAGGGAGAGACCGGAAGCAGAGGACCAGCTAGAAGGCTCTGGCTGGGTCCCCAGTGAGAGATGGTGATGGCTTCATCTGTGGGGTTGGTGATGGGGATGGAGACAAGCTAGACTCGGCATGTTCCACCCAACAGTCTCAAGGAAAGCTGTGTGCATTTGAGGAGGGAACTGGGCCTACCTGACTCTGTCTGCCTTCTCTGACATCTTTGTGGAAGGAAGGGTTCTTGAGCTCCTTCCAGGTGCTAAAAGCTTCAGAATTCTCAAGAATGTTGAATCCATCACAACGGGGAGGACACAGTTATGAACATGTATCCCTTTCACATCCTCACGCAACTGTCACAAGTGACCTTTAATGACCATCAAAACACAGTTACACTCCGTTTCTCAGTGGAGCTTGCTTTCTTTGCAGAGAGATGCCAAAGGCCAATACCTGTTTGATCTGCTCTGCCACCACCTGAATCTACTGGAGAAAGACTATTTTGGGATCCGCTTTGTGGACCCTGATAAGCAGCGGGTAAGTCCATATTCAAAGTATGGATGGGGGAGAGGGTCAGTCGGTAAGCTTGAGGCCTTGTCATTCATGTTCAGAGCTTAGCCTCAGGAGTCAGGGGACCAACTGGACCCTGCAGTTGGGTGTCATCTCTTCAGATCATATTGTGAGACCTGGAACACCCTGCAGCGGAGCTCACCTGGCGTGGTCCATCGATTGTTAGACACTGAAATGGCAACCTGGAGAGCTGAAGTTGTTGTTGTTCAGTTGTTCATTCGTGTCTGACTCTTTGCAACCCCTTAGACTGCAGCACACTAGGCTTCCCTGTTCTTCACTATCTCCCGGAGTTTGCTCAAACTCACATCCATTGAGTCAATGATCATCCAACCATCTGGTCCTCTGTCGACTCTTCTCCTCTTGCCCTCAGTCCTTCCCAGCTTCAGGGTCTTTTCCAGTGAGTCAGCACTTTGCATCACGGGGGCCAAAGTATTGAAGCTTCAGCTTTAGCATCAGTCCTTCCAGGGAATATTCAGGGTTCATTTCCTTTAGGATTGACTGATTTGATCTTCTTGCTGTCCAAGGGACTCTCAGGAGTCTTCTCTAGCACCTCAGTTTGAAAGCATCAATTCTTTGGTGTTCAGCCTTCTTTGTGGTCCAGCTCTCACATCCATACACAACAAATGGAAAAACCATAGCTCTGACTATACAAACCTTTGTCAGCAAAATGACATCTCTGCTTTTTAATATGCATGAGAGCTGAAGAGATTTGCCCAAAGCTGCCCGGTTAGAGGCAGAGTGGCTGGGCTGGTGTGGTAGCCCCAGAGCCCAGGGCACAGTCTGAGGCTGTCCTGTACGTTCCCCGGTAAATGGGCACGCTTGCCTTGGTCTGGTTAGGAGGGGCCTCATCTGAGTGCCACAGCAACCCTGTCCGGGCAGGACAGAGATGTAGCCTAACTGATATAGGCTTTTTGGCCCTTGCAAATCCTGCAGTTCTTCTTCACCTTCCAAAGACAGTGGTGTGTGAAGAAAAAAGGGTAAAATGTATCCTGTTCATTGTTTTTCACTTAGAATGTGTTTGAGGATAATAAGAGAGTATGTTGAGATTACAGAGATTTAAAGCCAAAGGAGACAGAGAAAAATAAGGAAAAGGAGAAATAAACTTTGATGGAGTGGCTGCCGTGTGCCAGGCTCCATGCTGGGCACACACCTAGACCTTTGAGCCGATGGATGTTGAGCGCTGAGGTGTTATGCATGAAGCTGAGAGTTTCACATAAGTTATTGCATCCTTCCCATGAATGAGATGCATACCGGCAGTTGACCATCCACTCTCCAGACAAGTGAACAGTCTCCCACAGGTTGCCTCACTTGCCCAAGGCAATTGACAAAGCCTGTCTCCTGCTCGGACCTGCCTGATGCCAGAGCCTGTGTGGTTTCTGGGATTCCCTGCTGAATTCCTGCCCTATAACCTCTAAGGTGACCTGATTCTGTGCCTTTGTTGAGGGTTTAAGCAGAGCAAGGAGGCTTGCAAGGGTCCTTGAGCACTGTGAGGAAACGGACCAGTAGAGAACTGTCCTTCTATATCTACTGATCATGTCAGAGATGGAGGAGGTGAGCTCCCCGGCTCCCCTTAGACCTCTTTCCCTGAGCACCAGGGAGGCAGAACCTGGCACTCACATCCATGACGTCACTTCCTGCTCTGCGGGGGTCTCTGGGATCTAGGATTCCTCTGGCCACGCTTGGAGGAGCTGCCCTCACCCCCCGTCCCCTGTTGTGCCTCAGGCCCTGGGCTCATCCTGATCTCAGCCTGTCCTTCAAGGCCCCCGAATCTGAAGACTACCACACGGGTCCGCTCACCCAAATACAGGTGGAAGCTCCCGTCTCTGAACCTTCTTTTCACTCTTCTCCTAACCCCCCTCCCCAAGCCAGTGTTATGAATTTGCTAGTGATTCTGGGACCTGGATTTAGCCAGACAGCTGCAAAAGGTCACCCTGGCCCTCACCACATTTTGAGGGATGCTCTCAAGATTTTTCTACCAGACCCTTGAAGTCTCTTAGACAAGCTTTCCACTGCCTGCCCACCCCTCTGAGTCTCCTCCAGCCTCACTTCTTTCAGGAGTCTCACTCCAGTACAAACTCTTCTCTCCACCTGTTGCCAAGAGGAATAGCCTGTTGTCATTCAGCCTCTCTGCCTTCTGCTGATAACGGATCTGGCATTGCACTTAGTTGTGTTGTGGTTGTTGTGTCAGTCACTCAGTTGTGTCCGACTCTTTGCGAGCCCCTGGTAGTCCACCAGGCTCCTCTGTCCATGGAATTCTCCAGGCATGAATACTGGAGTGGATTGCCATGCCCTCCTCCAGGGGATCTTCCTGACACAGGGATCGAACCCAGGACTCCTGCATTGCAGGGGGATTCTTTACCATCTGGGCCACCGGGTCAGCCCACAGTCTATCTACCTTTGTTTATTTTAATCTATGGGTCCAGTGCCCCGGGCCTTCTGTCTTCTGAGCCCCAGACATGTGCTGTGTTCATCTCACTGTCCACAATCCCGGTGTGCTCTGCACCGGCCGGCCTCCTCCGCCTTCCCAGGCACGGCCTGGAACCCCAGTCATTTCCGTGCAATTTCATCCCATGCCTTTCCTTCCCTGGGAAGCCACGCTGCGGTGGGCCGTGTAATGTGAGAAGGACCTCTTAACCACATTGAGTGGCTATAATGAGTTGCCAGCCTCATGGGAACTCAGATCAGAGGGAAGCAAGAGAGCCGAGTGTCAGCTCAGATTATCCACGTGGAGCTGATGGGAGAGCTGGCTCTTAGTGGGTCCATTAACTGCACGAACCGCGGCCCAGCCCAGAAGGTGAGATCTGGGCACCGAGGGAGGCCAGGATGTGTCTGCATGGCCCCGGCTGCTCTCCTGCCAGAGAGAGGACTCTGCCAAGACGCTCCCCGGGACTGAGTAAAAGTCGCCAGAAAAGAGAAGTGAGGACTAGCTCCTCCATCCATCTAACAGCTGAACGTTGAATGCCGAGCTGGTCACCAGTGACACAGTGGGAAACAGGCAGAGTTTCCTGCCCTCCCAGAGCTTGTGGTCAGTGCTTTTAAGCTACTTCCAGATAATCAAGCCCCGAATATCAGCTCTTCTAGCTCTCTGCAAATTTTCAAGTTTCCTTATTAGCACAAAAGCAGTAAACATCAATAATGCATTTTATAAGGCATCCATGTAGAAGTGGGAAACTGACATAGACCTGTCTCCTTGCTTCCTTACCCAAACATAAGTACCGTGGGGGGAAGAAAAATGTGTTGCTACTATGTCCAGCCTCTGTGAAAATCCAGGGAAAACAGGATACTACATTAGTTGTGGTTGGGTATCTTACAAGACTTAAATTTTAAACATCCCTGGATGCCAAGGAATTCTGAGTATGTATTCCCTCACACGAGGGCTGGCAATGCGTTGCTCAAACAAAAACGAAACACACACCAATCCCTGCCTTCTCACCGTTTATGAAATTCCACCTGCCAGTGCTTTCGAGAGCTGCTCCCAATAGCCTCTGTGTGTCGTCACTTCCCCACAATCCCACCACATCACACAGACACACACAACTCATTAAAGGGAGCCGTTCGCTACCCAAGCCAAGTGGAGTTCTGTCCCCAGCACATACCCAAGCGTTCACTGCTGCCCATCGGTACACCAGAAACATGGCTCAGAACTCTGGCGCCCCATCTTGGAAGGCGACATTGCCAGGGAGCCCCAGAAATGGCATCCGAAGCTGGAACTCTTCCCCACTTCACAGCTGGTTCCGTGGGGAGCTTATTTCAGAAAATCCTATCACTCTCTACTCTCCAAACGTACATATCACAGGCTCCTGAGCCGCTTTCACCCTGGGCTACAATCTGTCTAGCTATTTAAATCGAATACAGCAAGATATATTTGACACTGCTTCTCATTAGGATTTTCTTGGCCTGTGTTCTCTGTTTCAGCATTGGTTGGAGTTTACAAAGTCTGTGGTGAAGCAGTTGAGATGTAAGTACTGTCCATGAAAAGCTGGACGCCGCACCCCCAGGGAGGGCGGGAGGAATCCTCCCCCTTGTAGTGTGTCTTAGGAACCTTCCTCTGTCCTGAGCGGAAGTTGGCCCTAAACATGAGAGGATCTTCTGATGGTTCAGAGTCCTGTGCGTCCAGTGGGGCAGGGAGTCCCGTCGTCTTCTGGGGAGGGTCTTTGCTAATGGACACCTCTTTCCCTCTGCAGCCCAGCCTCCGTTCACCATGTGTTTCCGTGTGAAGTTTTACCCTGCAGACCCTGTGGCCCTGAAAGAAGAAATAACCAGGTAAGGCTGGTTATTACATCCCTCAGAGGGAGACCTGTTGGGAAGGATAGGAAAGAGGGGCCATAACTTCCTAGGTCCTCTGTTTGGAAAGCTCCTAACTCGGCTAGGCAAGAATTCTTCCTAAATATAGCCTTACTTCTGCGTTTCACTTCCGCATGCTCTCTTTGCTCACCTCCTCAGTAGAATTGCAACAGATTAAGGTTCTTTCCTTCAAGAAGTGTGAATACTTCATCTTAATCTGGTCATCTGCAAAGGTAACTGGAGTAATGAATTTCTCAAAAGCATTTTTTTCTTTCACCAATGATGTGGTCACCAGGGATGTTTTGGGAGAGGGCTGTGTTGCTGCTTATTGGGGGGCTTGAAATAGACTCCAGCAGCCTAAATGGCAGAGCAAGAAACTGAAAAACAAGCCGGAAAACGCTGAAGATTTTAAATTCAAGTGGGTGACATCCAGGGTGCTGACGGCCCAGGGTCGTGATAAACTCTTCGTTATGGGGGTCATGTTGCAGAGAAGGCAGGCAGCTGCACTTGAGGATGAGAAAAAATCTACAAGAGGTTCAGTGAACAGGAGAGGCACCGCTTCCTCGAGGGCTTGGTACATCTGAGCCGAATTCACTCTAAAAGTCTTGCCTCAAAGGTTCAGGCACTCTCTGAACTGGGACTCTTAATTTTTCTGTTAGAAAGATCTGATTTTGACATTAGCAAAACCTTGACGTTTCCCTGTAAAGGGTGGAGCCCTCGGTAAAGACGTGAGGCCAGGAAGTCCTCAAGCCAAGGAGGAGACGGCTGTGCCAGCCTGCTCTAACCCCTCCCCTAAAGTCTTAGAGACAACAGGGACTTTCCAAGTGGTCCCCTGCAGGAGGCGTGGGTTCAACCCCTGGCCGGGGAACTAAGATCCCACATGCAGAGCAGTGCAGCAAAAAACAAAACCAAAAACCCTTAGAGACAGCAAAGATGACGAGGTCATTGCCAGTGCAGAGACTGCTGGTCCTCTAAGGCCTTGAGACCTGTTTCTAAATCCTGAGCCCGCCCAGCCTAAAGCACTGAGGACAGTGCCTTGTGCAGTTAGAACCAAATCTCATGCCCCTGAACTGGGCACCTGCAGACTGCAGGCCCTGCTCATCCACACGGAAGTGGGCGTGCCTCCCACTTGGCTTTTGAAAACCAAGCTCATCCATATTCAGGAGCAAGCCTGTAGCATTAGGCAGGAGAGTGAGGGGAGAACCACAGTGTTTAACCACTTAAGCAGAGAAGAGTTTTGGCAAAGAACTGGCCTGCCCTGCCCAGGGGGCACTAGTGGTAAAGAACCTGCCTGTCAAGGCAGGGGACGCAAGAGACACAGGTTCGATCCCGGGGTTGGGAAGATCCCTCTGGAGGAGGGAATGGCAACCCCTCAAGTATTCTTACCTGGAGAATCCCATGGGCAGAGTGGCCTGGCGGGCTACAGTCCATGGGGTCAGACACAGCTGAAGCGACTGCGCACGCCCTGCTCATGACTTCCAGAGTGTCTGCCGTAGCTCTCCCCTCCCCCTTCCCTCACCTCCCTCCTTCCCCCCTTCTCTCTGGAAAGAGGTGAGGAGGCCAGGGCCAACCCTGAAGACCACGCTCCTGTCCATGTGTCAGGGCACGTTTAACACATCTTTGTTGAGAGCCTGACTCCCCGCCTCCTAACACCCAGCATCAGGATCACCTCGTCCACACCTCCCTGGACTAACAGAGAGGATGAGAGGGATTGGTCTAATAACCCAGAGGGCTGCCCACGAGAGCACAGCAGACACGGCCTTCCGATTTGATTGAAGGACAAAAATATACAGTTCGTTAGGAGGAGATCTTAACCATAGACTCTTCTAAAGCAAATGTCACTGCATAATACTCATGTGCCCCCCACCAAAGGCAGCAGAGACCTGGGGGCTCAGATCCTGTTCTGTTACTTCTGTGTGGCCTTGAGCATAAAATCCTTAACTTCTCTGACCTTCAGGTTCCCTGTTTATAAAATGAGGATGGCAGTAGTACCTCACAGCTTTGTCGGGAGGATTAACCACTACACGGGGTCTTGTACTTCTTAATGCACCCCCAGGGAGCCTGGCATTGAGCCAAGGCTCACTGTTCACTGCCAGGCCCGTCACATGGCCTGTGGACCCCAGGGGCTCCGCACAGGCCACAAGTTCTGGCTTTGCTCCCTTGTTGATGTGATAATCCCCACACCTCTTCTGTCACAGACGCTAGCTGGGGACACTTAAGCAGCTGAGGCCTGAGAAAGCCAGGGTCAGGCTTCTCTCCACGTCAGCAGACTTTAAAGACAATGGCAAGAGTGTGAACTCCACCCCACTCCACACACATGTATGCCCACCATCCTCCACAGGGGCCCCCAGCCTCCAGGATCTAATGCCTGATGATCTGAGGTGGAGCTCAGGTAATAATAATAGAAGTAAAGTGCATAAGAAAGGTGATAGCTTGAATCATCCAGAAACCATCACCCTCCACCCGCCCTGGTCTATGGAAAAGTTGTCTTTCACGAAACCAGTTCCTGCTGCCAAAAAGGTTGGGGACCAACGCTCTACTGTTTTCTCCCTGCTCTCCACCTCAGCGGCCCTCCTTCCCTCGGGCACATTTTTTCCAGGCGTTGCCAGGAGTGTGACTCTTAGGGCGCCTGGGTCTGCTTTGGAGTCTGTGTCCCTGCTCCCTGAGGCGTTCTTTGGAGGCCTGGGCTTAGCTGCATCTAAGTGGGTGCCTGCCCTCGCCTCATTCAATGCCCACAGTTCACTCCTGGCTTAGAGCCCTGCACCCCACCTTCCTGCCAGACTAATTTAGCTGTCAGTGTGTTTCTTCCGGGCAATATTGGTCCTAAATTTCACCGCCGTCTCGGCTGTCCCCATAAAGCCAGGCTGAGAGGAGGGATGAGGTAGGGAGTAAAGAACTGTGCTTCAATTTATCTCTTGGATTCTTCCCAGATGATAAATTTAGTTGCCAAATCCTGATTAATCTCTTTTGTCATTTTTTAAAGTAATAAATAGATTTTCTTGTCTGAGCTAGAGACCAGGCAGAGAAAATGGGGATTAGGCACCAGATTTAGCTTTTAACAACGGCTGCAGGTGTTCGAACTGGTTGAAAGATCAAGCGATAGAAGGAAACTGAGTGCCAATTGGGCCCCACCTTCCAAGGAAGCAAACAGCCCCGACACATGTTTGAACAGGTGCTCAAAAAATGTTAATAGATTTTTTTAGGCCATTTTAAAAAAATGTTAATAAAGTGTATAGGTAATTTATTCCAACAGCGAATATCATTGGAGCTTTGCTTAGGCTAAGATGGGTTGGCAAACTTTTTCCGGAAAAGGCCAGATAGTAAGTATTTTAGGCTTTGTGGGCCATATGGTCCCTGTCACAACTACTCTGTTCTGCCATTGTCATGCAAAACCAGCCGTGGACAACACATACATGAATGAGCATGGCTGTGTTCCAATCAAATGTTGTTTCATCTCACTGGGGACCCTGGTGGCAGGCTTAGTTTGCCAGTCCTGGGCAAAGGCATCAAGAAGACCTGAGTTCAAATCCCAGATTGTTCTTTAGCTGGATATGGGACAAAGCAAGCAGCACTGCCTCTGATCATTCCCTCTCCTCGTGTATGAGACAGGGATTAAAAACAGTAACCACCTCATCGAGTTGCTGTGAGGATTAAATGAAAGAGTGCATGTTAAAGGCACACAGCATATCTAAAAGATGACGGAGGAAAACCTGAGTAAATCACTGGAATGTAAGCTCCATAGAAGGAGGACTCAGTTTGTTTCTCTGCTGTATTCCCAGCCGCTGTGGCTGTGCCTGGTACAGGCGGGTGCTCTGAACTGGATGGGTGGGTGGGAGGGAGGGAGGGAGGGTGAAGAGGCATAGGATGTATAAGCTCTCTGAAAGTGAAAGTGACGTCGCTCAGTCGTGCCCGACTCTTTGTGACCCCACGGACTGCAGCCCGCCAGGCTCCTCTGTCCACAGGATTTTCCAGGCAA
The DNA here is from genome assembly GCF_019320065.1 of Cervus canadensis. Lineage (NCBI taxonomy): Eukaryota > Metazoa > Chordata > Mammalia > Artiodactyla > Cervidae > Cervus > Cervus canadensis. The sequence goes on along the minus strand of NC_057402.1, from coordinate 14,499,915 downwards.
GAATACTGGAGTGGGTTGCCATTTCCTTCTCCAGGGGATCTTCCCAAGCCAGGGAGCAAACCCAAGTCCCCGCATTGCAGGCAGACGCCTTATGGTCTGAGCCACCACGGAAGTCACAGGCTCTCTAGAAGAATGTTAAAGGTAATGAAACATGAATCTCTAATTCCAAGGAGCCCACAGTCTAGTATTGGGGAGGAAGACATAAACTTGATCACAGTCAGGGAAAAGGAGGGCAGAAAATAGAGGAAGCCAGGGGCAGAGAGGAAGCCAGGGCCAAAGGGTCTTCTGGAAGAAACTCTTCAGAGGCCACCAGTGCTTTCCAGAGTTCAGACCCTCTAATTGTGGGAATATCTCTGGATTCATCCCTACCCTCTGATGTCAGAAATCACAATGCCAATGCTAGTACCTTGGACGTACGTGTTCCAGAAACGCTTGAGTTTTCCTCTGTCATCTTTTAGGCTCTCGCACAATCTGCCTTTGCACGGTCCTCCATCCATTTAGGACAGCTTGGCATCTAAACAAAATCGGAGGTGAGGTAAAGCCTCTTTGAAGCAAAAAGGAGAGAGGCAGAATTCAACCAAAAACATGTGCTAAAGAGCAAGCCTTTTTGTCTTAAACCTGGTCTAAAGCTGATTGCTCTTTTTTTTCCAGTGAGAATTTCTCTCTGATGACAAGGATTTCTCCTGACTTCATTTAGGACCTTTCTCTCCCTAACCATAGCTCACTGAATTAACCACAGGGGTAGAAAAAGTATCAGGTAGAAAAAGCTTCTGTTTCCTCAGCTCTAAAATGTGGGAATTAGGCTCTGTGACTCCTCCTCTGAGGTTCCGAGCCTGGGTACCCAGCCTGCCTGCTCGTCATGAACAGCTGGTCTGGGCAGCCCAGCAGGCTGACCCCTCACCTGGCAGCATAGCAGCCCTGAGGACAGAGCCCCCGGCAACGAGACGGTCTTCCTTAGGCCTTTGTGTGGCGGGGGAGAACATGTCATGGCATCTTGGGGATAGGCATAAGGATGCTATGAGTCATGTGAGATGGATTTTCATGACCGACCACAATGAGTCATTGGTTACCTTCTCAAATGAACAAAACACCAAGCTTGATGGAAGCCGCTGGGGCAGAAAAGGAAGGGGGGACCCCCTGGGTAACTCCGTTCCATGGAGCCATCATTTGCTTCTTTCATGAGCTTGTCTCTTCCCGTCCTCTGAAGACTGCGGTGTGCTTCTTTAGGATGCTGACGTGCCCCTCCCTTGTCCCTCCCGTCCTGTGATCGCACCATCACCGGATCATATTCCCACGGCCTGCCCCTTGACCTCCCTGTAGCTGTTCTGCCTCCAGAAGGCTGAAGGAAGGCCGCCCTGCAGTGGAAAGCCTTGTTTCCTCTCCAACTCACCCGAGGACCCTGTCTTGCACCGATTGTGGTTCTCGCTGTGAGGAGGCATGTATCCCCCTTAGGGAGCAAATCAGAAGCTCTGGACAAGCCTTTTCAAACCCAGACTCACATGCTCCCCACCCCGGGGGATGTTCTCCTCACCACCACATTGAGGATCGTTGCCCAGGGCCTCTGAAACCTCTCCTTCAGTCCAGTAAGTGCTGTCCCTGAATGTTGGATCCAGACAAGCAGAGGGGTGTGGGCAGAGTGATGCGTGAACTCAGGTCCAGGAGGTGATTCACGAGCAGGAGGCCAAAGGCTTGCTGCCACGTCCTCCCAAAGCCTGTGGCAGGTGGGGGCTGGAGGGGCGAGAGGAAGAGAAGGCCCAGCCCCTCCCTTCCACACATCTTGTAACATTCCACCATGGGAAGCAGAGTGTAGACAAACTGGATTTGGTAGTGGTTGTTGTTCACTTGCTCACTCGTGTCTGACTCTTTGCGACCCCATGGACTGCAGCACGCCAGCCTTCCTGGTCCTTCAGTATCTCCCGGAGTTTGCTCAAACTCATGTCCATTGAGTCGGTGATGCCATCCAACCATTTCATCTTCCATCGCCCCGTTCTCCTCCTACCCTCAATCTTTCCCAGCATCAAGGTCTTTTCCAGTGAGTCAGCTCTTTACATCAGGTGGCGAAAGTATTGGAGCTTCAGCATCACTCTTTCCAATGAATATTCAGGGTTGATTTGCTAGATTCAGTTTAAAAAATTACTATTTACTGCATGACGTAATTTTCCTTCAGTTTTCCTTGGCAAATACTGGGTCGATCGGGGATATGGTCAGTGAGAAGAGGAGGGGAATTCTTATTAACTTCCACACTGCAGTAGTCACCCTCCCTTTGGTTTGAGGAGGGTGGTCCATCCTAATGTGGTTAGAAGGATGCTTTTGAATTTCCTAGGGACAGTGCTTCATAGATTTTAATCTATGTCCAGATCACCTGGGGATCTTGTTAAACTGATTCATTAGGTCTCACATGTACTTGATTTTCCATTTCCAACAAGCTCCCAACTGCTGCTGATACCTCTGTAAGATGGGCTACACTTTGAGTAGCAGGGCTTGGAAGAGAATGACGATTACTCCGTTTCTATTTAATTACTTGAATCACCAAGCCCCGGGCTCTGAGTCACCTGCTGGTGACCCCCCTCACCCTAGAAGTTGTGGTCTGCTTTCTTTTGAGCATTCTCACATGATCCAGGGGGCATGGAATCCTCTGTGTTATTTTTCAGCCTGAAAACAGAAGCATGGAAACCTCAAGTTGTCCAGGAAGAGCCTAATTTCTTTTTGGTTCAAGCTAATGAAATTTAAGGGAATTTTACTATATTCCCAGGGCTTCCCTTGTGGCTCAGCTGGTCCCTGGGTTGGAAAGATCCCCTGGAGAAGGGAAGGGCTACCTACTCTAGTATTCTGACCTGGAGAATTTCATGGACTAGGTAGTCCATGGGGTCGCAAAGGGTCGGACACAACTGAGTGACTTTTACTTTTCACTATATTCCCATTACTCCTGTAGGGATGCTGTAGTTATCCATGACTATTTAACAAAATGCCACAAAACTTAGCTTAAAATCACAAGTATTTCTCATCTTTGAGTATCTGTGGGTCAGGGATTCAGGGGCATTTTAGCTAGGGGGCTCCAGCTCAGGGTCTTTCTTGGGGTTGAAGCCAAGAGGTGGGCTGGGCCTGTGGTCATCTGAAGTCTTGACTGATGCACTTCCACCATGGTGTACTCACATGGCCGTTGATAGAAAGCTTCAGTTCACTTCTAGCTGTTGGCAGAAGGCCTCAGTTCCTCACCACATGGACCTTTCGGCAGGACTGCTTAAGTGTCCTCGAGCAGAATGAGTGATCTAGGAGAAAGAGAGAATGAGGGAGGAGGCTGTAGGGATGTTATGACCTGGTCTCAGATGTCAGACATTATCATTTCTGCTTGACTCTGCTTGTTTGAAGCAAGCCACCGAGTCCAACCCACACTCAGATGGAGCAAATTAATACTCCACTCTGGAAATGTGGAGTATCGGGGAATTTCTGGACTTTTTTTTGTTTTTTGCCTCACTGCATGGCTTGTTGGATCTTAGTTCCCCAACCAGGGATTGAACCCACACCCTTAGCAGTAAAAGCATGGAGTCCTAACCACTGGACCGCCGGGGACTTCCCTGTGGACATGTTTTAAACCACCACAGATGCCCCCTGGCCAAAGAACTGCTGTGGTGGGTGACTCACTTAAGGACTTGATACCCCTGGCTTCTGCCCTTCTCAGGGGATCTGTGATGTAATGAACATCAGAGACTCCACTCCTCACAAAGACCTTTCAAAATGGAGCGTCAACAATTCTGTGGTCACAGGGTCCACCCAACCACTTGTGAGACTACAAAGCAGCCATGGCATAGGGAGGAATAACATGGTGATGAAGAGCCGACCTCGGTCTTGGACTTGAATCCTGGCTCTGCCACCTTCCAGTTATGTGCCCGTGAGAAAATCACTGAAGCCTCAGTTTACCTTATAAAAAGGGGACAGTAACAGTATCTGTTCTCAGAGTGGTATGTGCAAATTAGCTGAGAGGCTGCAGTAATCCCTGGACTGGCAGATGGTAAGTGCTCAATACACGTCAGCTACCATGTGTTGTTCTTGAGAGTCGGCCTGCTTCCACCTGATGTGAGAGCTCCCTGTGGTTGAAGAAATACTAGCCACAGGTTTCTGTCCATCCCTCACCAGTGCCTCTTCCCACGCCTTATTCAGATTCTGAGAGATCTGGTTGACCTCTGCCAATAAGGAGGGCTGTTCCACATAAGGACAGGTCCACTGGCAAGCAGAGGCAGATCCCTCCCAAGGGCTAATTCCTTCACCACATTTCTGCTTCTTTACTGGTTACTTCCTTACCTGTCTACCTACCTGCACTGGGTCTTAGTTGCAGCACACAGGATCTTCAATAACCGTTCGTTATGGCATACGAGATCTTTAGTTGCGGCACATGGGATCTAGTGCCCGACCAGGGATCGAACCCGGGCCTCCTACATGAGGAGCGCCAAGACTTAGCCACTGGATCACCAAGGAAGTCCCCTGCTTCTCAGGAGATGTCAGCGAGGGTCCGAGGTAGAGAGAGGCTCCGTCAGCTCCTCTCTCATGACACAGGTTGCTTTGTCGGTGCTGAGTGACTGGGGTTGGCTCCTTCCAGAGCCCAACACTGGGCACAGTGCTTTTAACCAGGAAAGACCATTTCTGTTTTGAGCTGCAGAAGGAAACTGACAGGTCATTTGGAATTGAACTTCAAAATCAGTTCAGGGCAGAGTGCTTGAAAGAGTCTAGTCCTCAGGGATATGAAAAATGTATTTGTTCTGGGGCATGTTTTGAGATTTTTGTTTTAAGGTAGTAAAAGTGTCCTGACAGAGATTTTGATAGGCTGATATTACATATTTATGTCTTTAAAGCAATCAAAGAAATCCTTTATAGTTCATTCTCTGTTTTCTCTCCAGGTATTTAGTCTTCCTGCAGATCAAAAGGGATCTCTACCACGGCCGCCTCCTCTGTAAGACATCAGATGCTGCCTTGTTAGCAGCATATATCCTTCAAGGTAATGACTTTTGACAGGATAAATTTGCTTTTCGTGCAAAGTACTGATTACATTATTTCAGTTACCACAGATGACTACCTCTTGGATATAAACAGTATCTTGAAACGGAGTCCAAGTTAAAGGACTTTGCCTGGACTCCCTTGATCCAAAAAGCTCTGACCACTCAGCCTCAAGTTGTCTGTACCTCAAGTCTTTCTGGCAGCCCCTTCAAGCCATTCAGACTCTGTTTGGTGTGGGGAGGGTGGGAGGAGGGGGCGTGTTTCCCTGCATCCTTGGTTGATAAAGTTACTAAGCCTCTGGAGAGTAATCCAAATCTGTTTGTTTTGTTTTGTATTTTTTCCTGTCCTTCTGTGCAAATCTCAAAGATGTGAAGCGTCTTGGGATTCTGGTGTCAGTTTCAGAGACTTCTCCATTCAGAGTGCTCAAAGTTGAAAATGTTTCCAAGTTACAAACCCATTTTCTACACACAAATAAGAATTGGGGCTGTACCCAGCCAGTACCCAGACTGGCTTTCCTTTTTTTTTTTTTGGCAAAACAGAGGGAAAGCTGTGCACTCTTCATACATCATCCCTTCTCCTTTCATGAGATGCAGGAGATTCCTAAGTGCCACTTCCTGGACTTCTGTTAGTCCTTCAGCCTGAAACTGTCACTGGGTTATTTTGGATCATAGCGCTAAAATCGCGGAGTTTCTACCAAAGAAACTGAACTCATAATCGGAAATCTGTGAACTCCAGGAAGCTACTTTGTGAATAGAACCTTAAAAAAAAAAAATGCTTGCCAATAAGAAACTAAAGTTCTTCCGGCAAGAAAAATGTCACAGCTGCGTTATGAATGTAAAAGTCATTCTGTTGGAACTTTGACTTCTGAGACTCCTGTTTTAAAAATCTACCTAAGTAGGAAGTCTGGAAGGTGCTTGCCAACTTTAAGGTACCCAAAGAGATCCCTTTCGTTTATAAAGGAAAACCTGGTCCCATCTAAGTGAAATTATAAACTCTAGTCTTTTCTTTAGTTTTACCCTGACAGCCATATTGAAATTTTTTTGTGTGTTTTAAAGAAGTCACTGATATCCAACACTGATGTTTCCCACTGGGAGCTTTCTAAGTAAAATTATAATAAATGACCCCATGGCTCAAGGTCATTTCAGACATTAAGCCCCAGGAAACGTTTAGTCTCTTGCTAAATGATAGAAATTCCCAAGTAATTTGGAAGATACTATCAAGAGACTAGTGCCACAGAACAAGACTCAGTTGTGAAAAAAGGGCACATTTTTTTCCTTAATATTTACTCCTCACTCTAGACTTCTCACCTGCACTGGCTGTGGTTCTCACTAGGGAAGGAGAACAGACAACCACACAGCGGCCGAACTGTTCAACGTCCTTCCTCCTAACGTACACACAGCGTTCCCTGTGGAATGCTCCCTGTGGAGAAGGCTGGGTTCTGACCTAGAGATACACTGTGAGCAGAGTTCAGAGATCTAAGGTCTCAGCAGTTGGGGGATAGACTCTAAATTTTCAGGAGCAGGAAGCCCCCCTTCCCTATAGGGAACCGAGGAGTCAGCCTGGGGACCCGATGCTCCTGAACCCCGTGGCACTCTCCGGTCACAGCCAGTCTTCCACTCTGCAGGCTTCTCCAAGGGGCCTGCACCTGGTCAGCCCTCAGTGACTTGTTACTTAGATGTATTCACTTGATCTGATTTGGACGAGAGTTGAGTTCTGAGTCAACTTGGGTCATGACTCTGTTGGGTCATGCCTCAGTCATCATTTGGCCGTGTCCCTGCTAAAATCCTCAAAACGAGACTTAGACTTCGGATGTGGCCAAGGCCCAAAAGATTCTGATCTTCTGATCTGGCTCACAGTTTTCCTTCGCTGCCACAGAGAGCTTCGCTCCCAGGCTCTCTCCTCGTGGCTGAATGGATGTGGGCGTGGTGCAGGGGTCTGCTGTTTCACAGCAGTTTTACACGTGGTGGCCTCAGAACACAGGCTCAGCTCCACTCTCTCCACGTGGCCCTGAAACCAACACAGTCCATGTGCACGTGAGGGAGAAGCTGGGCCTGCTCCCGAGGACCTGCCCTCTGCCCCCCGCCCCACCCCCCCCACCCCACCGACAGTCGTGCTCAGGATCCCTGTTCTCGGCAAATCTGGTGCAGACTCTGGCTTTCGCTGTGTGTGTTAGCCTCCTGTTGTGTTGCCAGTGACGATTTACCTGTCTCCACAATTGTCTTCCTCTGCTTTCCTTTTGCAAGCGGAGATTGGGGATTATGACCCAGGAAAACACCCCGAAGGCTACAGCTCCAAGTTCCAGTTTTTCCCTAAACATTCAGAGAAGCTGGAAAGGAAGATCGCTGAGATTCACAAGACAGAGCTCAGGTGAGTGTCCCTCGGCTCAGGCCAGGCCACCGTCTCCCCCACAGCCCGTGCCCGCAGCACCGGCTCCAGTAGACCCAGCCCTCCTCACTCCAGGATGTAACGATGTTCCGTTCTCGGTGATCCACTGATGGTACAACCCTAAGGCCCCCTCTCCAAGAACAGTGGTGTAGGCTGAGGCTTAAAGGCAAGAGAGATGCTATATTGTAAGGAAAACGGAGAAGGATTTGCCTCTGAAAGGTATTTGCTTCACTAAGATAAATGAAGAGACTGGGGCGGGGCAGAGGGGGCCCATAGGGGTGTGTGGAGCAGAAGTATGAACCGGGGGAAAGGAAAACATAAAAGAAATAGCAAAAGAGAACAGAGAGAAGAGAGGACAGGTTAAGAAAATGGGCCCACCTCCACCCCTGGTCTGTGACTCTGGGTCAGCGGATAGGACTGAGCAGGGCCAGATGCTCTGGTTGCCCAGAGATTCCCGGTTCGGGGGGTGTGACTTTAACACTGCCTCCCTCAACCCCACACCACTGTACCCAGGGAAGGAGGGGAGAAGCAGCTAGAAGCAGGAGGTAACTGTCCTCCTCAGGTTGTCCTAGCTCACCCAGAATATGCCCAAGTCCATAAAATAGTATTAATGCATCCTTTCATCCATATGAAATAAGGTTTTCTACAAAGGTTGATTTTTATCTAAAAATAAAAAAGCAACAAAAGGGTGTTTAGGCTCTCCTTTGTATGGCATGCTGGAGTTGATGCTCCAAACTGGTTAACTATGAAGAAAAAATTTACATTCAACACAGCATATTAATACAGTACAATTTTTAAAAATCTTCTAACATATTTTTGTAACTACATTTCTGGGGAAGAACAGTGCCCAACAGGAGGGGGGAAAATATTCCTAATGATAATATTAAGCTTAAACTAGTTGCTAACTGATGACCCCCCCCCCCCCAAAAAAAACCAAAAATATCCTTCACCTGCACTCAAAGATTTTACCTAGAAATATGTCCCCAAAGCCTCCTTATCATTATAAACAGACCGCCTGCCCGCTCTGTATGGCCGGATTGGACCCCACCCTGCCTAGAGGAATGGAGACCCCTCTAGAGGTGGAATCCCAGCCCCTCCCACGGCTCCTCCGATCAGTCTTAGCGAATAGCAGCCCCTTGTGGTAAAAGTCAGAATAGACACAGATGATGACGGATCATAGCTCATTCAAAGGAGAGATCAGGGTTTGCTGGAACTGCCCGGAGGCGCTGCCAGGAAGATTTTAGAAGTCAGAGCACTGGGGACAGTCCTCCAGAAACCTAACAGAAGTCAGGGTGATCCCCCAGGAAATGATGCCCATCTGGAGGGCCCCAGAGGGTTGGGCCGACTCCAGGGGTGAATGGAGCCCACGGAGCCCTGCAGCCTCCAGACAGGGAGCAGAGCCTCCCTGGAAGGGGTGTGGGTGCTCAGTGGCCTCGGGGGCCTGGCTTTCTGCCTGCTGCGCCAGCGTTTTCCCAACACCTTCCCCGTGTCCCTGGTGCGCTGGTGGAGGTACATGTCTGCGGTCCACAGGGCCCTCACTGCTCACACAGGCTCAGCCTCATCTTCATCACGTAAAACTGGTGTTTCCTCTCTCCGGCTCTGAGATCCTTGAGGGCCCAGGCTGTGCATTATATTCTGTGGTATGTTTCACACCTCGCCACCCAAAGGCTGCTGAGGTGTTGATGGATTGCTGCCTCTCCGGAAAGACAGGAGTGGGAATCCGGGGTTGCTCCTCCTTGGGAGGGTTTGTCTTCCCGCCCTGCCATAGGACTTGAGGCAGGTGATGACCTTAGAGAGTTCCAGTCCTGTCCAGCAGCCGTGGGAGTTGTTGACTGCACAAACTGCCCGCCCCCTCCTGACCCTGAAGCCCACCCCACATCACTGGAAGGACGTCAGCTTGCCAGGGCGCTGGACGCTGAGAGCCCGTGTGACCCGGCCTGCCCCGGTCCTGTGCGGAGCCCGTCCACGCCTCTGCTGAGGAGCCAGCAGGAGGGGGACGAGGCTCAAGGCTGCTGCTTCAGAGGGCTTGGTGCCAGCACTGGTTTCTTCCTTTTTCTGTCTGTTTCCTCTTCATAGTCAGCCTGTGGGCAGGCAGAGCTATGGTGGAGTCTGGGGAGCTCAGCAGCGTCTCTCACTGCATCTCTTTTCCTTCCAGTCCCGTGTTCCCTTCTGGTAAAGGAAGACGGTTAGGCAACAAGATACACAGGTCCTGTCTTAGTATCTCAGTCTAGATCAGAAGGCCTGCAGGCAGCCTACAGGTGTATTTTTTTCTGCCCCCATCATATTTAAAACTGGGAAATGCCACATCAAAATCAGTATGTCTGAATTCTCTTTAAAAATCACACCTAGCAATGCTGGGCCCTGCTTTCCAACACTACCATCTTGGAGCTGGAGAGCAGCTTCCCTCATTAGATGGGGCAGCATTCCCAGTTTGCCATAGTCCCCACCACTCCCTATGGTGTTACACTCAGCCCATGTATTCATCACACAGCCTGCCTCACTCTGAAAACATCTGAGGGTTTGACCCTAGAATACAGTCTGTGAAGTTGGTCCTAGGACAGAGCAGGGAGCACACCCCATGGAAAAAAATAAGAGCGTGAGAGACCCTGGGCACTTCTTAATTGAGTTCATCTCAGGGGAACCTATAGGAACAGGAAATCCTGAATCGCTTCGTTTTCTTTATTCCAGTGGTCAAACACCAGCAACTTCAGAGCTGAACTTTTTAAGGAAAGCGCAGACATTGGAGACGTACGGAGTGGACCCCCACCCGTGTAAGGTAAGGCACCCCCGTGGCTGGAGACGGCACTGATCTTGCCCCCTGCCCATCAGAGGATGACAGGGAGGGACCTCATCCCTGCACCCCCCTGCCCCTTCAATATTGGAATGATTGGCTTCATTAGTGACAGAGGCCAGAGAAAACATCTCATGGTGAAAACTCCTCTGGATTCCACGCTGCAGAATCTTGTGCCACATCAGAGCTGAAGCATACAGGCACAGTCCATCTAGATAACAAATCCGAAACCAGGGCCCGCCTTTGGCAGCCGTGGGTAATTTGATGGAACCAAGGAGAGGCGGAATGTGGGAGCCCCCCCCACCCTCAGGGAATGATCAGAGGCAGCTCAGTGCACGGCCCACCCTTCCCTGACCCATAATCTAGTTTCTGTCCAGGAGTGGGTTTTATTGACTGTAGAGCTGCAGTGGAGTCACACTTAATTCCATTATGCGCCTGTGAGGGCGGGACGGGGACCAGCCCGGGAGGCTCTGCCAGGAGAAACCCTCTGTAATTACTCACATGCGTCTGGTACTTGGGAGATGAGCTCGGGCAGCCATGGACACCGAGGAGAGCAGTGGAGACCATGGCCCTCTCTCCTGTCTGTCTGTGGCTGGATCCCCGCATGTCATCTCATTCCAGCTCTGACGCTGCTGGTCTCTGCCTCAGTCTTTGGATCTGTGCCTCTTTCTCTCCACCACCAGAGAGACCCCAGTAAAACTGACTCCTAACATTGACCTCTCATTCCTAAAAAGTGAGGGGCAGCGTAGGCTTCCAACGAGAAAGAGCAGAACAGAAACCAAAGAAGCCAGAATTACTTTTCTCGTGGTGGCCCCTTGGTGAGGAGATGCTCTTGCATAGTATTAAATGCCGAAACTTCAGTTAACTTTGAGAACGTTCTGGCACTCAGAAACCTGGCCACCGTCCCAGCTCCACAGTTCCTTGTCCACCAGCACAGTCTACTGACAGATAACCCATGTTCTTGAGGGCCAGCACTGTCAGAAAATACTGTCATGCTGGTTTATACAAAAAAAAAAAGACATGGGTATGTGCAAATGAATTAGCAGAGCTTCCTGAATAATGCCTTCTGCACCACCAGCGTAGTTTAACCTGCGTCGATTGCTCAGATACCAAGGGCAGAGGGCTGCAGAGGAGCAAAGAGTGCTTTGGGGTCAGCCGGCCTTGGCTTCAGTGCTGGCCTCCTCCTTACTGGGGCCTTCAGAGGCTTCTCTGAGCCTCCCTTGCCTTGTCTGTGTGAAAGCCCTCAGCAGATACCCCTGAGTCACTTCAGGACCTTAGGAGACACCGCTGCCTTCTTTTCTTCTCTGCCATCCTGTGTGTGGCTGAATTTGTTCCGCGTCTTCTCACAAGACTTTCAGGACTGAGCGATTCCTGGCCAAGAAACAAAAGCGGAATCATCCCGTTTCCCAATGGATTCAAATGAAAACTGGTAATAAAATCAGGTACAACTGCAGGAGAAGACGCTGGAGAAGAAACCAAGCTGGGTCTTTCAGGAGCCTCACACATGAAGCGGCACACATTTAGGCTGCGTCAAGGCCACGTGCATCTTATCATTATCACTTTGAGAGCATCCGTACTGTCTGACCTGCTGGGTGTGTTTTATTGGGAAAATGATTTTTCTCTGTGTCAAGTGTTTCTGCACTAGAGCTTTTGGCTTAGTAATAAACACATGAGACCTTTTGTTGGGGAAAAAAAAAAGATGTAGCTGCCTAAAGATGTATATGGTCCACAGAAGATGCCAGGTCACCTCTGCATTTGACCCCACATCTGTTCAGTCCCTTTGAGGAGAGGAGGGTCGCTGGGCAGGGCCGTCACCTGGTGGCATGTAGCCTGGGCATGACAACTGAGTGGAATGGGTGAAGATTCTCTCCTGTTGTCTCGGGAGATCTGGAAGCTAAGGGGCAGCCCGCTTGGTGTCCAGCCCAAATCCACACACACCCTGGGGCTGTGGGGCTCCTGGCTCAGCCCTGTCTTTGAGCCTGTCCACCTTCGGACAGAGAGGTGAAGAGGCTGCAGGAAGGAACCAGCGTTCATACCGGGCACTACACGAGGCCCAATCCCGTGTATCACATCATTTCATCCCCACAGCACCAACTCCAAGAAGGAGGGAGGAAGAAGAGGCTTGTGGCACACCTTCCCGGGCAGGCCCACTGGAATCCTTTCACATTATTTTCTCATTTAATCCTCATGCTAGCACTGGGATGTGGATATTATTCTTCCTGATTTATAGGCAAGAAGATGAAGATTCCAGCAGGCCACAGTGTGCAAGGCCCTGAGTGGCAGAGCAGGACTATGAACTAAGGTCCCTTCCTGTTGTGCATCTCTAAGGAGCAGACGCGCCCAGGAAACTTCCTTGAGGAGAAGATGGGAGCAGTCGTCTCGCTGGGCTTCCACTCCCTTGTTCCTGGGCTCCATACTTCTTGTTGACGCAGGGCCCTGCTGCAGGCCCCACGGCTCATCTCCTTGGGCTCCAGCTCAGGATCTCCTCAGCCCTCCTGGGCAAGGAGAACAGTCTGGGAGCCTTTCCTCTTGCCTCTAAGTAGAGTCACTTTGGTGATAGGCTACCAAGCACTCGCTTTAATGTTGCTACAAGGGGAGCCGAAGTAAGCTGGAGTGCTCGGTGTAATAAATACTGATGATTTCTATTAACAGAGAGGCAATTACTGGGCCCTGGGAATCTGGGGCACACAGCCCTAGGGAGGCCAGAAGAAGAAGAATCGTTTCGATAATTAAAAGAGAGCAGAACAAGGCTTCCGCTGGGCTCTGTGCTCCTGAACTGATTAAGAAGCTGCTGTTCTTCCTGTCCACACTGATGGTTTCTTTCTGCCCAGCGTGTCCTTGCCTGGCCCTGGGACGAGGAAGAGGGGATCCTACCAACTCTGGGTGGAACAGCCAGAGGGCTCCAGTAGCTAGCTGTCTTACACTAATACATGAACCCTGAATTCAGAAGCTATCCTGAGCTCTCTGCCTTTCCCAGCTTCTGGCAGAAGCCCCCAACAGACCAAGCCTACAGCTGCTGGAGGAGAAAAATGGAGCTAAGCGCTGACGGCCCAGGCTTGTGCCTGCCCTGCAGCCTGACACCTCTCCAACATTAGGGGGATACCATCTTGCTCCTTCCGGGGAGCCTGAGCCTGGTGCTTTGCCCTGGTCTCCAGACTGTGGCCCCCTGCCCTGCCGAGGTTCATGGACTGGTCAAACCCATCACATGAGCCCCTCCTATCATGAGTCTTGAAGGTGCCATTTATTGAGAGCTGGCACATGCCAGGCATGAACACAGAGTGTCTCATTTCATCTTTACAACTCTGCTAAGAAGACATTCTTCTCTTTAAGATAAGAACACTGAGCTTTGAGGGACTAACGTCCAGAGTTACTGGCAAGGACGGTACTGGGACTCGAAGCTTCGATGTCTCCATGTTGTACTCTTCCAGTTGTCGTTCATGATCTTCCACATGGAGAGATGGCATTTATTTAGGAACAAAGCGGGACTCACAGCCACCTCTGGTCAAGAGAGGACAAAAAGGCCTATGAGACTTTTGAAATCATCATAGGAAAATGTAACATAAATTGACGAGGTGGTTTTATGCCTGTTCCATACAGACCAAGAAAAAAGCTGACTAAAGCAAGATCTTGATGAGGTCAACCACACAAATGCAAGCTAGTGCCATTTCCTTGCTCCTAAAGTGGGATCGTTTACTTTCATAACCCAGCTGCGTAAGCTCCTCTCTAAGTAAAGCCACCCCCCATCTTGACACATCACCCCCCCGCCCCGACCTCAGAGAAACAGAACAGGAGGGATCAGTGCTGACTCGCCTCACCCTCAGGTTGGCCCCTCTTGGCTACCATGCAGAGAATGTTAGGTTTACTACCAAAATGAAAAACTCGACTAAAGTCACTTAAGTGGCAAGTTTCTGCCAGGGTTTGCATTTCTGAGCTCTCATGGGTGGATGCCAAGCCTCTTCAAGGGTGCTGCCTGTTCTCCTTATCACCACTGTGCCTTCTTGTGGCCATGTTTTTTGTTTGTTTAGACTTTTTTTTTTTTTTGGATATGCCTCATGGCTTGGAGGACCTTAGTCCCCCAACCAGGAATCAAACCCATGCCTCCTGCAGTGGAAGTGCAGAGTCTTAACCACTGAACCACCGGGAAAGTCCCATGACCATGTTTAAGTATGTTGAAACTGGGTGACTCTCATGATTGACTTAGTGTGAAGGTCCCGCAGCTCCAAGCTCTTTCAGGAATGGGCATCACTATCCGGAAGAGCGTGTGCAATCTTCTTTACTAAGGTTTTGTTTGTTTGTTTAAGAATAATAGAGGCTTCATTCACCCACACTGAATTAGTTTCAGTCAGGTCCAGAGGAAGGACTGTCTGACCTTGAGCGGCATAACAACTGAGAATACTGTGTTCCTGACCCAGTAACCCCCGGGATGTCCTCTGGGGGTGGGGGTGGCAGACAGAGCCTATTTCATTGTATTCAGAGGTGGGTTTGGGCAAAGGTGGCCAGGTGTCCCCATTTCCAAGAACCTGTCAGGGCTGATTTCCAAAAATCCTTTTCTGGGCAGAGTGATCATCTCAGGGTGAATAGTTGATGACTGATGGATGCAGGTTAGGTCTCATGGTGGGTTCCATATGAACACGTGAATGACTCTGCAAACTCATCCCCTCCCCAAGAAAAACACCGTTGGCCTTGTCCTGGCAATATGTCATTTAGGCCTAAAATCAGACAGAAATAATATTTCTTTTTTCCTATGTGTGCTGGGTCTTAGCTGCGGCACGTGGGATCTTTAATCTTTGCTGCGGTGTGCAAGATCTTTAGCTGTGGTTTAGTTACGGCTTGTGAACTCTTAGATAAGGCATGTGGGCTCTAGTTCCCTGACCGGGCCTTTGCATTGGGAGTGAGGAGTCTTAGCCACTGGACCACCAGGGAAGTCCTGAAAGTCAAGAAAGTATTTCTTGAAGTATATATGGTGGTCCTCATCTTACAAATGAGGAAACTGAGGCCCAGAGGAGCAAGGAGGTTACAGAGCAAATAAGAAGCATTGCTGGGGTCCTAAACCAGGACTGAAGCTCCTTCCACAGGGATGAGAAGCAGGGCTGGTGATAACTGCTGTGTGGCTGGCAAGACCTGGGTGTTTATTCCACTTCCCAGATCACTAATGGCTCAATCCCATGGGTGCTGATTGCGTCAGGATGGAGGGGGACAGGGAGGAAAGATGGCTGAGATGGGAGACTGAGGATCAGGGCGCGGCTGTCTGTGTGACTTCTCTCCTTGTCCTCATTCCTTCTCTTGTCATGTAACGTGTCCTTGCACACACAAACCCCAAGGGCAGGCTCACAAGGAGAACGGCTCGGTAGAAGAAACAAACTGGAAAGCTTCCAGAGAGGGTGTCGGTGTGGCCGCCTGTGTGTTTTCACGCTGGTCCAGGTGTGATTTCTTGCTGTCATTCCAGTCCCACTCCTCACTTGCAGAGACAAGTAGCAAGTATCCCAGCTGCCTGGCCCCCGCCCGTGGATGCCAGGTGCCAGACCCTTCAGCAGCTCCGTCTGCAACTGTTGCATCAGAAGCAGTCTGGATAACTGCTCTCTTCAAAAGAGGGGATGGGTGGGGATATAGCACAGGTGCTATTATTATTTACTGGGATGATAAGTGATATTTACTGGCGTTTAATCAGGATTTCTTAGCACGTTTGCTCCCTCTTCCTAGTCAGCCAGTCTGGTCAGGAGAGACTGTTTCTAAGCCCAACACACCCTTCACTCAGAGGCCAGCCCTGGGGTATCTGGATGGTGCAGCGACCAGTGCCAACCGAGGAACCCAGCCAGCACCACGCAGCTCGTGGGAGGACCTGCCCCTCCCTTCACTCTGTCACCACAGTGACCCTCCCAGAGGTCCGACTCCTCCGGCCTGCCCAGTTAGTGCGGGGTCCCCTGGCATACTTGCATTGTGTGCAGTGCTGGTGTTCAAGCATTAGCACGCACCACCAAGCCCTGATGACAGGCAGGGGGAAGCCCAGCCCCACGGCTTCACAGTATCTCCATTCGGGTTATTTTTAAACAGCTTTTTGCTGTGCCCATGGCTTGAATGATGCGGTGTTTGCAGCCAAGTGTTGGGGTCACAACAGACCATGAGGAAAGGACAATAACAGCTGTGCATTCATTCAAATGTTTGCAAAATGTATATTTGGTTTATTCCCTGGGCCCAATGTTCACACCTGTAACCCTGACTCGAAGAGACAGTTTTAAGGCAAAACTGTACTTTTTTCTTGAGGCAAGGCCCATGAGGCCCTGCAGAGCCCCCACTGATCAGGCTGAAGGTCTATGCCAGTGAGGCAAAGCCGGAAGGTGGGAGAGGCTAGGAGAGCCCCACAGCCACAGCCCCGATTTGCATGCATCACACCAGGGACCCAGCTCCGACCCTGTGGCACCATCTGAGTTGCGTCTCAGATGACTGTCCTGTGATCAGTCCCATTCAGTCAGCATCCAGGCATAATTTTCTGGCCCCCTGCACACACTCACCCCCCAACAGAACAGATGCTCACCTGTGGCCATTATTAGGAAGGAAGCAGCTCTGAGAGAATGTACCCCAGCAGCCAGCGTTCTGGGCCCCATCCCAGCCTCGAAAAGGCCTAGGCCTTCTGGAGCCCGTTTCCCACAGGAGGGAACCAGGACCTACAGCTTCTCCCGCACCTTCTCCCCTTTCTGCCCAGCAGAGCCTCAAGCCTCGTGTTTACCGGCCGAAAGTGACAGATGATCTCTTGGTTGGTTCAGGCGACACAGGGCTCGCAGTAACTGTTCCACTTGGCTGGTTGCTTCTTATATTTTCTTCAGCTAAACTTTCCTGAGGGAGTCCAGTGTGTAAGGCCGTCATGATACTGATTACTGCTATTCTCACTCACTCAGAGCAGTTTTCTCGAAATATAATTCACACATCAAAACAATCCATCCTTTTCAAAGTGTGCAGTTCGATGGTTTTTAGTCTGTTAACACTTGTGAAACCATCACAACTATCTAATTTTAGGGCATCTCCATCATCCAAAGAAACCCTGTACCTGTTATCTGTCACTCCCCATCCCTGTTTCCCCACAGCCTCTGGCAACCAGAAGCACACTTTTTGTCTCTGTGGATTTGCCTGTTCTGGACATGTCATATAAATGCAAGCATATACCAGGTGCTCTTTGATTAACTGGCTTCTTTCACTTAGCACAGTGTTTCCAAGGTTCATCTGTATCATTGCAGGTGTCAGAACTTCATTCCTTTTTACTGCCAAATAATATTCTATTGTATGGATGTGCCACATTTTGTTTATTCATCTGTCAGCTGATGGACATTGGATTATTTCCACTTTGCAGCTGCTATGAATAATCCTGCTCTGAACGTTCATGCACAAGTTTCTGTGTGAACATATGTTTTCAGTTCTCTTGGGTACATACCTAGGAGGGGAATTGCTGGGTCATACAGTAGCTCTACATTTAACAGTTTGAAAAACTCCCAAACGGCTTCCAAAGTGACTGCACCATTTTACAATCCCCTCAGCAATGTGTTTCTCTGGATATTCGCAACAGCTTTCTAAGATTGGTATTATAATCTACAACTTCAATTAAGGCCACTGAGGCTCAGGAAAGGTAAGAAACTTGGCTATTACTTCAAAATGCCAAGCTCTTCCTTCTGTGACCGGTTGCCAAGTATTAACCCTGTATCCTCAGAGGACAGCTGCGTTCTTCACCCTTTCCCTCTATGCCTGCACCACCCTGACGAGAAATGTTTATGTTACAGGACGTGTCAGGAAATGCTGCATTTCTAGCCTTCACTCCTTTTGGGTTTGTTGTTCTGCAAGGAAACAAGAGGGTCCACTTCATTAAATGGTGAGTATCTTCATTTCCGAAACAGGCTTTTTACCCCTCACCAGCTGGGGAGGGCTGTGGTTCCCATGTCCTTTGTCTGTGAGTGGGCGAGTTCTGATTCTGAACCCTCTCCTAAGCCTTGCGTCCGTAATGGTAACTGGTGAAGGTAGTGGTCTCTTCTAGGGATCCTATTCTTCCAAAGGGGTGTTCCTGAGAGCCATCAGCCTCTCCAGAGAGAGAAAAGGTGTGGAGACTTGGTTTCTAGGTAAGATGAGAGGTCTAGAGCTGGAGCCAGTGTCGGGGAAGCAAAGTTCCCATGAGAAGAGAGTCCTTGGGACTGTCCTCCACTGGGGGCCATAGCATCGCAGAGAGGGTCACTCCATACCCTCTCCTAATGAAGGAGGGCTTGTAGTGAGCCCTGGCGCAGACAGAAGCGACCCTGTTACTTTGCAAAATGCCCTCCTCGGACCGAGCCCCTCAGTGGGCACTGCCTGACGGAGCAGATGCCGCTGTCTCCCATCCCCTTACGGGACTTAGGGGTCCTCGGCCCCCAGGAGTCACATGGCTCCCTTTGTCCCCCCCCCCCACTCCCATCTCCAGCAGGCAGGAGCCCCCGCTGCAGCTGCACGGACCGCTTCCTCCCTGCCCGTCTGCCGGGGCCTGTTCTGCAGCGGGGCTCTGTGGGCTGAAGCCGCAGACTCTGGTTTGTTGGTGGACACTTGGCTCTCCAAGAGACTCTTTCTCGGGCCCACGCAGACACCTGGCAGCCTCATCAGACCATGCTCCACATTCTCCTTGGCCCCTGCAATCCCCGAACCTCCCTTTAGGCTGCCAGGTCTGAGCTGGTCCGCTCCTCAGGGGCCTGGACAAGCAGCTTTCCTTGGCCCAGCAGGGCTAGCCGGGGAAGCCCGCTCCTGGCTCATCCCCTTGGCCTTCTCCAGAAGAGCCGGTGGGAAACCTGAGGAAGAGCTCTCCCTGGTGAGCTTTCTGCCAGGGGTGCTGCAGGCCAGACACCCCATTTCCAACTCTCATAACTTTTGTGAAGCTTGAAGACACAGTCATCATGAGCGTGCTCGTGAAACTGCTCCCCAGACGTGCCTGGCCAGGCCCCATTCCCCAGAAAACCCCTTCCGAGTGGGCCTGCTGCACTGCCGTAACCAGGGTGCACCCCAACACACCCATTTGCCTGACCTTCCCAAGTTGGCCCACTCACTGCACTCTCTAGGTGAAGATGGTGAGGGTTTGGGGTCTTCTGTCCAACCAGATCTTTTCAGACATTGCGCAGGGTCAGGCACCACTCTCCTCGTTAGGGGTACTTGCCGCATCGAGCCTCTGGGTGATCTGACGTTCCCAGAGCACCCACATCCTGGCCACACTCCAGCCAGGCCAGCTGTCATATGAGGCAGCTGGTAGGGGACATTTTAGCTAAAAACATGGAGGACTCGCCTGTTACCGGGGCCGGTGGTCCCTAAAGGACCCTCACCCTCCAGAAGCCCTACTGCAGCTCTCCAGGCTGCCCCAGACCCTTTTCCTTCTCTGCCTTCTCTCACAGCCCACTTCTTCAGAAAGTCTCTTCATCTCTCTCAACGCCAGAGTAACAGATGTAAACTTAACCTGACTCCCAACAGAAAATTTTCTACTTTTCTACCTTGCTTGTTGAAGCTGAGATGATACATGTGCTTGCTTATCAATCGATTGATAAGTACGGTATTCTGTATGAGGTGGATTGCCTGGGAGGGAGCCTCACAGGGAAGGCCCGTATGAGCTCAGAACTGGTGGTCAGAGGTGCGAGCTCTCATCCTGACCTGGCCGCGGCTTCCAGGGAACGAGTGACCCTCCTCTGTCCCACGAGTTCTGTCCAGGAGTGAACCGGGTACACTGTTCTCACTACCTGTCTACCTTTCTAGGATGTTGAGGAAAGCTCCCTAGAAATCGCAAAGAGGAAGAAGCCAAGTGGAGGCAGAGGTGCATGGTCAGACCTCCCTGCGGGGGGAGAGGGTAGAAAAATAAAAGACTCTGCCCCAGTGAGCTAGGAGGGGGCCTTCGGGCTCCACAGGGGAGCTGTCAGGCAGGTCAGTGGAAGGGAAGTTGAGGCCTCGGTCGACGCTGAGGCCTAGTCCTCTGGCTCTCAGGGACAACCACCTAAGCTAAGACCCCGGTCCGTTCTTCCACTTTGTAAATGTCACCAAGGCTGAGAGCAGGATGTGGAGGCGAGGTCGAAGCCGTGCCATGTACAGTAACCATGTCACTTCTTCTGATTTGTGTTTGTCCTGCGGGCGATGTACCCCAGTATCCTGTTTGCCTCTTTTACTGCAGCCATTCACTGGGCTGGTGGCTTCAAGGATTTTTCTACACAAACCCCTAAGCCCCTTTCCTGGTCAGTACGCTGCATGACTGTTCCATGTAATCTGTCCTCTCTCTGGTATGTTGCCCTGCCCCCTCCCCGAGATCGTCTGACATTTGTCTGCATTAAACTGCATTCTCCATCCAGTGGCACCTGAAAGACTCAACTCCCTCAGAACCCGGTTGCATTGTTTCTCATTATTTGCTGTATCTTGAACTTTGGCCTCATCAGCTACCTGTGGCATCTTACATTTGACAGTCCCATCTAGATAATGCACCTGTGTTATGAACCAAATCCTGAAATGGCCCAGGACCACTCTACCTAGACTCACTGCCCATGCAGACACTTCCCTTTTACAGCCACTGTTGATGAGCCCGAAATCCTCCTATCACCCTATTATGATAGTGTGATTGACCAGAAAACTGTGGATTGAACTGTTTCAGCAACTGTTCTCTAAGGCCCCTGCGCTGCTGTCTTGTTTCGGTTCTAATTTTGGCTAAAACTGTGTCTGTGCCTGGAGCCCCTTCCAGTCGGGGTGGGCTGTGCATCTGCGAGACTTAGTTGTGAACAGGCGGCCCGCAGCGAGCTGACAGGCGCTCTCTTTGTGCTTCTAGGAATGAGGTGACCAAGCTGAAATTTGAAGGAAAGACCTTTTATTTATACGTAAGTCAGAAAGAGGTGAGTGCTAGTTTCCTTCTCTTCAGGGAGGGCCGGGGCTGAACCTAGGTGGTCCACCAAGGTAGAGCTAAGCCCCCTGCAGGCTAAGTCAGGACCAAGGGCAAGATCTGGAGGTGAGGAATGGAGGTGGGTAGGCCCTGCAGCAGGGGCTTCATCAGGGACGCTGATGACCCCTCAGGTTCCATGCCTCCAGGAAGTACAGAGTAAGGTTCTTTCGCTTCCATATGAAAATTCCAGGAAGATAAATACCCCAAAAAAGAAGAAAATCCCAGATGAGAGTGCCGCTTACCCTGGGGCGGGCTCGCCTGGTTCACACTAGGCCAGCGGAGACTCACTCCGACGGGACCTGACTGCTGGGTGTGCCCTTGTGCACGGACCTGAGCTCCGTCTGTGGGTGCTGAGGCTTCCCTCCCCACCTGAAGCCGGTCCCTAGGAGCGGTAGGGAACCCTCAGACAGCCCCGGGGTCAGTGTCCTGGCCCACTTCGCCCTTCACGTCTCCATCCACACTCAGCTGTTCCTATGTGGGATTTTTTGTAGG
The DNA here is from genome assembly GCF_019320065.1 of Cervus canadensis. Taxonomy (NCBI): domain Eukaryota; kingdom Metazoa; phylum Chordata; class Mammalia; order Artiodactyla; family Cervidae; genus Cervus; species Cervus canadensis. The sequence continues at coordinate 14,478,355 of NC_057402.1, read as the reverse complement.
AAAAGAAAATTATTCTCACATATTTTGCTCCAACTCCAGAAGCCTGCAAGCACCTCTGGAAATGTGGGATCGAGAACCAAGCCTTCTACAAGTGAGTGAATACCTGGGGTGGGGACTGCCTTGATCAGGGCCAGAGTCAAGAGAAGCAACTTTTAGAGCAATGATGGGCAGGAAACCGAGAATCTCTGACAAAGGTGAAGATGAGATGACAAAGCGGGGCTTCCTTATAAAACCCAGAGCCCTTTCAGGGTGACTGGTTGTACCAACTAGAGGGTCAAAGCTGAGGTCTGGGAAAGTGCCTCAGAAGAGCTGCCCAAGGGGTCTACCTTGTGATGTCCTTGGACAGCCAACCACCCCCCATCCCCCGTGGCAGAGCACTTCTGTGTCTTCCTAGGGGAAGACTTGGGCCAGAGAAAGCCCATGGGTATCTGACTGTAAGCTAGCCCTGTGGAGCCATTCAGAGGCCTGGGCGGCCCAGAATACAACAGCTCCATGAAGGAGCAGGCACAGCCCAGAACAGTTTCCTAAGTCTTGGAGAGACTCCGGGACCCATTCCCCCGTGGGTGGCCTGGTGCTGAGCTGGAGTGAGGCCCAGCCCTTCCTGGTATGGTGCTGACAGAGATGTTGCCAGTGACAGGCCAAGTGCCCAGGAGCCCAGCGTTGGGGTAGCTGGAGGGAGCAAGGACTTGTCTGTTACTGAGATACCAGCTTTGGGTCAAAGGCACAGCTTACCAAACGATTTTGTAAAGTTACACTTAGGCTTTTGTGCCCAGTTTTCAGAAAGTGGTTATAAAAGCATTAGGAAGCAAAGAAATAGCCCATCAGGAAACCAGGGTGATGCCAGAAAAAGTATGTTTCGCCAGAACTCTTGGTCTTGTTTTTAAAACAGAATGTAATGATTTATCCCTTAATAAGCTGCATCTTGATCAGAACCACCAAGACAGAATGTGTAGTATATTCCTCCTCTGACAGGCCATAGTTCTCCCTGTCAGGGGAAGGGGGCTGGGCGGGGGGGGCGGTCAGGGGGCCCCATCCTCCCCACTCCAAGGACTCTGCTACCTGCTGTGGGATGTCTACCAGGGCCCCAGAGGCTGCTCCTTGGGCAGGCTTTCTGAGCTGTGTAGTAACCTCTGTGCATTTGATACCAGAACTGGGGGAGGAACTGAATCGGCAGCCTGAACTCTCACCTGAGTCGGCCTCTTTCTTCTCGTGGAGAAGGCACTCGAAAGACTTTGATGTGGTCCCGTTTCCCTCCTATTCAATCCCTGGCTGTCCGAGGAAAGCCAGGAGAACATCTCAGCGTCATTTCTGGAGGCCTGCCTTTGTTTTCCCCTCTGTGCCACGGGAAGAGAATTGAGCTTCTGAACCTGTGACCAAACTCAGTTTCCGAGCCTTTCGTTAATAGATCTCCATACCTTGACAGCACCCACAGTGGAAACCAGGGCTGCTTGCCACTGTTTTCCACTGACTACTAATTAAGTATTAGAAGGCTGCATCCTGGGTCAGATCCCCACTTACCCCAAGTCTCTAGCAAGATCCACTCTGGCCTCACTCTGAGCATCTGCCATGTGCTCAGATCCCTGCCTTGCTCCTGGCCTAGGGTTTTACAAGGTGCTGGGTCAGACTCAAGAACGTGCTCAGATAAAAATGTAACTTTACGTATCTGACACATATTAAATATTTTGAAGCAAAAAAAAAAAAGAATGTGCTTAGACAGGAGGGCAGGTAGGCTCAGAGCCTCGTGGAGCCCTGACCCAGGTGGGGATGGTGTCCCGGAAACTGCTGTTCCTGGGTTATAGGGACACCTCCCTAAGTGTCTGCTGACCACTCAGGACAGAGGCTTTGGACCAGATGGGTTCCCAGCTGGGTTAGTACGACACGCACCCAGGGTGTGTTGTGGGTGGAGTTGGGTCTTAGGGGATTCAATCTAGGGAGCTGTGCCCAAGCTTCCTTGTCTAAGTGTGAGAGGACCAAAGAGGTCACTCAAGAGGATAGACAGGCTGTCCAGAGTCTCCGCCTCAACTATCCACAGCCTCAAAAGCAATGTTAATAGGTATTCTGAGAGAGGGCGAATGGTTCCAAGTTCAAATAAATGGTGGAACTTTTACTAAAGTTCAGCTAGTTTCTTCATTTCAGGACTTTTCAGAGTCTCTAAAGTGATACCACATCATAGTTTCTCTCCAAGGAGGAGACGGAATAGGAAGGCAGACTCTGCTCTCTTCTCCACCCAGTTACCCAGATATCGACATGAACTCTCAATGCTGGGTCTGGAAGGGACTCCTGAGGTCAAGCAGCCCCAGCTCCACTGTTTTATAGAGAAGACTGGGAGAGGAAAGAACCTGCCCAGGGCACGCTGCTAACCAGAGGCCTGGCTGAGATTCAGCGGGTGGCCTTCTCTTCCTCGCCCAGGCCCCCGGCACTAATGTTTATTCTCCCGGTCTCCCTGGAGAGCCCCATCCGGCACTCTCGAGGAGCCCCTACACTCCTGATATGGAAGCAGGTTGCAGCCTGCCCACCCCGTGCACTGAGGCCGTGAGCGTGGCCCTCAGGGGCTAAAGGAGAGTCGGAGAGAAGCTGGGCTGTGAAGGGCCTTTCCCCAAAGGGTTTCCTCAAGCAGCCTTTGGAAGGAGCTGGGGATGCACTGCCTTAGGCTGTAAGGCCTTGCAGGCCATCTGTCACATTGGACTTTGCCTTGCTGCAGGCTGGAGAAGTCAAGCCAAGTCCGCACAGTGTCCAGCAGCAATTTATTCTTTAAAGGGAGCCGGTTCCGATACAGGTAAATAGTGACAGTAAGTAACCACTACGGACCTATCTTCAGACCCTTCCCTGGAGCACAGTGGCTCAGTGGTCCTTACCCTTGAGAACAGAGAAGCTGGGAACCTCCAGAGCAGCCTGTGGTTTCCATCTGGTTCTCCTATCTCCTAACCCTTTGACTATTTCCTTCTCTGCAGCCGTTTGCCTGTAGGGCTTGACAATATGTATCTTCTCCTCCTGCTCTTACAAAAGCAGCAAAATAAGAACTGTAACAGTGATGCTTCTCATTTTTGTCTAAAGATCTTTTTTGGGGGGCAGTATTTTTGGAACATGCTGGACAATGAGGAATCATTCTTAAATGAGAATGGAAGATCCCAAAGACTCCAGATAGAGAGCTGTCAGGATGCCTTAGGGCTCTTTACCCCCACAAGCAAGCCCTTCTCAGTGACCTGAACATTGGGATGGGGTAGGCCAAAGAGGCTACTTCCCAGGGCAGCCAGAGTTCTCTGAGCTCTTAGGAACACACCCTGGAACGCTGTCTCACCTCCTGCTGCGTGTCTTCTTTTACTACCTACAGTGGCCGAGTTGCAAAGGAAGTCATGGAATCCAGTGCCAAGATCAAGCGGGAGCCGCCGGAAATCCACAGGTGGGCTGCCGGGGTGGGCCATGATGGCTCCCAAAACAGGCGCGGGGCTGAAGAGACCAGTCTCAGCCAAAGGCCTGGGGAACAGGCTGACCCTGGTTCCCTGAGCCCTGATGGAGAATGAGGGTAGGTGGGTGAATGCAGCCAAGACAATACATGGGACCCAGGAGCCACCTTCCCAAGGCGGGTAATTCTCTATGTCATCCCAAGTCCTCAAATTAGTCACAGACCTCAGAGGACATGCCCAAGCAGCAAGATTTCATGGGTTCTGTAGACAATCCATGAAAGGAAGCCAGTCACACTAGGTCTGAAATAGTTTCAGGATCCATGCTTTATGTGTAACTGTAAATCAGGCATGTCCAGGAGTCCATCTCCTAGGACCTGATGGGAGAAGACGATTGGCTAAGAGGGCTGGGGTTGCTGCCAGCCTGACCTCTGCGAATGGGAGAGGTCGTTACTCGTGCCTTCACACGGAGCCGCAGCCACCAGCAGCCCCTGTGGGAAGTCAGGGGAGGCTGCAGAATCGGTCTTAGGCTCCTTTTTAGGAGTGCCGCATACCCTGGGCTCTACCCCCTGAGCTTCCGGTGGGTCTGGGATGTTAGGAGGTTGACAGGTTTGAAGTAGTGTCTCTGACTGGGATCCGAGGACTAAAGGTAAAGGCAGGTAATAATGATTTTCAAAAACAAAACACAGCCAGGCCATTCTAGTAACTAGAATACAACTAGTCAACTCTACATCTGTCTGTGCACTGAGTCAAGAGTTTTCTTTTTCTCTAACCTCAGAGCGGGGATGGTCCCCAGCCGCAGCTGTCCTTCCATAACCCACGGCCCAAGGCTGAGCAGCGTCCCCAGAACCCGCAGGAGAGCTGTTCACATCTCCATCATGGAAGGTGAGCCCGAGCTCTGGAGGTGACCCAGGGTCCCTCTACATAGCAGGCTTTCACTTGTGTTCCAGATCTGATACCCGGTCTCTACAGCCTAAAGGATCAAGGTGGGTGAGGCACTTGACCAGGAAATGAAAACTCTTTTGCATTTTGCATGGTTCTGAAGCATTCCAGTAGCTGCCACCGTTTGTAGAAATCTGCCTTCTTGATGGAGGCAGAAAGAAAGACAAAGTCTATGTATCTTCACCCAGTAGCTGAGGCTGATACCTCTCCAATCTCTGGGCTGTTAATACCATGAGACTCTAGGACTCTTGCTCTCCAGCTGTGGTCACTGACCCGGGTTGCCCCACAGGCCTGATACAGGTATAAAGTTGAGTGCTTTCCTTTCTGAAGATGACGTTTTGTAGGGCCTCAGAAGGTCTCAAGGAACAGGACACAAAATACGACTGCTTCATACCTGTCTCTGTCCTGGAGGCTGGGGAGGGAAGGCCCTCTGCCCTTTCTGTGGGAATGCAGTTTGTTAATGAAAATGGAGAATCACTTAGGTTAGGAAGGACATTGTTCTGCTGCTCCTCTGGGAGGATCCCTAGCTTGTGCTTAGAATTTAATGATGTGTAAGTGACTGCATCACCCAAGTATGCTACAGAACTACAAACAGGCTAGGGGTTAAGAACCCTGGCCGGGCAACCACCATCAACTGCCTTAATTATGAGAGTATCATAGTGCTCCATTTGTAAAACTCCATGGGATTGTGAAGAAACTGGTGTATGTGCAAGTACTTTTCTATATTATTGTTTTTGGTGGCACCAGATCTTCATTGTTGCGTGTGGGCTTTCTCCAGTTGTGGCAAGTGGGTGCTATTCTTTGTTGCAGTGTTCGAGCTTCTCAGTGTGGTGGTTTCCTATTGTGGAGCACAGGTTTAGTTGCTCCGAGGCATGTGGGATCTTCCTGGACAAGGGATCGAACCCATGTCCCCTGCGTTGGCAGGCAGATTCTCAAGCACTGGACCACCAGGGAGGTCCTGTGCAAGTACTTTAAAGAGATGAAAGCATTTACTGGGCAGCAGCAAGCACCGTGCAAAGAGCCCCGGTCCAGACAGCAAAGAGGAGGTCAGAATAGGAGCTCTGCCACGCATTTTCTGGGGCAGATTGCTTGACCTCTCTGAGCTTATTGCCCCCACTGCAAAGAGGGGAATGGGTGTCGGCTGGGGGTGGCCTTGTAAACTACCAAGTATAACTGCGATGAGTTGTCATCAGACACTGCCCCCTGGTTTTCCCTCCTATCTTACTCTTCAGTGGAGAACTGAGCCTGGCTCTCTTCTTCTGGGGGGTGCATCTCAGCAAAGTGAAATGTCTTCTCATCTTTTGAGGACACATATCTTCCTCCCCTCTCTGAGGCCCTTCTTGCCATCTGTCCTGAGGCTGAAGCCGTCAGGTCCATCCCAGGACTCCTGCAGGAAGTCGGGACAGCTGTCCTCCCAGAGAGAAGGCCACCCCCAGGGGGAGCTGGCAGTAATACAGTATCACAGAGCAGCCTCGGGCATTACTGCTCCCCAGTACAGGGAAGAACATCAAGAAAACCAGCATTCCCAGAAGAGGAAGACTGGGGCCATCCAGGTGGAGATAGAAGTCATCGGGAGTAACTGCAAGCAGGGTTAGCAACTCCACAAGGGTGGGAACACTGTCCTCAAGCTTCCCCAAGACGACCAATGGGGCCGCCTCAGCTCCCAGCCAGCCCTGGCTATGCCTTCAGCCTCCTCCCAGAACCTGTACTTCTCCCATCATAGCAGCAGTAAGCTCCTCAACATCCAAAAGTCACCTGAGCTTGCAAAATGGCCAAGGAGGATGCAGAGGCCACACGAAAGCTGGTAGAGCAGAGAACCCCCTCTCTCCCCAGGGCCAGGGCCCGGCCTCAGAAGCTCAGCCTCAGAACTTGACACCTGGCAGATGACAGCCCAGCAGGCCTCCGTCCCAGTGCTTCTCCCCAAGCCCCAGGCTGCCTACAGACAAGCACAGCCTTCATCCCCACCCGGGGCCCATTTAGACCCAGGAGGGAGTAGGCAGCTCAGAACTGCCCCGGCAGGAATAAACTCACAGGCAGAATGAGAGTCAGGATGAGAAGAGGCAGATGGACATCTGCCTTGGAAAAATACAAGACTTCAGCAGTTAAGTGGCTCTCACCAGTGCGTGCGTGCATGCTTAGTCGCTTCAGTCATGTCCGACTGTCTGCGACCCTGTGGACCATGGCCTGCCAGGCTCCTCTATCCGTGGGATTCTCCAGGCGAGAATACTGGAGTGGGTTGCCATTTCCTTCTCCAGGGGATCTTCCTGACCCAGGGATCGAACCCGCGTCTCTTATGTCTCCTGCATTGGCACCTGGGAAGCCCAGAAAGTAAATGGTTTCTTAAACAGAGTAGAAGAGAGGTATGTGCCATGTGCAGTCACTCAGTGACGTCTGACTCTCTGCAACCCCATGGACTAGAGCCCAACCCAGGGATCAAACCCACATCTCTCGTGTTTCCTGCACTGGCAGGCAGATTCTTTACCACTGTGCCACCTGGGAAGTACAGGGGTCATGAAGCCTAGTGAAATAAAGAATGGATCATTGCAGGAGGAGAGAGTTCAGCTGCATCATCTCTGAAGGGAGGTTTTGCCTTTAAAGCCCCTAACATGGCTCATCCCCACTGTCCACCCAACCAGGCAGGGAAGGGTAGGAGGGACGTGATGGGGGCCTCGGAGAAATGGCAAACCATCAAAACTCCCAGGAAGTTATGGACATTTGAAATGGGTTCATGCTCCATCAGGGGTTGTCTTTCCTGCAGTCCATACACCATATAAATTGCTATCACAGAAACCCTTTGCCTTTTCCAGGGGAAAGCTTTGTTTTTCTCGAAAAATGGGGTAAACTGCAAAAGTGTTAACGTAACATTATAGTTTGAATGAAACCATGTAATCTCACTGAACTGAGACCTTTAAACAGAAGCCTGGCCCTGCCCTCTGCTCTCATGGATGCCAAGATAACACGTTAGCACAGGCCTGACCCAGACCCAGAGAGGACACTCAAGTATGTCTGTTCCTGTCACTCACTGTACCCCCGGGCCACCAGTCAGCAACCAGACTGCACAGAGCCCAGCAGAGGAGAGGGCCCACTTCCAGCCGCAGAGCCCCCTCCTCACACCTCACAGCCTCGCACCACAAGGCCCCCTGCCTCTGCGGCTTCACATCCTGGGTTTTCTGGGGCAGTCCCGCTTCCTCTCCCCTCTGGCATCACCCCTACCTTCTCGGTCCCTAACCCTCTGAGAGGCCTGGGGCCCTGATAACGGGCCTCAGGGAACCAGCTCTACGGGCTGGGAAAACATTACTTTTTATGGGTCTAAGTGCTTCTGACTGAATCCAGGGCCCTGATAAGCTTGGCCTCTCAGAGCCGCTCTGCTGTCTCCAGCACGGGAGGCACTGTAAAGGGGCTGCCGTGGCGTGTGATCAGTGAAAAGGCCTTCGTCCCTGCTTGGCTTTCCATCCGTGCCCCAGTACCTTCTCTTCCTGGCTGGTCCCACGAGGAGACCAGCTGGTTTCCGCTGAAGACGTGCCTGCCTTCCTGAGCCACCATGGGGAAGAGCCTGATTAAGATTCACACGCGCGTCCGAGTTCAGCTCCGGCTGACTAATCACTGCCTCCGGCCGCTGAGCGTGCGCATCCTGAGGCTGGGGCCCCGGCTCCAGGGGAGGCTCCTGACCGCTGTGCCCCCCAGCCCACGGGGAGCTGACTCCAGGCAAGGCGACCAGCTGGAGCGCCTCCAAGGTAAAAAGACACCCTTTGTCTTGCTGTGCCGCCCACCCGAGCCATCCCAGAACAACAGGTTTGAGGCGAGTGATGGTTTCTACTGAAACCTGAAGGTCTGTACAGGACCAAACTGGCACAGGAATGATGATTTAAGATCACCTCACAGGCGGGTCTGTGAGTGGGTGGCCATTCCCTTCTCCAGGGGATCTTCCCAACCCAGGGAGCGAACCTGGGTCTCCTGCATTGCAGATGGAATCTTTACTGTCTGAGCCACCAGGGAAGCCTGCTGTGGGGGGAACAGAAGACCAATATTTACTGAATAATTCTGTCTGTTGGGTGCTCTCCTTAGGGAAAAAACGCACGCGTAGCCCGTGTCTTGCTTACTGAGAGCAGCAACAACTCACGATGAGGTGGCTTCTGTGGCCCCGCTGATTACGCCTTCTCATGCCACGGCCTTGGCCTCTCACCTTCCCCAGCAAGCTTAGAGCTGAACTGTAGGTCAAGCTGAGACTGCAGTGAAGTGGCTTCTGGCAGCTACTCTGGTCATATGCTGCAAGGTCTGCCATCAGAGCTGTCCTTGTGAGGTGCAAGGGAGCAGAGGTTTCAGAGAGTGGAGAGCCACAAGAGGATTTGAGAAAGGAGCTGAGCCAGCATCCTGTGCAGTCAGGGCCTGAAGAGGTTTCTGTTTTATCAGGAACCCATTTCATACTCCCAGGTACATGTTTCTCATGTTACACGTGCAATGGGGGAGGAAGGGAGGAGCAGAGAGCAGAGCAACATCAAAGGCGCTGCAACAAGGGACAGGCTCTTATCTTATTTCATGACGGTTTCTTGGGCAACTTAAATCTAAGGCAGGTGCAGGCTGTTCACTTAATTCATCCTGGCCCGCTGTTCCACGCCCCGGAATCCAGCTGGACGGTCATTAGCACCATGGAATAGAAAGATCCTAGGACTTCACCGTCACCTTTGCCAATAACAACCAACCACATGATTCTGGCAAGTTCTGTAACCTCTTGCCCTCTCTAGTTCAGGAAGAATGTTGAAAGATGAAAGTGCTTTGAAATGTTTAAAACATTATATACAGATTTAAGAGTTTAGAGCGTAGAGACAAAGGAAATACAGCCAGGACCACGAAGCTTCTGAAAGCAGGAGCTGAGAGCTGTGGCAAATACACTAATGGTGATGTGATGGGGGGCAGAGGCGGAGAACGGGAGGCTGCCGTCTCCCCCACCCACCCCAGCCACTCGTTTGTTCCTCTGGAGAACCTGTACTGCAGACACGCTGAGACGGGCTGAAGCAGCCTGGGCAGGCAGGTGGCCTGGCTGCAACTGGCTACCCTACAAGGAAGCTAATGAAGATGAGACACACCACTTCTGAAAGGTGACCGGCACCTTTTAAAAGAGACCTTTGGGCTTTTGAAGCTAACCCTGAGCCAGAAAACTCCCTAAGCAAGCCCTGGTTAGGTCAGATCTTTACTACCTGGGAATCTGGTTCAGTCTGGGGCAGTCAAGGTCGATTTCAGAGCAACAGAAAAGGACAAGCTTCTCTTGATGTGGACCACAAAGGTAGGGAGAGCCACTCCGGCACCACCAGTATGTCCAGGAGTGGGAAATGCAGACACTGAATCTGAAACAAGCCTTTTTCTTGGGAGCACTCTGACGGGGGCCACACTCGGCCAGCCTGAGTCCACATCCTCAGGCCTGGGTGGCCGCTGTGTGGTTGAGGGAAGTAACCAGTTCCTGTTTTCCCTACCAGAGAGCTCGAGCTCTAGAAAGAGAAATGTTCTAAGAGAATAACGAGCAGTGTTAGGGCCAAAAGACCCTCCCTCCTAACAAACGTTAAGAGAATTTCCCACTGGTCCTCTTCTCAGAGACCACTCTGTACTCCAGGCTGACAGCTTCCGTGGTTTTACCTATTCTGGACCCAGCTCAATTGAAGGTGAGAAGAGAGGGCGAGCACTTAAGAAGAGCTGGTTGGGTTTTCACCCCACTCAAGGTCAGTACAGATAAAAGTGGAGGCTGAAGAGACCGACAGCAACTGCAGAAGTCCAAAAGATGAGCTCACAAGTTCAAGGAGCAGTGTGTTCGGGTGTCAGGAGGACACTCAGCTTCAGAATAGGTAATTGATGAGGCCCCACTGGGCAAAACAGTCTCCTCCTCATTCCTGCCTCTTAAGACCCTCGGGGCTCCCTGAACCAAGACCCCAGTTCTGGGTCAGGGATAGTATGCAATTCTCTTTCAGCTTGGGCTAGAGCCAGAGGCAGGAAAGGCAGAATCAGTAACGAATTGGCCAAAACTATAAACAAAAAGAGGGGGGGTGGGGAAACAACAACGTACAACCAGTGACACTGTGATTCCTGCTGCTTCTCTGGTCCTATTCTTGATACATCAAAACAGAATGCAGGAGCGACGGCGGCTAGCCACGTGGGGCTGCAGAGGGGCTTCCTAACACTTCAGTGACCAAACAGAATGGAGCTGCCTCCACCAGACAAAGCGTGCGCCAGTACACAGAAAGCCTGCTCACTTCCCCTTTGTCTTTCCAGGCCTCGAGTCCCTGCGGGACAGCGCCCACTCCACCCCGGTACGTGCCTCCTCCCACGGGGACACCTTCCTGCCTCACGTGAGAAGCAGCCGGGCAGACAGCAACGAGCGAGTCGCCGTGATCGCGGACGAGGCCTACAGCCCGGCGGACAGCGTGCTGCCCACCCCAGTGGCCGAGCACAGCCTGGAGCTCATGCTGCTCTCCCGGCAGATCAACGGGGCGACCTGCATCGAGGAGGAGAAGGAGTCCGAGGCCAGCACCCCCACTGCCGCCGAGCTGGAGGCCCTCGGGGGCGAGCTGAGGGCCCTGTGTCAGGGGCACGGCAGGCCAGAGGAGGAACAGGTGAATAAGTTTGTTTTAAGTGTCCTCCGTTTGCTCCTTGTGACCATGGGACTCCTCTTTGTTTTGCTCCTCCTCCTGATCATCCTTACTGAGTCTGACCTTGACATTGCCTTTTTCCGCGATATCCGCCAGACCCCCGAGTTTGAACAATTCCACTATCAATACTTTTGTCCCCTCAGGCGATGGTTTGCCTGCAAAATCCGCTCAGTGGTGAGCCTGCTCATTGACACCTGAGAAGGCATGAATCCTCCCAATAACTAGCCAGGTGGACCAAGGAGCCCGGCTACCCATTCCCAGCAATGGGACCCATCGCGGAACCATCGGCACATGTACCAAGTCCTCCTCTCATGACTCAAAAAGTCCACAGCCTAGGAGGGTCGTTTCCCAGAAGAAGAAAGGGGATAGGCACACGCCTTGTCTAAACTAACTGGGAAAACGCATTTCCTTCAGAGGTTCCCTCAAGAAAGGCTCAGCAACTCCGTTTCTCATCCTCCCAATCTGCAGGATAATTTTTGGTTCTGATTTTTGATTTTTCATAGATGTGTATTATTTTGAAAATATCAAAAATAATTTATTTTGTTATTACTGATTCTCGCAGTAGTGTCGCCCAGCAGACGGGACACTAGTTGAAGACTAGAGGGCTGGCGTCTTCTGTTTACTGCAGGAGCTTCCCTGGGGGCCCAGCAGACTCATCACTGCAGCCTCAGCGGGGCAGGTCAGGGGCCGGGACAATGGGGACTGTCTAGGTTTTCTTCCCAGACAGAGCTTTTAAAAAAAAAAAAAGTAAACATCCATGTAGAACGATTAAATGGAAAGTTGCTTCTTATGACGGTCTGAGTTGGATTTTCTTTTCCTTTTCTTTCTTTCAAATCTGAGCAGAGTGGGCATCTGAAGGGACCACCACTAAAGCAGCAACAGCAGCAGGGGTGGGGTAAGTCTGTCCCCTTAGACTAGAGCCTAGTGAGCATCACCATGAGTTCTGTATAATGAACTTAGACTCCCGTGATTTTTTTCTAAGGACCTCAAGACTTTTACAGTGCTCCAGAAGCAATAGGTAAATTCAGTGGTGCCAGGGGTAGACAGCACTGTCAGACATTGGACCAAGTACAGTTAACAGAAACCAGAGCTAAGGTAGCAGAGAGACTGTTGAGATCAGACAGCAGTACTTATTTTGTATACCCCTCTCCCCCCAGAAAAGACTATTTCAATTTATATTTTAACAACAAAATATTATTTTCTTATCAATTCACCTTTTGTTTTTACTTTATGGAGTAAGAAAAATAGAGCCTGATGAACTTAAAGATGCAAGAAAGAAACTGATCCTGAGAATGAAAAGCTTCAGAAAATATAATTCCAAGATCAACCAAACAGCCTTGGAAGGGACCAAGAAAAGAATCTCACTTTTTTTAAACAAGAGTTCTAAGAGATGCCTCCAAAAGAAGGTGAACGTGGCAAAGACCAACACTTAGCTGTAGAAACACTGCCCCCAGGGTCATCCGCTGCACCAGGAAGATGAAAGCTGTAGGAAAGCGCTGGTTCTCTTGGCTGAGAGCCGTGGAAGCAGGCGGAAGTGTAAAGGGTGAGTGTGGAGTCTGCGGCCCAAGCTCCACAATACTTACAGCCGCTCACACAAAAAACTTGTTTTCATCTCAGGGAGAGATTTCCAAGTCATCTGGGGCTGGAGGATGTAGGCAGGACGGTCCGTGGACAGATTCCTGGGGCACGCAGAACAGAATGAGTCACATGCAGGTCTGCTTTGCCCCAGTGTGTCCTCTGAGGTGGCAGAACCATATCCATGTACAGAATATCACAGCCATGGAATAAACAGAGTTCTTCTTTTTGAAGGTGGGTATTGCAAAATTTCAAATGCCCTTTTATCTAGACCAAGGGTCGGCAAACTTCTGTAAAGGGCCAGGTGGTAAATATTTTTAAATTTTGGTTTTGAAGGCCATACTCTGTAGCAACTACTCCACTCTGCTGTCTTAGCACAAAAACAGCCACAGGTAATACATAACAGTTCTATTGGAACACAGCCTTGCTCTTTTATTTATAAAAACAGATGGTGAAAAAAAAAAAAAAAAAGACGGTGAGCTGAATTTGGCCCACAGGCCAGAATTTGCCAACCCCGATCTAGACAACAGAACTGTTTCTTACCAGTGTGTGAGCAGGAAGGCCAGCTCTGCTCTGATTCCTGACAGGTAAAGATCCAGGATCATTTCCCAGTAGAGGTGGTGGGCTTGCTTGTTTAAAGGGTGCTCGAACAACCAACCAGCAGAGATGTCTGATGCCATGATGAGCAAGATGAAGAACTGTAATGCTACTACGCAGCCAGAATCAAAGCCTGGAAGAGGGCCTGTCTGATCATTTCCATACCAGCAACAATTTGGGCAGAATTACAAACATCTGTTTTCCAAGTGACAAGACAAAAACTGAGGGAGATCCTAGTAAAGGTCAGGGATCACTCAGAACCAGAGAGCCACTGCCACTTGTCATCTACACAGGAAAGGCTTTACTAGCAGAGGACGTGAGTGAAAAGTAGACTCAAAGAGGACAAGGCTGTCAGGAGACAGGGGGCTGGTTTTACCCTGGATATCTACTGTCTTATGCAACATAGCAGATTACCTTTTAGTGTAGTGTTCCTACCTCAGTCTGTAGAATATGGTGTTTCTATGCAGTGAGTGATAGCCTCGACTCTGACCTTTCATATTCACATTAATGAAAGATGCAGTATTCCATATCTTGGTATGTTACTTGTATCTAGAGTTCCAACGGTACAACAGTCCACACCACTTCCAACAGCGGGATTTGCTCTCTGAACAGAAACTTGTGGGTTATTTTTTTCCAGAGCTTATCCTACAAAATACAGATAGAAAAGTCTCCTTCAATTTGCTTTTCACATAATGCTTGAATAACAAACCTCCTCTGTTGGTGACTAGTCTTTTTTGGTATCTCCCCCATCATTAAAAGTTGTTCACGTTTTTTAACCTAGTTTTACTGTGTTCCACTATGTCTATTTTCTCTCAAAATTAGTTTGATCTCATTGTAGAAAAAGCAATGGTTTCCATAGCTTCATCTATCAGAGGAAATAAAACTCTTACTGAAGAATAGTGTACTGCATCTTTAAGCAGTAGAAGGTAAACTACCTGCAAATGTGAATTTCTTAGTTTCATTAAAAAAAATATATATATATATAGTTGTTAACCTTTCGTGTGCCAAAAATTCTAAGTTACATTTTCCTTCAAAGCAATGTACTTTTTTCTACATATGCAGTATGTAGTTAGCATAAAATCACTGGTGCCATGAAAATTATTTTTAAACTTAAATAAATATTTAAATATCATAGAAGAGAGTGGACTCTTTTTTTCTTTTTAACTGACAGCCGGTCTCACTTTCTCAAGTTAACAGCCCATAGATAAAAGGACACCAGTGGGGTTTACATAGCTGACTGCTGTCTGTGACTGGAATTATTTAAAAGAATCACTTTGCTTACAGTCATCTATTATCCTTATTCCTCCCCCCCAGATAAATACTATTAAGAACTTAGGGACATATGTATACCCATGGCTGATTCATATTGAGGTTTGATAGAAAACAAAATTCTGTACCAGCAATTATCCTTCAATCAAAAAATAAATTTTTTTAAAAAAAGAACTTAGAAGCTGTAAGTGTGGAATGATTTTAAATATGAATTGGACCTCGTTTTTCTGATGAGGAAAAAACAAGAAATTATTTTCCCAAGGTTACACAGTCTTAGAGCCCAGAGGAGACCCTGACGGTCCAACTTCTGAACTCCTATTAAGTCTGGAGTAAGAAAGAGAACAGAAAACACTTCCTATAAAGGGAACAGGATGACCTCACCACTACAGTGACAAGCCCTGTACTTATAAGTACTTTCAGCATCCATTCCTTTAACACCATCTCGTATCTGTAACCACTCTATGGCTACAGGCTGGTAATGGTCTTCTAAATTCCATGAGCATAAAAGATGAAACCAAGGTCCACTGTGCTACTTATTATCTAATCATCTTGTTTTCAATTCTACCTGCCCTCCAACCCTCCATTCTGCCACTAGATCATCTTCTGAAAGCAGTCACCTCCAAATTTTAAGAGATTCCTATTACCTTTAAAATGACATCCAGTATCCTGTCCCCAGTGAAGTTTTTTTTTTTTTAATTGACAAAAATCTTTGCTTAAAGTGAGCTGAAAAGGAAAAAGCATGAGAACCACTGGATAAGAGTGGCTTCCCATGATGCCACAGATTCACAGCTGCCGCCCTTCCTGGATAACTGACGAGGACTCACCTGTGTGCACATCCTTTCAGGGCCCCTGTCCAGACTCCCACTGCTTCGGTTTCCTCAGCCACAACCACACTGCCACACCTGAACACATTTCTGCTCTTTGCTCCCGAACAGGTTTCCTCTACACACCCCTACCACGTGCTGATGGAGTGAAGTAAAACACCCCAAAGATACTTATAAAACATTTCCTCACATAGATTCTATTTTAGGAAAATATATATTAAGATGTTTTATTTCTCATTCTGGGTAACTGTACTAAATGTTATCTTCCTCACAAAACTCCACCTTTTAATTTGAAAAGTCAAACACAGCCAAATGAACCAGAATTATGGGTCTATGCTGTCTTATAACTAAAACTCACGATTGGCCACCAGTGAAGTGAACGTCACTCAGTCGTGTCCGACTCTTTGCAACCCCATGGACTATACAGTCCATAGAATTCTCTAGGCCAGAATACTGGAGTGGGTAGCCTTTCCCCTCTCCAGGGATCTTCCCAACCCAGGCATCGAACCCAGGTCTCCTGCATTGCAGGTGGATTCTTTACCAGCTGAGCCACAAGGGAAGCCCAACTCTGTATTAAAAAGGAAAAACAAAACAAGTACTATATCAGAAGGGACAGCCTAACAAATGAGATGCCTAAGCTTTTGGAATCTGAAGACAGAGGGCATCTATTTTTTCCTCTCAAGTTTGATACAGAAGGCACTTCTCTGCCCTCCTCCTCTTCCCCTGTACACTGGCTGAAAATATTTAAATCTTTGTATCCACAGCCCTAAAGCTCTGCTTTCCTGGAGAAGTGTCTTTGCAAAGTCTTCTCTGTGGAAAGGTAACTCAAAAGCCAGAATACTAAAACAGGTCTTAAGCAATTAAGATTCTATCAGTCCCTAATCATTTGCAGTTTCTCTTAGTCTGACCAAGTCTCCACTCACCCCAAATGAGATCATCTCCTTCCTCCTCAATGTCACATTAAAAAAAGAAGTCAGGCATCTCAAAGAAAATAACACCAGTAAAATTCAGAGCTTACGTGGTTATGAGATATCATAAAGGCCAACTAACACAAAAGGTTTATCCGGAAAGGAGAGAGTGCAAACATAACATACACATAATTACAGAAGCCACTTGACTTTAAGCAAGTCTCTGGGAAAAGTGCCTTTCACAACAGAATACATTTAAGCATGTCCAAAGAGAGACAACTGTCCTTTATGTGCTTTCTAGATTTAGACAATTGTTTCATTATAGAGCTTACTGTGAAGAAACAGGCCCCCCACTCACTCTCCTTCCTGCACTGCCTCAAGAAGACAGAACTCTGGAATGGATATAAATAGCACAGTTTATGAACCCACAGTTTATGAACCTACAATGGCAAAAGAGACCACAAAAGTGAGAAACATCAAGAATTTTCTAACATTTATAGCAGAAACCAGGCAATTACCATGACGTATTCAAGGCTTAAATGACAGTACTAATTTGATTAAGAGTAGTTTTCAACATGTTAAGAAAAAGAACAATTCCCACAGAACCAGCCACGACTAGAATCTATAAAATTAACTGGTGTAGAAAAGGGAAAGGGAGCCTAAAGTCTTCATTTAACTATTTCCAGAACAGTTTATAACATACCTCAACCTCACATAGGGCTCCCAGGTGGCGCCAATGCAGTGAGACATTAAGAGGTGCGAGTTCTAGTTCGATCCCTGGGTCAGGAAGGTCCCCTGGAGGAGAAAATGGCAACCCACTCCAGTATTCTTGCTGAGAGAATCCCATGGACAGAGGAGGTCACAGAGAGTCTGACAGAACTGAGCATTTAAGCACATGCACCTGTACAACTTCACAGAGCCTTAGTTTGTATTTCATAAATTAATATTTCCACCTTGCTTATCAATTCTTGTATTCCAGCACCAAGAAAAGAGAGAAGCCCTATTCCTTATAAATACCCATAACCTTTTAATAAGCTTCAAAACTTATTTAGTCTTTAATTACAGAGAAGGAAATTAAGAAAAACGTTGGAACTTCCCTGGTGGTCCAGTGGTTAAGACACTGTGCTCGCAATGCAGGGGTCCAGGTTCAATCCCTGGTCAGGGAACTGCATCCCACATACTGCAGCTAAAGATCCTGCATACTGCAATGAAGACTGAGGATCCTGCATGCCACAACTAAGACGTGGCCCAGCCAAAGAAATAAATATTAAAAAAGAAAAAAAAAAGTTATTCAAGGAAATTATATATATCACTTTATTTCTGTGACATACAATTCTGAAAAAATCCTCTTAGAAATCAGGCATATTGCTGAAAGTATTTACAACAGTCTTTCAGTAGTCGTTTGGCAATGAAGAACAACAAAAAATGTTGGATAGATAATAACACACAGTAATCTCAGTTGTTGATTTAGTAGTGTCCAACAACAGACACATTCAAGTTGCCACAGCTTCTGAAAACAAACATTTTTAATGAATAAATGCCAGAAATGGTATTCCATAACACTTTACCAGGCTACTAAATCTCCTCTGGAGAGTTTAAAAGACAAGGACACATAAAGCTGGCTGGGGCCTTCTAAGGTAGGAGCTCTTCTTTAACCATGACCCACAGTACCATAGTAATAAAGAAATACATTTTACATCATAAAATACATATGCATGTATACCTATAGCTATGTATGTATATGGAACTAAGCTTCACAAAAGAATATCTGTTCTAATTATGTTTGCTATTCTATACTATTCGTCTCCTTTTCATTTTTTTAGACACTGGTCATGGTCACTTAACTTACATCAACAGCTACAACCCAGAGTCTGGGAAACAGTGGTCTGAAGGTGATCTCACACTGGGTGACAGGGATTAGTATATTCCATCCCTGTGCCTACAAGCCCTGGGACTCCCTGGCTGTGTCTCAGGAGCCATGGAGAGGAGGGCAGTGGGGAGAAGGTCAACACAGGGACCCGGGCCCTGCCCAAGTGAACCACAGCTTCTCAGCAATTATCTTGGGATTTCATGTAAGATTTAATTTAGAGGCAAGGGGGAAAAAGTGCTCAGTTTAAAAAATTAAAAGTTTCAAAATCACTCAGATGACATAACCTTTCAGGATCCCTTCCAGTGTATATAAGTCTAGAAATAAATATGTATTTCAAACTGTAAAATAAACCACAAATCTATATATGACTATAGAATCAAGGCAGCAAAACCAAAACACTGATCACTCAAAGCTTTGTAATTTATAACGAGAATTTCTCAACATTCTGCCTGGTTAAAAGTACTGAAGGCAAAAAAAAAAAAAAAAAAGTACTGAAGGCATCACAGTCACCCCTCCAATGCCCTCCCCATCCTACAGAAACAACCTCCAAGGCCTCCCTCTTCCTAAGAGTACATTCTGCTCATAATTCTTATTTACAAAGCAAGTTTAAATTCGCTAAATAGTACATATTACCAAGTAAACAGACTAAGCCACATGAATTACTAGGCTCCTTAGACAGATTAATTTGAACAAATTGGTGTTTCCAAACCAAAAACTCCACAACTTTCTTAATTCATAAAAACATGTACCCTCCCACTGGAATTACCTCCAGCCAAAATATACCGAGTTGGGTGCATAGCATTGATAGAACACACAGAGGCAAGGCATTCTCCACCCAGAAAAGAGTGCACCCACTTTCCTGTCTCGTGGAAGATTTCCACTCGCCGTGGATGGGCCATGCTGCCAACTATGACACAGTCTTCCTGCTTAGGGTCCCACACAGCTTGGAACCTGGTCAGCCATCGCCCAGTGATGGTGTTGTGCCTAATGAAAAAACAATTTTTTTGAAAGACAATAAGTGTTAAATAACTCAAAATAGCATGGGCAGAGGGTAAAGATGGCATTGCTCCTAAATGCTGGTTTTCTCTGCCAAGTTTCAAGTTACTGAGTCATCGACGACCTAATCTTATCCTTCCTACAAGACTGAAACTCGGGAGAGAGATGTTGTCTGCATTTTTGAACCTCCAGTGCTGAGTACAGTGGTTTGTGCTCAGTGGATGGTCACTAAACATACTGAAATGGCACTTTTTTGTTCACTGTTTCCTAACTCAATGCACTCCCCTCCTTTTTTTTTAGCACATGCAAATACAAGACCTAGAATAAAGAAATATACAATCTAAGTTATTGCTGTTTAACAGAATCTATTTCCCATATTTGTATTCCCCTAATAACCAAACCCTGAAATCATTTTATAGTCTATACAACCTTAAGGTAAAACGTACTTTGGGGGCTCAAAGAAAAAAATCACAAGGGAAATTAGAAGATATCTGTACACAAATAAAAATGAAAACACAACTACCAAAATCTATGGGAGCTATGAAAGCAATACTAAGAGGGAAATTTTTAACAGTAAACATTAAAAAAGAAGAAAGATCTCAAAATCAACACTCTAACTACATCTCAAAGAACTGGAAAAAGAAGAATAATCAAAACCAAAAGTTAGCAGAAGGAAGGAAATAATAAAGATTAGAGGTAAAAGAATTAGAGAATACAAAAACAATAGAAAAATAAACAGTTGGTTTTTTTAAGAGAAAAAAACTGGCAAGCTAGACTAAGAAAATATAAAGTGCAAATAACTAAGGTAAGAAATGAAAGTGGGTCATTACAACTTATGTTACAGAAATAAAAAGGATTATAATACTATGAACAATCATACACCAATAAACTGGACAATCCAGAAGAAATTAATACATTCCCAAACACATAAAATTTACCAAGACTAAATCATGAAGAAATAGAAAATCTAACTAGAATTATAACTAGTAAGGGGATTAAAACAATAACCAAAAACTTCCCATCAAAGGAAGCCCAGGACCAGATGGCTTCACTAAAGATTTCTATGTAACATTTAAGTAAGAATCAACACCAAATGCTCCTCAAACTCTTTCAAAAGACTGAAGAGGAAGGAACACGTTTGAACTCATTCTATGAGGCAAACACTTCTAATACCAAAGCCAAAGACGCTACTGGGAGAAAAAATAAACAAAAAAGCCCTACAGACGAATATTCCTGATGAATACTGGTGTAAAATTCTCAAGAAAATACCAGCAAAAAAAATTCAAACAGCACATTAAAAGGGTTATACACCATGACTAAGTTGAATTTATACCTGGAATGCAAGGAAGGTTCAAAACATAAAACCCAATTAATTGACATACCACATAAACAGAAAGAAGGACAAAAATCATAAGATCCTCTCAACTGGTACTGAAAAACCATTTGACAAAATTCAGTACCCTTTCATGATAAACACTCAACAAACTAGGAATAGACAGAAACTATCTCAACATAATAAAATAGGGGTCATATGTTAAAGGCACACAGCTAACATTATACTCAATGACGAAAGACTGAAAGCTTTTCCTGTAAGATCTGGTAAAAGGCAAAGATGTCTTTCTTGCCGTCTATTCAACATATTTAACACTAGAAATTCGGTAGAACTAGAAAACTGGGCAGAATTAAAGACTACACACACACACACACACACACACTACTAGAAAACTGGGCAGAATTAAAGACTACACACACACACACACACAGAGTTAAAACTAAATCTCAGCAAATTTGCAGGATACAATCAACACACAAAAATCAGTTGCATTACTACACACCAACAATGACCAATACAGAAAGGAAAACAACTCCAGGACTTCCCTGGTGGTCCAGTGGTTAAGAATCCACATGCCATGGGGCAACAAAGAATGTGCACCACAGCTACTGAACTTGCGCTCTAGAACCCACGCTCAACAAGCTACCACAATAAGAAGCCCATGTACCGTAGCCCCTGCTCGCCACAACTGGAGAAAGCCTGCACAAACCAACAAAAATCCAGCATAGTCAAAAATAAATAAATATATTTCTTTAAATCCCATTTGTAATAACATCAACAAGAACAAAATATTTTGGAATAAATTTAACCAAAGATGTGAAAGATTTGTACACTGAAAACTACAAAGCATTACTAAAACAAAGTGAAGTCACTCAGTTGTGTCCGACTCTGCTCTCCCGTGGACTGTAGCCCGCCAGGCTCCTCTGTCCATGGGATTCTCCAGGCAAGAATACTGGAGTGGGTTGCCATTTCCTTCTCCAGGGGATCTGCCCAACCCAGGGATCGAACCCAGGTCTCCTGCATTGCAGGCAGACGCTTTATCCTCTGAGCCACCAGGGAAGCCACAAAACAAAAAAAAAGACACAAATAAGATACAAACAAAGACACAAATAAATTGTCTGTGGATTAGAAGACTCAATATTGTTAAAATGTCTGTACTACCCAAAGTGATCTATAGAATTCAACCAATGCAATCAATCCCAAGGGCATGTTTTACAGAAATAGAAAAAAAAAAAAAATCCTAAAATTAGTATGAAAGCTCAAGGGATTTCAAATAGCCAAAATAATCTTTAAAAGAACAACAAAGTTGGGGGCCTCATATATCCTGACTTCAAAAAATATACTACGCAAAGCCACAGAAGCCATGGCAGCAGGGAGCTGGCATGGAGACAGGCACTGGGGACCAGGGGGAACTGGCATGAAGACAGACACTGGGGACCGGGGGGAACTGGCATGGAGACAGGCACTGGGGACCAGGGGGCGGGCCAGAGGGCCCACAAGGAGATGCGCACGTTCCCGGCCAAACGACGCTGAACAAGGGTGCCAAGACCACAAAGCGGGGAAAGGAGAGTCCCTTCAGAAATGCTGCTGGCAAAACTGGATATCCACATGCAAAAGAATAATACTGGACAGGAACCCTGATGGATCGGTGGTGAAGAATCTGCCTGCAATGTAGGAGGTGGGGGTTTGATCCCTGGGTCGGGAAGATCCCCTGGAGGAGAAAACGGCAACCCACTCCAGTATTCTTGCCTGGAGAATCCCATGGACAGAGAAGCCTGGTGGGCTACAGTCCATGGGGTCACAAGAGTCATAGATGACGTAGTGACAAAACCACCATAACCTTATACTATATACTAAAATCAACTCAAAGTTGATTTAAGACCTATACCTAAGACTTCGAACTCTTAATAAAACATAGAAGAAAACACAGGGGAAAGTTTCAGTACACTGGATTTAGCAATGATTTTTTGGATATGATACCAAAAGTACAGGAAACACAAGCAAAAATAGACAAATCTACATCATACTTATAAACTGTGCAAAGGAAACAATCAACAGACTGAAAAGGCAACCACAAAATGGTAGAAAACATTTGAGAATCATATATTTGATAAGGGACCAATATGCAGAATATGTAAGGAATTCCTATAACTCAACAACAAAAATGATATAATTCAAAAATAAGAAAAAAAAATAAGCAAAAGACCTAAATAGATAATTTTCCAAAGAAGATAGACAAATGGTCAATAAGCATATGAAAAGATGTTTATCATCACTAATCATTAGAGAAATGCAAATCAGAATCACAATGATATATTACCTCACAATCATCAGGATAAGTATTGATAAAGAGAAATTAGAACCCTAGTGCACTCCTGGAATGTAAAATGGTTTGGCACTGGAAAAACAGTATAGACGTTCCTCAAAAAATTGAAAATAGAATTATCAGATGATCCATTAAAATCTCCTTTCTGGGTATTATCCAGAAGAATTCGAAGTAGGATCTTGAAGAGATACCTTTACACCCATTTGTTCACTGTAGCATTGTTCACAATAGCCAAGAGGTAGAAACAACCCAAATGTCCATCAAGAGGTGAATGGATAAAAAAAATATGGCATATACGTGCAATCGAGTAATTATGCAGCCTTTAAAAAGGAAGGAGATCCTGTTACATGCTAGAACATGGATGAACATCGAGGACATTATGCTAAGTGAAATAAACCAATCACAAAAAAACAAATACTATATGGTTTCACTCATATGAAATATCTAAAGTAGTAAAAATCATAGAAATGCAAACTAGACAGATGTCTGCCACAATCTGGAAAAGAGGGAGAGAGGAATTAATGTCTCATGGGCCAGGTTCAGTTTTGCAAGATAAAAAAATTCTAGAACTCTGTTGCACAACAACGTGATCACACCTAACGCTAATGAACTGTATACATACAAATAGTTAAGGTGGCTGACTTACTGTTGCGTGTTTATAATCACAACTAAAAATAAGGTAAAAAAACAATTTAAATATATGTGGGGCTCTTCACTGCTCTCCAAAGCAAAAAACAAAGCACTGCCCTCTTATTCTCTACATTGCAACACCAACAGCCCTTTCTTATTAAAGAAGGATGAACAATGGAGAACCACATTTCCCACTGCCATTCAATGACCTTATCTCTACTGACCCCAAAATCATCACCCTAGATAATTTTTTTAAAATACACACTAGAAGTCAATAAACTAGAGTTAATAAAGTTTGAAAAAGGAAACAAAGAGGGGAAATTCTATGAAAAAGAAAATAAGCATATTAAATATAGCCTCGGCTGTTGCTGCTAAGTCGCTTCAGTCGTGTCTGACCCTGTGTGACCCCATAGATGGCAGCCCACCAGGCTACGCCGTCCCTGGGATTCTCCAGGCAAGAACACTGGAGTGGATTGCCATTTCCTTCTCCAATGCATGAAAGTGAAAAGTGAAAGTGAAGTCGCTCAGTCATGTCCGACTCTGCGACCCCATGGACTGCAGCCTACCAGGCTCCTCCAGCCATGGGATTTTCCAGGCAAGAGTACTGGAGTGGGCTGGCATGGCTGTCTCCATATATAGCCTCTATACACTATAAAACTCATGAAACAACAGTTAACATATATTGCATACCCTGTCCCCAACTTTATAAATGCTGATAAAGAAGTATGTGTAGGAAGTAGACATTGAGTAAAGTTTGAGGTACAACACATATATTAAAAGTAGCAGATGCAAAAAGAGGATAACCAAACAAAGAAACAGGAAGATGGGGAAGCTAAGCCCAGAACAAACAGGCGCAAATAAAGAGTGCTTCAGCTAACCTCACGAGCAAGTTAGTCTCAATACAATAACATGAGTAATTCAGTTTTTGAATAAAGTCATTCACTTTAACCAAAAATAACCACTTGGAGGCAGAGAATAGCTACAGACTAAAAGAGACAGAACCTCTTTGTAGACACAGGCAACCTGGAAGCAAGAACCCTTCTGGATGGGATAGGAACAAGTAACCAGAAACACTGTAATATAAAATCAGACCTATACATCTCTTTGATAATCAGATGTCTAATGTATGCAGTCCAATAAAGAGCTCATAGTAATCCAGGGTCCACATTATTTGGCATATGGAAACTGACCTGATAGTGGTGATAAGAGGAATCTTCGAGGATATACAGCTGCTGTCAAAGATTCTGCAAAATAAACAGCAAGAATAAAGAAGCACACTCTTTTTATTGTTTCTTGAGATTTTTCTGAAATATCATCAGGGTATTTAACAAGCTTTTCATTGGTTCATGATATGAAATGGTTGTTGTTTTAAAATATATAGGATCAGGCTCTAACAAACCTCAGTTAGCTAATATATTTATAAAAGTGACAAAGAATATCGTAAAACTCAGTGCTTAGAGTTTAGTGTGGAAACTATTTAAACACTATTATTCCAAACTTAAATGTACATTCTACAGTGATAATCCAGACTCTATAATCAGATCCACAGTAATATAGGTCATACATAACGGATGTCATCTGCAAATGCACAAATAACCTAGAAGTGCAGGCATGTATCAAGAGCAATTTCCCCATGAGACTTATCAGTTGAGGGCGTCATATTGTCACTTCCAGGCTATGACAAGACTGACTGGCCAGTAACTAAGGGGAGGAACTCGTGGGGCAACTGGAGGAGCTCAGAAGCCTCCACGAGGCACCCTGGCAGAAAGTAGCCATGTCATCACCACCTCGCCCTGCTCCTTGTGCCTAGCTATCCCACTGCCATTTCTTGGCACTAGAACTTATTAACTAATTAGATTACCAGAAAGCCAAATCACAAGAGTAAAGTCTGCAGTGCAAATGAACAGGAATGGGACAAGTAAGTGGCCTTTAAGACAAAGAAAACGGCATGGGTGGAAAGGGGACACTGGGCTGACACTGCCCAGTGATTAAATCTCTTAATGTACTACCTGGTAATGCTCACAGACTTTACTAGGAATTAACAGGGCTCCTGTTACACACCATAAACCACGCTCTTCCCAATATATGGGTCTAAACAGAAATTAGGTGGTTTTCTAGAGCCCAGCCCATAGTATGCATTCAACAGACACTTGTTGAGTGAATAATGAACACATTCCAAAATCACTTAAGGTAAAAGTCTCATAAACTGAGAATTGCTTGCAATGTTAAGCAAAATTGGGGATTTTAGAAGAGAACAAAATTATTTCCTTCATGGTTGCATTAACATTCTCCACATTTTAAAAAATTGGCATTATTTTCTATTTTTGTTCAACTGGCTTATGTTACATTTTAAAATCCATTTTTAGGTAGTAGCTATAGAAAGGTACCAAAGCTAAAACCATAAAATTTTATCCAATTTTATCCAATTTATCCAACAGAAACCCAGTTTTTGCTATCTTTTCTGCCTGCCCATGGCCAAGGGCTCTGCAACTTCAGTTCAGCACTTGACTTGTGGGAGGGATCCCACTATCCCCAGAGTAAGAGCGTCTTCCTATGCTAAAATTATCTTCTATCCAAGATATCACACAGAAAAGCTTCCCTGGTAGCTCAGTTGGTAGAGAATCTGCCTGCAGTGTGGGAGACTTGGGTTCAATCCCTGGGTTGGGAAGATCCCCTGAAAGGCTACCCACTCCAGTATGTGGCCTGGAGAATCCCGTGGACCGAGGAGCCTGACAGGTTACAATTCATGGGGAAACAGAGCTGGACACGACCGAGTGACTTTCACACAAGCTATCACAAGCCTGATTTCATTAGATTTCAGTGCTAAAAGGAAAACCTGACATCATTCCCCAGGGTAGTTACAGACCTTCCTTGCCAATCTCAAGGAAATTTACAGATTCCAAAACTGCTGAAATGCCATTAAGTACAGGTCGTTGATCTTTGGGAACCTAGCCATGACTACAAAACAATTAACACTAGTGATGTAATAAGGAGTAATAGTAAACAAAGCTACTGGTTAACTAAGTAATTACAGACTCTTAACGACGTATTTCTGTCTTCCCAATTTACCTCAGCTTGCAGTCAGCACATGTGGTTACTACTCTGTTACCAGTAAGAGGTGAAAAATAGGCTGAAGCGATGCTCTTTGTGTGTTCAGTTAAAGAAATCAAAGGCTGGTTTCTACTGCGATTCAGGCATCTTGCATCATAAATATGAATATCCCTGTAACAGGAGGAATAACTCTCAGGTGTTATCACAGTACACGGAGTAAGCCTCTACAACAGCACAGAACGTAAATTAGACACTCAAATACACACTACATTGAAGAACAGTTAAGACAGGCCCCTCGAATCTTCGGTATTAATTTTTTTTTCGGTATTAATTTTAAAAACATGGGTATAGATTAAAAATTAGAAAAATTCCAAAATTATAGCATATATATGTGAGCAGGTGGGTACAGATAGAAAAGATTCTAGCTGGTTTTCTCATCTCTTCAAGAAAAAAGTTAACACAGACTAAGAAATTGCAGGTCCCATTTAACTTGTATTTTTTACAGATTTTCTTCTCCAAAGACTGAAGTAAATGCACGAGACCAAGGAAAACAAAAATGTATATTTGTTTCATCCCACCCTCGCCTTCTCCCACAGAGTCCCAAAGTCTCAATATTTTCACTATGTATTAAATCTCATTTTAAAGAATCACAAAAAAACTCAAAAAAAAAAAAAAAACACCCTCAAATTAGCATAGACAGGAAAATTATTTGGTCTGTGGGTATCACAAAAAAGTCTTTTGTCAATCAAACTAAAACATTATTCCTAATGTTAAAAGATCTATATCATAAAATTTTATGAAGAACATACCTTAATCCCGCAGTGATAAAATACTGTCTATGCACTGGGTGCACATGAACAGTTCTTATTTTGCTCAAAGAAGATCTGATAAGTTTCTCACAAGAAGTTCCAGGAGTCCGCCTATCCACTAGTGACATACTTCCATCCCAGTGACCTACTATTAAAGTGGAGGCATCTTCTGTCAAGAAGTCAAAGGAGGAAAAGCTGCTTCTTTCATCTCTATATACCTAAGGATATAAGGAACAATCAACTTAAGTAACAATCTTCTTTTAAAAAAAGCCAATGCATGGATTCTTTGTTAAAAAAGCAACAAAACACTTTACCCCAAATACCTCATTTATCCTCCCATCATCCCCACAGGAAGCACAGGACAAAATGGTCATCCTCTTTGGCAGAGATGGAATCGAAAGCACTGATCAACTCTAAGACTTGCCAGCAATCAAACAGCCCATCCACCCATGTTGGGGCTACATCCCAAATCTCTTAAACCCAATAAACCTCAGTTGCAGATCTACTCTGAAACTTACTAGGAAATGGATTGAATTTGATTTCTACTCAACTGAAGTACAAATTGAAACTCAAAAAGATATATGCACTCCAATGTTCACAACAGCACTATTTACAACAGCCAAGACATGGAAGCAACCTAAATTGTGCATCCACAGTGGAGTGGATAAAGAACATGTGGTACATATATACGATGGAATATTCAGTTTCAGTGAAAGTCGCTCAGTCATGTCTGACTCTTTGTGACCCCATGGGCTATAAAGTCCATGGAATTCTCCAGGCCAGAATACTGGAGTGGGTAGCCATTCCCTTCTCCAGGGGTTCTTCCCAACCCAGGGATCGAACCTAGGTCTCCTGCACTGCAGGCAGTCTTTACCATCTAGGCCACCAGAACACCCTGATGGAATATTAGTCCGCCACAAGAAAGAACAAACCAATGCTACTTGCAGCAACATGGATGGACCTAGAGATTGCCACTCTGAGTGAAGTGAATCAGATACAGACAAATATCATATATTGCTTACATGTGGAACCTAAAAAATGGGTACAAATGAACTTATTTACAAAACAGAAGTAGAGTCATGAATGTAGAAAATAAACTTGTGTTTACCAGGAGATGGGGGAGATGGATAAATTGGGACTGACATATCCACACTAATATATATAAAATAGATAACTATAAGAACCTGCTATATAGCACAGAGAACTGTACTCAATATTCTGTAAAGGTCTATATGGGAAAAGAATCTAAAAAAAAAAAAAAAGCGGATAATATGTATATGTGTAACTGATTCACTGTGCTGTACATCTGAAACATAACACTGTAAATCCACTATGCTCCAATAAAAGTTTTTTAAAAAATTATATGGGCAGTAGTAACATCAGTGGTTTCCAAGGGCTTTGGGAAAGAGGAGAGGACTAACTGTAAAGAATTATGAGGTAATTTTTCAGGTGATGGAAATTTTCTGTATCTTGACTGCAGTGGTGGTTACATAAGTTTGCCAAAATTCATAAAACTGCACACCTAAAATAGGTAAGTTTTACAGTATGTATTGTATACCTCAATAAACCTGATTTTAAAAAAATAAGTAAGTTGAGAACTTTGACAACTCAATACTAAAAACACAGATAACCCAATTAAAAACAGGCAAAAGATCCAAATAGACATTTCTTTAAATAATTACAATAATTACTAATAAGCAAATCTCCATCATGAACAACAGCCTTGTCGTGGTGAAGGGGCTTGTTTAACTCAATGAAGCTTGTTTAACTCAATGAGTCATGCTGTGCGGGGCCACCCGAGACAGACAGCTCACACTGGAGAGTTCTGACAAAATACGGTCCACTGGAGAAGGAAATGGCAACCCACTCCAGTAGTCTTGTCAGGAGAACCCCACGAACAGTATAAAAAGGCAAAAAGATAGAACACCGGAAGATGGACACCGCCCCCCTCCAAATCAGAAAGGGTCCAACATGCTATGAGGGAAGAGCAGAGAGCAATTACTAATAGCTCCAAAAAGAATGAAGTGGCTGGGCCAAAGCAGAAATGATGCTCAGTTTCAGATGTGTTTGGTGGTGAAAGTAAAGTCCAACGCTGTAAAGAACAGTATTGCATAGGAACCTGGAACGCGAGGTCCATGAATCAAGGTAAACTGGACACACTAAAGCAGGAGATGGCAAGATTGATCTACAGGTCGAGAATCCCCAAAATGATGTTATTTACCCTTGACACCATTTGACTAGACCAACAAAGCTCAACCACAAACCAGGAGCCTAAAGCTTTAACTACTGACACCTCTGCCTCAACTTCAAGGCATCTAACAGTTGTCAGTTGACGGAATCAAGTCTGCACTTGGGTTTGGTTTGGCCCACTGTCCTTTTTTCCTTCCCTTTCTTAATTTCTTTTTACGGTTTTACTGAGAAGTAGTATTTCCTATACCATAAACTTCACTCTCATCATGTTCTTTAAACTATGACTTAGTTCACAACACTGACATACTAGAATTTTTTTTTAAAAAAATCTTAGGATAACTTAGGAGTCAGTGAACTAAAATGGACAGGAATGGGCAAATTTAATCCAGATGACCATTGTATCTACTACTGTGGGCAAGAATTCCTTACAAGAAAAGGAGTAGTCCTCATAATCAACAAAAGAGTCTGAAATGCAGTACTTGGGTACAATCTCAAAAATGAAAGAATAATCTTGGTTCATTTCCAAGGCAAACCATTCAGCATCACAATAATCCAAGTCTATGCCCCAACCACCTATGCCAAAGAAGCTGAACAGTTCTATGAAAACCTACAAAAACTTGTAGATTTGACACCAAAAAAAAAAAAAAGTCCTTTTCATCATAGAGGACTGGAATACAAAAGTAGGAAGTCAAGAGATACCTGGAGTAACAGGATAGTTTGGTCTTCGAGTAGAAAATGAAGCAGTGCAAGGCTAATAGTTTTGCCAAGAGAATGCACTGATCACAGCAAACACCCTCTTCCAACAACACAAGAGACCACTCTACACATGGACATCACCAGATAGTCAATATTGAAATCAGACTGATTATATTTTTTGCAGACAAAGATGAAGAAACTCTATATAGTCAGCAAAAACAAGACCTGGAACTGACTGTGGCTCAGATCATCAGTTCCTTATAGCAAAATTCATACTTAACTTGAAGAAAGTAGGGAAAACCACTAGACCATTCAGGTGTGACCTAAATAAATCCCGTATGATTATACAGGGGAAGTGAAGAATGGATTCAAGGT
Source organism: Cervus canadensis (assembly GCF_019320065.1). NCBI lineage: Eukaryota > Metazoa > Chordata > Mammalia > Artiodactyla > Cervidae > Cervus > Cervus canadensis. The sequence goes on along the minus strand of NC_057402.1, from coordinate 14,447,928 downwards.
ATTCCATCTGGTAGACAGAGTGCCATAGTCCTTCAAACTATGGACAGAGGTTTGTAACACTGTACAGGAGGCACTGACCAAAACCATCCAGAAGAAAAAGAAATGCAAAAAGGCAAAATTGTTGTCTGAGGCGGCTTTACATACAGCTGAGGAAAGAAGAGAAGTGAAAAGTAAGGGAGAAAGGGAAAGATATACCCAACTGAATGCAGAGTTCCAGAGAACAGCAAGGAGAGATAAAAAGGCCTTTTTAAATGAACAATGCAAAGAAGTAGAGGAAATCAACAGAATGGGAAAGACTAAAGATCTCTTCAAGAAAACTGAAGATATCAAAGGAACACTTCATTCAAGGATGGGCACAATAAAGGACAGAAGCAATATGGACCTAATGGAAGCAGAAGAGATTAAGAAGAGGTGATAAGAATACACAGAAGAACTATACAAAAGAAATGTTTTAATGACCCAGGTAACCAAAATGGTACAGTTACTCACTTAGAGCCAGACACCCTAGTATGTAAAGTCAAGTGGGCCTTAGGAAGCATTACTTACAAACAAGCTAGTGGAGGTGATGGAATTCCAGCTGAGCTATTTAAAATCCTAAATGATGCTGTTAAAGTGATGTACTCAATATGTCAGCAAATTTGGAAAATATGTCAGCAGTAACCATAGGACTGGACAAGGTTAGTTTTCATTCCAATCCCAAAGAAGGGCAATGAGAAAGAATGTTCAGACTACTATAAAACTGCACTCATTTCACATACTAGTAAATTTATGCTCAAAATCCTTCAAGCTAGGCTTCGGCAGTATATGAATAGAGAACTTTCCAATGTACAAGCTGCGTTTAGAAAGGGCAGAGGAACCAGAGATCAAATTGCCAACATTCACTGGATCATAGAGAAAGCAAGGGAATTCCAGAAAAACAGCTACTTCTGTTTCACTGACTACACTAAAATATTTGTATGGATCACAACAAACTATGGAAAATTCTTTTTTTTTTTTTTTCATTTATTCATATTAGTTGGAGGCTAATTACTTTTCAATATTGTAGTGGTTTTTGCCATACATTGATATAAGAGATGGTTTCTCTCCTGAGAAACCTGTATGCAGGTCAAGAAGCAACAGTAAGAACAGTAAGAACCAGACATGGAACAACTTACTGGTTCCAACTTAAGAAAGGAGTATGACAAGGCTTATACTGTCACCTTACTTATTTAACTTATATGCAGAATATATCATGCGAAATGCCAGACTGGATGAAGCACAAGCTGGAATCAAGATTGCCAGGAGAAATATCAACCACCTCAGATAGGCAGACAATACCATTCTAATGGCAGAAAGTAAAAAGGAACTAAAGAGCCTCTTGATGAGGCTGAAAGAGGAGAGTGGAAAAAGCTGGCCTGAAACCCAACATTCAAAACTCTAAGATCACGGAATCCAGTCCTATCATTTCATGGCAAGGAGAGGGGGAAAAAGTGGAAGTAGTGACAGATTTTATTTACTTGGCCTCCAAAATCACTATAGACAGTGACAGTGGCCATGAATTTAAAAGACGCTTGCTCCTTGGAAGGAAAGCTATGACAAACCTAGACAGCACATTAAAAAGCAGAGAGACATCACTTTGCCGACAAGATCTGTATAGTCAAAGATATGGTTTTTCCAGTAATCATGTACAAATGTGAGAGTTGGACCATAAAGAAGGCTGAGTACTGAAGAACTGATGCTTTCAAATTGTGTTACTGGAGAAGACTTTTGGGAATCCCTTAAACTACAAGGAGATCAAACCAGTCCATCCTAAAGGAAATCAACCCTGTATATATTCATTGGAAGGACTGATGCTGAAGCAGAAGCTCCAACACTCTGGTCATCTGATGCAAAGAGATGACTCACTGGAAAAGATCCTGATGCTAGGAAAAAACAGAAGGTTGGACAGGTTGGACTGCAAGGAGATCAAACTGGTCCATCCCAAAGGAAATCAGTCCTGAATATTCATTGGAAGGACTGATGCTGAAGCTCCAATACTTTGGTCACCTGATGTGAAGAATGGACTCATTGGAAAAGACCCTGATGCTAGGAAAGATCAAAGGCAGGAGGAGAAGGGGACAACAGAGGATGAGATGGTTGGATGGCATCACTGACTTGATGGACATGAGTTTGAGTAAGTTCCAGGAGTCGGTGATGGACAGGGAAGCCTGGCGTGCTGCAGTCCATGGGGTCACAAAGAGTTGGACACAACGGAGCAACTGAATTGAACTATTACTCACTTAATACCATTGTATCGTGATTGATCAACAGAAAAATAATAGAACTCTCTATCACCAAAGCTACCATTTAATAGAAAAACCTATAATCACTTTTTTAAATCCAGATGCATATCAGAATTACAAATGCCTAGGTATTGCTTTTTTGTCCAAAGCTCCAGATATGTTTCTAATGAGCAGCCACGTTTAAATCCAACTGGACTATATGACGATCTTTTACTTTCATCTAGTTTGTTTCACCTTTTCTATTTCATACTCAGTGCTCCATTTCATTCAGTTTAGGTTTTCCAACTTCTCCACCCTTTTTTCTTTTGTTCTCTCTCAAGCATAGCACAAAAACTTTTGTATACATATGTATATGTCATGTGTATTTTAGAAAACTTATAAATTTTCACTTAAGTAAAAAATTTATGACATTTCGATTCCACTTGTTTGACTTAGTATGAAGAGAATGCTAGATTTCTAATTTAAAAAAAATAGATGCAACAAGTAACAAAGGCTTACTGTATAGCACAGGGACCTATAATCAATATTTTTTAATAACCTATAATGGAAAATAATCTGAAAAATAATATGTATATATGTATAACTGAATCACCTTGCTGTGCACCTGAGACACTGTAAGTCAACTATGCTTCAATAAATCTATGTATTAAGAGAAATTCCTATAAGTAATTATGAATAATCTGTACACAGAACATTAGAATAATCACAAAGACATCAGAATGTGTTAATTTTGAGTACCGGTTTACATAAACAATTAAGGCATACATAAAATTAGATCATCAATTAGTATTTATGATGATAAATCATAACAGTGGTGATACTGTGTTTTCTTCACTGTTTATCACATATAAAATTGCCCTAATACTGAGGATGTCTAAAAACTTCAAAAGTTCCATTCAAAATAAGTTAAAGGGTGAAAACCTACATCTAAACCATGCTAAACTTCACAAAGATTAAAATTCACATTGAAAAAGGGTTTAATTTATAAGAATTCTCTAAACGAGGAAATCTAATATGGTTAATAAGCAAATGTGAAAGCTCACTTGAAATGACATGTTTGTTGTAAGCATTAAGTAGTAGATATTTAAGTAGGAGACCAAATGTAATCACTAGGATCAAATATTGTGAGGATTCCTCAGGCCTTTGGAAGCTTCTGGCCCACCCAACCAGAGGTCAAATGGATTAGAAAACCTTCAAGGGGTAAAGTCTGTTTATCTTGGTAGAGTATCTCTAGACGGATGGATAGTCACAAGTATAAGCCTAACATCTTTCAACTATTCTTAAACAGACTTCAACTTAATCTGACCTCACAGGGGCTACATTAGCTCAGGAAAAGACCTTATCCTCAAGAGGTGGTTATGAATAAACCTGGCGTAAGATGTTCTGAATGAAATCGCCTGGGTGTCCATTTTTGGCCAGAGTACAATTTTATCACATCCAATTGCAGCATTTCATTCTAACTTCACCAGACAAAAATAACTGAGCTAATCTATTAACAGATATATATATGGCATGTAAGACATGATAAATCTTAGCTAGAAGACAAAAAAACAAATTTTATAGTTTTTGTGTTACATTACTGGCCATATGTTTTACATATAATGTGCTATAGTACTGTTTGTTATGTGACGAATTTCTCTATAGTCTTTTCTGTCACATTGAAGACTCAGCCTCACAAAAATTCATACCTGCAAAGGCTAGAAATAATAAACAAAAATATAATAACATTCTCATATTTTTCCTGAATAAAACACAAGTTTTAAGCCTTAACAACAGAAGAATAGGTTATTGTTTTTCAAATATTTTTGCAAAAATAAAAAATAAGAGAAAAAAAACTATTATGTGCCAGGCTCTGTTTTAAGTACATTAACTCACTTCATCCTTGTGACAATCCTGTAAGGTAAATAGTATTACTGTCTCATTTCAAAACTAAGGAAGTTGAGACACAAAGAGGTAAAGGCACTTGCCAAGGTCAAACAAATAGTACCAGACGGGATATGGATTTAGGCAGTATAGTTCTAAAGTCCCTGTTCCATACCAGCTCATCCAGTCTGATGGTATAATAATCATTCACATGGTACTTCATAAAGAATCTAGACTATCATCTAAGGTCAATATGTAAACATATTAACACTTACCTCTTCAAAAACAGCCCTGGAAAAATCCCCACAGCGTAATGTGCCATCATAGCTCAGTGACAGAAGGTGAGCTGGATTGGCAGGTGAGAAGTAAAGACAGCTAACCGGTTGACTGTGGGGCTGAAAAAGATAAACTCCATCCTCCTTAGGTTGGTGAGTCTGGAAGAGAGTTAGGGGTGGGGAGAGAGACAAAAACTGGTGAGAAATAGTAATATATTTCATGTCATTAAGTTGTTAAAATGTTTATGTCTGTATTATATTCAGTCTTTTCTCAGTCTGTTGTTATACCCAACCTCCCGATTAGAAAGTCAGAACTAGAAACTTTATACTCTAAGTTATTTTCCTAATTTTCAACCCAACAGAACTGTCTCATTAATTTTAATAGTTTCCAGTTTTTTGCAACTAGACAAGTAGTTTTTCATAATGCAGAGGGGAAATAATTACTGCTTATTCTGACTTCATTTCATGAAATCCTCAGGAAATGTGAGATTTACTTTTTATTTCACACACAGGATAATTCCTTCCTACTAAAATACATCAATGTCACTTCTACTTTGCTTGCTAAGTATGCTTGTATATGAGTAAATCATCCTGCACACAATTTTCATACGGTGTTTGGTTCTGGCACAAAATGATAGTTTTTTAAATATTTTATCCCCTAAATACTCTGGCCACCTGATGCAAAGAGCTGGCTCATTAGAAAAGACCCTGATGCTGGGAAAGATGGAGGGCAAGAGGAGAAGGGGGCAGCAGAGGATGAGATGGTTAGATAGCATCACTGACTCAACGGACGTGAGTTTGAGCAAACTCCAGGAGGTAGTGAAGGACAGGGATGCCTGGCATGCTGCAGTCCATGGAATCACAAAGAGTCAGACACAACTTAGCAACTGAAAAAAAAAAAAAACCAAATCCCCTAAATACCCCATGAAAAATGCGTGTATTTGAATTTATATAGTAATATTACTGCTTCTAAAGATTATCCTTTCACTACTGGATTATCAACTCCGAAATCATCATGTTTTGAATTTCCATGTTATATTCCTATACCACATGTTATATCATGAACCAACAACTATCATCTCCAAATCTATCTTAGTCTGCTCTGAAATACTCAAGCATTGTTTTTGTCTTTTTTAAGAGTTTAAAGAGAAAAAAATTTTTAAGGAAAGAAAGAAAAAATCTTTTTAAAAAAAGGAAAAAAATTACAACAACACAAACTCCTCCTCCTACCCAGAGTTAACCACTGTTAACACTTTGGCATATTGTCCATAGCATATATTTTTTAGGAAAACAATACTCCCCAGATAAAATTCTGAAAAATCATTCAAAACCCAAAATTGACCAAAATTATCACTGAAATACTAAGCAATCATTATAGATGTCTTTACATGCAGTTACTTATATGGATAGGATAGAGAAGAAATTTGGGGGGGGGGCGCGGGGGAAGGCCACTTTTAATAGTATTAAATTTAACTATACTTTAAAATAATAAAAGAAAAGCAAGCTGAAGGAATTTTTGAATTTCGAGTATTTCTTTACAAGAGTTATCTAAGAAGGAAAAAGTATAAAGCATAAAGCACTTACAGTCATTAAGCTTTATTTTTAAATTTAACTATGTATGTCTCAATTTCAGATTTCTATTGATTGAGGACACTATTTCCCCCCCACCCAATCTCCCCTTTTTCTATCTCTAGATTTATTTTTATTTTGTCCAGGTTAACAACACTCATATCTAGTTCTGTAATCATAATTCATATTGCTATTTAATATTAGTTCTGCACTTAAATGGATTTAATACTCATCATTGATTCTTCTGTCAAGCTTCTTCTCTCCTGAATTCTTAATTTTGACTTACTTTTAACTGGCTGAGACTTTCTATCAAGCAGTTTTTCCAGATAAACTCACAGGTCTTAAATTTCTAGAGTTTTTTCACATGTGAAAATACCTACCTGCTGCCTTTACATTAGAATAATATCCTGGGCTACCTATGTATTCCAGGCCACACTTCCTTCCCTCAGAACTTTGCAGACATTACATGAAATGTTGTAGAAAACTGAGGCAAGCCTGACTTCTCCCCTTGAATATAATTTGTTTTTCCTACCTGAAGAATTCTTTGTCCTTTAAGCTCCAAAGTTTCTGAGAACATGGCATACATTTTCAAACGTGCCAATCCAATTCTGACTTTTCTCTTAAAACTTTTTTCATCTGTGTTTAAGATAACCTCAAATCTTTCCTTTAATATCAGTAATTTTATTTTCAGCAATGTCTACTATTCTGTTCCTTCTAATCTATTAGTTTCACTGATTTTCTATTTGTTTTCTTAGTTTTGCTGGCTCCCTCATTCCATTGTTTGTTATCTTATCTTTGAGCCTTATTTTACCAAAATTAATGCTGTTATTAACTTACTCCACAGCATCACTGTCCAAAAGAACTCTCTGAGATGACAAAAATAATATATGTATGCACTGTCCAATATGGTATCCACTAGCCATGTGTGGCTATTAAGCACTTGAAATGTGGCTGGTATAAGTGAACAACTGAATTTTCTATTTTAATTACTTTAAAAATAAACACAGGTATCCTAGCTATTCAAAAAGTTTGCTTTTTGCTTTATACCACTTCACTCTTACAAAACACCTATATTAATACCTATTTTTGCTAACTGAAGGGAATCCAAGAGGATTTTTATTTTTATGAGAAAAGGTAAAAAATGAAAATAGCATTCAGCATTTGTTTTGCAGGAAGCTGTTACAGAGGCAGCGCACCCCAAGCAGCAAGGGGCACCACCAAGCTCTGACCCAGGGGACTTACACTCAGCATCTCAGCGTGAAGTCGCTCTTAGCTCTGAACTGTGTCTGACAGCATCTGTACTTTATCTAGATTTATTCTGTGCATGTATTAGCAAGACATCTTAAGGTAATTGCCTCTTTCATTATACCATTTGAGTTTACAAACAGTTTCATAGTAATACTCTACTTTTGGATGAGGAGGGAAACCCGTAGTCCAAATTTCATTTCAGTCCAAAAATAACAAGTGTGCATCTAATGACTTCAAACCGAAATGAGTCCAGGACCAGTTTGGTTTGAGCCTAGAAATGACTGTCTGTACACACTGGATTGGAACATGAAAACTGAAAGTACAAGCACCAATAAAGACTATTACAGTAATCCCAAAAAAGAAAATGTAGCCCTCACTAATGTGGTGTTAGCCAGGATAGGAAAGGGGGGGCAAAACCATTAAAGGATTTTACTAGATATAAGGAATGAAGGGACAACCTAACTATTCCATGGCTTCCTCTTGCTTTTAGGATAAAAAGCGAAATTCTCAACAAAATTTATGAAGACATACATCTGACCTCTTCCCACCTCTGTATTTCCCACCCCCACTCTACTCATCCCTTCCATCCATGCCTTTCTTGTCCATGCTCCAGCCACACAGGCATTTTTTCAGGTCCTTGAATGTATCAAGCAGGCACCCTACTGCCGAAGGTCCTTGACATTCTGTTCCTCTTTCCTGAAATGCTCTTTTCCCTTTGTTTGCTTGGTTTATTCCTACTTAGCTTTCAAATCTCAACTCAATTCTCACTTCTTCAGGGAAGTCTTCCCTGATCCTCCAAATTAGGCCAGTCTACTTGCTACGGAAAAATATCACTCTTCCTTCACCCCATTAATCACTGTATATAATTCACTCCACTTATCAAACATATAATTACTTCATTCATGCTGCTTTTGCCACTAAATTCCAAACCCTGTGAGAACATGGACAGTCTTTCCTCACAAATATGGCTGGGGTATCATTAGAAGAGTACTTAACACAAAACACTCAGTAAGTGTGGAATGAATGAATGGGTGCATGAGTGACCAAATGAATGACAACGCAACTTTTGACCTTAGGTGAGACTAGGGATCTGACAAAAAGTTAAATGGAAAACTGAAGGACTACCAAGGCAATTCAATGCAGTAAAGGAGTCTTTTCAACAAACAGTGCTGGGACAACTGGATATACACATATAAAAAGATGAACTAGGGCCCTTACTTCAGAGCATATACAAAAATAATTCAAAGATAATAATAACTCAAGGTGGATCAGTGAACTAAATGTGAAAGCTTAAACTATAAAAATATTTAGAAAAATATATAGGAGAAAAACTTCCTGACTTTGGGCTACACGGAAGATTTCTTAGATGACACCAAAAACACAATCAATTAAAAATTTGATGAACTGGACCTCATCAAATCAAAACTTTTGCACTTCAGTAGCATTAAGAAAATGAAAAGACAAGGAGAAAAATTTGTAAATCAAGTATCTAATAAGGATGCACATCTAGAGTATACAAAGAACTCTTATAACTCAACAAGAAAACAAACAATCCAATAAAAAAAAACTGACAAAAGACTTGAATAGACATTTCACCAAAGACACCCAAATGGCAGGATAAGAGCCTCAACATCATTATTCATTAGACAAATGCAAATCAAAACCACAGGGAGATAAAACTTCACTAGGAAGATAAACCCACTTGAAAGGCTATAATCAGAAAGACAGACAATAATAAATGTTGGTAAGCATGGAGGAAAACTGGAACCTTCATACATTGCTGGTGGGAATAGAAGATGGTGCAAACCCTTTGGAAAGCAGTTTGGCAGTTCCTCAAATGTTAACCAGTTACCATATGACCTAGCAATTCTATTCCCAGGTACCCACTCAAAAGAAATAAAACACACTGCCACACAAAAATGTGTACACAAATATTTAAAATCAAATTATTCAGAACAGCCAGGAAGTGGAAACAACCCAAATGTCTACCAAGTGATAAATGCATAAATAAAATGTTGTATAATCTAACAAGGAAATACTATTCAACAATAAAAGACAGAAGTGCTGATGGATTAGCATCTACTAGCATGTTATAGTAACACAGATACACCTGAAAACCATACTAAAAGAAAAACACCAACATAAAAGACCATATAGTCTATGATTCTATTTATATGAAATATCTAAAAAGTGCAAATTTGTAGAGATTTGCCTGGGGATAAGGGTAGAAACAGGGATTAAATGTAAATAGCCATGAGGAATCTTACAGGAGTGATGAAAATGTTCTAAAACTGAATTGTGATGATGGTTACACAACTCGATAAACTTACTAAAAATCATTAAATTGTACATTTTAAATGTGTGGATTTTATAAACTGTGAATTATACCTCAACAAAACTAATTTAAAAAACAAAAACTAGGGGAGGACGCCCCTGGCTGTCCAGTGGCTAAGATGCCCCACGCCCTGTGCAGGGGGCTTGGGTTTGTTCCCTGGTCAGGAAATCAGATTCCACATGCCAAAACTAAGAGTTCACATGTTTCAACTAAAGATCCCACGTTCCACAGCTAAGATTAAAGAACCCATGTGCCACAACTAAGACTCAGCACAGTTAAATAATAAAAATAAATATTAAAAAAAAAAAAACTAAGGAAGTTGGGAAGTGAGAACAGGATAGCTAAGACACTGACTTTAGACTTGCTCAGTCTGTTGAGATAACCAGGTGTCCTGAAAAACTAGAAAGTTGATAAAAACACTGCACTGTAGATAGACATCCAGTAAAAAAGATGTTTGGAGTCATCAGAAAAGACATGACAAATGGACTGTTCTAAACTTCAATTCATATTTTTAAAATTTTTGTTTTATTTATTTTTGGCTGCACTGGGTCTTCATTGCTGCATGCGGGTTTCTCTAGTGCAGTGAGTGGGGGATACTCTTGATTGGGATGCTCAAGGTTCTTATCACAGTGGCTTCTCTTGTTGCAGAGCACAGGCTCTAGGCACTCAGGCTTCAGTAGTTCTGGCTCACAGCCTTAGTTGCTCCACAGCATGTTTGGCAGGCAGATTCTTATCCACTGCACCACCTGGGAAGTCCCCTACCCCGTACTTTTTTAATCTCCTAAAAGTCTCTGTTCCTTCCTTACCTTATTGTTGAAGCTATTCTCTCAACTCACTAATCAGACCCTATGTCAAAACTAACAGCCCTTTTTTCTGTTCCCATTCGTTTTGGTGGTGGTTTAGTCACTAAGTCATGTCCAACTCTTGCAACTCCATGGACTATAGCCCTCCAGGTTCCTCTGTCCCTGGGATTCTCCAGGCAAGAAGACTGGAGTGGGTTGCCATTTCCTTCTCCAGAGGATCTTTCCAACCCAGGAATCAAACCCCGGTCTCCTGCATTGCAGGTGGATAATTTACCAACTGATCTACAAGGGAAGCCGCCCATTCTTCTTAACTCCTCTGAAAAAAAAGCCCTGTCAGACTCCCATGCTTGAAATTCATCTCTTAGCTTATACAACCTTATACTATTTCTGGTCCTCTTCCCACTTCCCTTCTTCTGTTTTCTTTACCAAATCCTTTCACCTCCTACCCCTACTAACATCTTATCAAAATAAGCAAGAACCTATGCACTCAAAATAAAAGAGAACTTGGTTTTTATTTCTTCTCTTCTCACAATATTCATTTTATTTATTAACCCCAACCCTCGACAAGTCACAATGGCTTCTCCATCTCCATTAACTGTCCTTAAGGCATTTTCCATGTCTTTGTTCTACTTCCCCAATTAGAAAATAAACTTCAGGGCTTCCCTGGTGGCTCAGTGGTGAAGGATCTGCCTGCCAATGCAGGAGACATGGGTTCGATCTCTGATCCGGGAAGATCCCATATGCTGCAGAGCAACTAACCCGGTGTACCACAGCTACTGAGCCAGTTCTCTAGAGCCCAGGAGCCACAGAGACCCTGCAACAAGACAAGCCACCAAAACAGGAAGCCTGAGCTTCCCAACTACAAAGGAGCTCCTGCTCACCGAGCCTGAAGGAACGTCCAACAGCAAGGGAAACCCAGCAAAGCCAAAAATAAATAAATAAATAAATTCAGAGAACATTTAACGTGGCTTTCTTCAATTTTGTAACCACTAAAAGCAATCAATGCATTATTATATATGCAATAGATGAAATTTAATATCAGTTTCTGACTCATCAAAAAACGACTAGAATCATCCTAAGAAGATCCATGGGAAGATATTTTGATCCCGTTTGAAAATTATATTTTAAACAAAATTAGAAAACTAAGAACTTGCTGTGATATTTTCATATATACATTTAAAGCTGTAATAAAGTTTCCTGGCAGGCATTTATGCCCAGATGACTAATGATATTCAAGCTAAAAATGTCAGAAGTTCCATAAAGTAAATTTAAATTCCTCTAGGTTTCTAAAATTTGGAATCACAAAGCAATAAATCTCAAGTAACATCTAGAAACACATGGCTCTAGGCTGTTCTTTCGCAGACTATTTCCTTTAGTCGAATTTCAGTATCTTCAAAAAAATAATAACTTACCAAATCCCAAAGTCCAACTTGCCCATATTTGGCCCCAGCTGCCACCAAAGTCCTCATTTCTGATGGGTGGATGGCCATTGAGGTAACTGAGCCTCTGGTAACTTTACAGACAGTATCTTCACTAATGACCATGCCATTTAATTTGACTTTGTAGCTGAGAACATTAAAAAGTTAAACTTTAGAAGTAAAACCAAACTCAACGGTCAAAACAATGAAAGGTGATTTAAAAAAGAAAAGTCACAATAAATGTGGGAAAATATTCAATTTCCTGGCAATCAAGGAAAGCAAATTAAACAACAGGGTGCTATTTTTCACTCATAAAAGTTAGCAGGCTATAGTTAAACATTCATATATACCAACAGCAGAGTAAATTCATATAAGATTTTCAGAAATTAAAAAAAAAGAGATTTTGGAAAACAATTTGGCATGTCCTAAAGGGGGACCCAGATAACCACAATGCTATGACCACTTACCTAGAGCCAGACATCCTGGAATATGAAGTGAAGTGGGCCTTAGGAAGCATCACTACAAAGCTAGTGGAGGTGATCAAATTCCAGTTGAGCTATTTCAAATCCTAAATGATGATGCTGTGAAAGTGCTGCACTCAATATGCCAGCAAATTTGGAAAACTCAGCAGTGGCCACAAGACTGGAAAAGGTCACTTTTCATTCCAATCCCAAAGAAAGGCAATGCCAAAGAAAGCTCAAACTATTGCACAATTGCACTCATCTCACACACTAGTAAAGTAATGCTCAAATTTCTCCAAGCCAAGCTTCAGCAATACGTGAACCGTGAACTTCCAGACATTCAAGCTGATTTTAGAAAAGGCAGAGGAACCAGAGATCAAATTGCCACCATCTGCTGGATCATTGAGAAAGCAAGAGAGTTCCAGAAAAACATCTATTTCTGCTTTATTGACTATGCCAAAGCCTTTGACTGTGTGGATCACAATAAACTGTGGAAAATTCTGAAAGAGATGGGAATACCAGACCTGCCTCCTCAGAAATCTGTATGCAGGTCAGGAAGCAACATTTAGAACTGGACATGGAACAACAGACTGGTTCCAAATCGAAAAAGGAGTACGTCAAGGCTGTATATTGTCACCCTGCTTATTTAACTTATATGCAGACTATGTCATGAGAAACACTGGATGAAGCACAAGCTGGAATCAAGATTGCCGGGAGAAATATCAATAACCTCAGATGTGCAGATGACATGACCCTTATGGCAGAAAGTGAAGAACTAAAGAGCCTCTTGATGAAAGTGAAAGAGGACAGTGAAAAAGTTGGCTTAAAGCTCAACATTCAGAAAACTAAGATCATGGCATCCAGTCCCATTACTTCATGGCAAATAGATGGGGAAACAGTGGAAACGGTGACTGACTTTGTATTTTGGGCTCCAAAATCACTGCAGAGGGTGACTGTAGCCATGAAATTAAAAGATGCTTACTCCTTGGAAGGAAAGTTATGACCAACCTAGATAGCATATTAAAAAGCAGAGACATTACTTTGCCAGCAAAGGTCCATCTAGTCAAGGCTGTGGTTTTTCCAGTAGTCATGTAAGGATGTGAGAGTTGGACTATAAGGAAAGCTGAGCACCGAAGAATTGATGCATTTGAAGTGTGGTGTTGGAGAAGACTCTTGAGAGCCCTCTGAACTGCAAGGAGATCCAACCAGTCCACCCTAAAGGAGATCAGTCCTGAGTGTTCATTGGAAGGACTGACATTGAAGCTGAAACTCCAATACTTCAGTCACCTGATGCAAAGAGGCTGATTCATTTGAAAAGACCCTGATGCTGGGAAAGATTGAAGGCAGGAGGAGAAGGGGACGACAGAGGATGAGATGGTTGGATGGCATCACTGACTCAATGGACACGAGTGTGGGTAAACTCCGGGAACTGGTGATGGACAGGGAGGCCTGGCGTGCTGTGGTTCATGGGGTCACAAAGAGTCGGACACGACTGAGAGACTGAACCGAACTGAAAGGCTATTAAAAACGTCCATAATATTTGACACATTAACCTCACTTCTGGAATCTATCCTAAGGAAATAAGCCACTATCACAATATAATCTTCAACAGATACACACATACAAACACTCAAAACTAAATAGAAAACAACTCCAAATACCAAGAGGTTAAGCAAATTTCATCTACTGAATGAAATATTACTCAATTATTCCACAAATCTAAAGAGTAGTAACATCCAACCACAATGTTAATAGAAAAGCATAATGCAAAACTGTACATATATTAAAACATAATGAAGCAAAAATGTATGTAATTATACTCGTTTATTAAAAACTGAATGAATATATATTATGCGCCATGTATTTTTCTGGCTATTGAGATAAAATTCATGCATTCATGAAGCTTGTGTCACAGTGGTTTTGTATATGGCAATATTTGAAAGGAAATACACACAAAAAACAGTTGTTAGGGTAGAAACATGATGGATAATGCTTTTCACCTCATTTTCAAATTTCCTCTAATGGTATATAGTCTTTATAATTTAAAGATCTCAGGAAATGTAAAACAAAGGCAAGGGATTTTAACTCACCTTTTAATGCTAGATAATTCCTTCTCAGTGTTTTTACTTCTTGTCTGAAACAATGGAAGAAACCAAAGTACTAAATTAACACATGAACTGAAATTTGCTTAAAAGCTTGGGTTTACCCTCCCAAGTGATACCTTGCTCAGTTCTGCCCAAGTCTGCAAAAATCCTTTAAGTAGTTCATCATCATCATCTCGATTTTCAGGAGTCATTTCTAAAGGCCCAGGAGGTATCAAAGGCTGTTATAAAAAATAAGGAAAAAAAAAAACTTGGTTGTCACTCTGCCCTAGAATTCAAGCTTGAGGTTTCTCTTTACTTTCAATATCTACAACAAGGGTGACATATAGTCAGCAATCAAAAATATTTGTTCAATGAATGAATGCCAAGTATCCTGTAAAGTAATAACATGTATTATCTCATTTAATTCCCTTAATAATCCAGTGAATGAGATACCACATTTCAAAGACAGCAGAATGAAACATAGAGAAGTTAATCTGTCCAAAGTTACACTGTCCATAAATAGAGTTGCTAGGAATTGATTCAGATCAGTTCAATTTCATTACTCAAAAGTTATCACTCTGTATCATTTTTTTATATCAGGGATTGTAACCCACAAGTCATGAAATCATTCTAATATGTGACAACCAACAGTGTGTTTTACTGAATGAGAAAAGAATAGACCAGAAAATACAACAGTATATCATATGTAGTAAGAGTTAAATATCATTTCACAAAAGGTTTGTTTCAGAGGTGTGTGTGTGAGCGCACGTGCGCGTACGCGGAGTAGATTCAATGTATTTCCTATCATGGATGCATAGAGGCTTCAAAAAAATGAGCTACTCTATCCTTAGCAACTTAATTTCCAATTAGCTCTCAAAGCACCAGGCTAATGAGTGCTATCTTCCAAGTTATAATTAAGCACTTAGATAAAAAGTATTAAAAACAGTAGGTGCTCCTGAATAAAAAATGATCTTACTCAGACAATAAATTTGGTAAATAAAACTCTTTCCACTCACTGACAGCATAAATTAACTACAGTATAGGACCCCCATCATTATTATCACATATTATTATTAATACCACCATTTATTGCTTACTTACTAAGTAATATAAAGCATTCAATATAATGTAAGGACCTTAATCCCTCATAACACCCCTTGTGAGAGGTTTCTGTTATTGTTGCTATTTTAAAAATAGGGAAACTGGGGCTCAGAATGGCTAAGCAGTTTACCCACAATCTGACATAGGTAAGTCTGCAGAAATAAATAATCCAGTCTTTCATGAGTTTGAAATCTTACTCATTAAACCATATTACAGTCAAGTATTAAATTAATGAAGTACAAATTAAACATACTTTACTTTTACTCTACTTTCAAACACTTCAAATTTTTCAGTATTTTATTGAGTTAATACATTGTGTCTTTCTTACATTTTCATCTACTTCTAATACTGTCTGGGTTGGAGCTGCTGGCAGCGAGACTCCTGAAGGATCAACTTTTAGTAACCGCATTGACCTTCTACATCCAGTTCCATTTTCTTTTTTCTTGGGCTTCTTCCTAAGGATGGAGGGAAAACCATGTTATACTCATAAAAGAGTTATATGTATTTATTACTCCCAAGGCGATAACTTCTAGTAATGTATCTCATACATACAGTCAAACACTGCAAAGATATATATACATACCTAATTTTAATTAAAAGTTTGGAAACACGATAACTGTTCACTATGGGGAGGAAAGGGGTATTAAATTAAGACATTCATATCTAGTCAACTATTAAGCAGCCATAAAAAAAGAATGAAATAGATCTCTATGTGCGACGATATGAACTCTAAGATATAAGAAGCAAAAGAGAAGGTACAGTATATGTTGAATATGGTAATATTTGCTTTTTGACAAAAAAAGACTTACCTATTTCATTGCATTCGCTTCCATATAGTTTACCTTGTAAAATCATAGAGATACCCTACTTTTTATTTATTATTTTTTCATTTAAGAAAGTAGTTCAGAGGCTTCCATGGTGACTCAGTGGTGGGAATACACATGCCAATGCAGGGACAGAGGCTCAATCCCTGGTTTGGGAAGATTCCACCTGCTATGGGGCAAGTAAGCCTGTGTCCTGCAACTATGAAAGCTCGCAGCCTCGACCCTGCTAATTGCAATTACTGAACTCACGAACCAAGACTACTGAACCCACACACTCCAAAATACATGCTCTTCAACGAGAGAAAACAAAACAAAACAAAACAAAACCTGTGCACATCAAAGACTCAGAGAGCCAATAAATGAATAAATAATAAATAAAATAAAAATCAAAAACCTCAGAGAGATAAGATGCAGCAATCATGAAATAAAAACAATGTGCTTTTGGATGTCCCTAGAGGTACACTGGACAAGAATTCCTCCTGCCAACGCAGGGAATATGGATTGGATCCCTGCTCAAGGGAGATTTCATGCCACAGAGAAACTAAGCCTGTGTGCCACAACTACTGAGCCCACGTGCTGCAACTACGGGAGCCTGCTTGCCAATAGTCCAGGCTCCACAACAAGAGAAGCCACCACAGAAAGAAACGCACACTCCACAGCGAAGAACAGACCCCACCCATAGCAACTAGAGAAAAGCCTGTGCAGCAACAAAGTCCCAGCACAGCCAAAAGTAAATAAACTAAATAAAACTATGAAAAAATAATTATAATCAACCTAAATTAATTTAAAAAAACAGTTCAGAACTACCCTGGTGATACACTGGTTAAGAATCCATCTGCCAAAAAAGGGGACATGGGCTCCATCCCTGATCTGGGAAGATTCAACATGTCATGGAACAACTAAGCCCATGTGCTGTAACTACTGATGCTCTCAATCTATAGTCTGAGTTCCAACTACTAAGCCTATGTGCCACAAATACTGAGCCAACATAACCAAGCGCCCAAATTCTGCAACAACAGAAGCCAATACAATGATAAGATCATGCACCACAAGTAGAGAGTAGCCCCCGCTCTCAGAAACTAGACCAAAAAAAGCCTGGGCACAGCAACAAACATCCAGCACAGTCAATAAATAAATAATAAATAAAATAAAAAGTTTCACATAGACAACACGCCGTAATCATGAAATAAAAACAATGCGCTTTTGGATGTCCCTGGTGGTTCAGTGGATAAGAACGTTCCTCCCAATGCAGGGAACATGAGTTCAATCCCTGCTCCAGGAAGACTCCATACCACTCCATATCAAGACAGAGCAGCTAAGCCTGTGAGCCACAACTACTGAGCCCCCTTGCCACAACTACTGAAGACCACTTACCTAGAGCCCACACGCCAAAACTACTTAAGAGTTATAAATTCCAGTTCCAAGGCTAAGACTCCACGCTCCCAATCTATGGGGCCGAGGTTCAATCCCTGGTCAGGGAATGAGAATCCACACACCACAACTAAAAGATCCCACATGACACAACTAAGACCCAGTGCACCCCAATCAATAATGAAAATAAAATAAGGATTTTTAAAAACCAAAAGACAAACTCCAGGGAAAACTACAGAGCTACAGATAAAATTATGAAATTAGAACATTTTGTCATACCATATAAAAAAACAGACTCAAAATATATTAAAGACTTTAACGTAAGACCTGAAACAATAAAACTCCTAGAAGAAAACATAGGTAGTACACTCTTTGACAGTGGTCTTGGAAATATTTTTCAGATATGTCTCCTCAGGCAAGGGCAACAAAAGCAAAAAATAAAATGTGACGTAATGAAACTTAAAATCTTTTGCACAGCAAAGGAAACCCACAAAATGAAAATGCAACCAATTGAAGGAAAGATTTTTGAAAATGGTATGTCCAATAAAGGGTTAATATGTGGGGACTTCCCTGGCAGTCCAGTAGTTGGTTAAGACTCCAAGCTTCCATTGCCAGGGACATAGGTTCAATCCCTCGGGAAACTAAGATCCTGCATGCCACGGGGCACAGTCAAATAAAAGGGTTAATATCCCAAATATATGAACAGCTTACACAATATAAAAAAAAACCAATCTGATTAAACAATGGGCGGAGGATCTGAACAGGCATTCTTCCAAGGAAGAAATACAGATGGTCAACAAGCATAAATTAAAAGATTAGAACTACCATATGATCCAGCAATTCCACCCCTAGGTACTTATGAAAACAAAAAACACTAATTCGAAAATATACATGCACCTCAACATTCATAGCAGCATTTTTTATAATAGCCCAGTTACGAAAGCAACCTAAAAGTCCATCAACAGATGAATGGATACACACACACACACACACACACACACACACACAGAGATACTACTTAGCCATAAAAAAGAACAAAGTTTTGCCATTTGCAACATGACTGAATCTGGAGGGCAGTATACTTGATGAAATAAATCAGACAGAAAAAGACAAATACTGTATGTTATGACTTACATGTGGAATCTAAAATATAAAATGAATGAACATAACAAAACAGAAACACACTGATGGATACAGAGAACAAATTAGTGGTTACTAGTAAGGAGAAGGAATAGAGGAGGGGGAATATAAGGGTAAGGGAGTAAGAGGTACAAACTACTTTGTAAAAACTAAGCTATAAGCATATATTTATAGCACAGGAAATATAGCCAATATTTTATAATAACTATAAAGTATAATCTATAAGAATTTTAAATGTGTTGTACACCTGAAATTAATACTGTAAATCAACTATACCTTTATTTTTTAATTAAATATAAATTTTTAAAAAGATATGCAACAGAATAAAAAAAAAAACTCCAGGGTAGTCCACACAAAAACCTACACATAATATATGTTTATAGGAGCTTTGCTCACAACTTGCCAAACTGGGGAGCAACCAAGATATCCTTCGATAAACCAATGGACAAATAAACTGTGGTATTTCCAGATAACAGAAAATTCAGTTCAGTCATTCAGTCAGTGTCCAGCTCTTTGCGAACCCATGGAATGGAGCACACCAGGCTTCCCCATCCATCACCAACTCCCGGAGGTTGCTCAAACTCACGTCCATCGAGTCAGTGATGCCATCCAACCATCTCATCCTCTGTTGTCCACTTCTCCTCCTGCCTGCAATCTTTCCCAGCATCAGGGTCTTTTCCAGTGAGTCAGTTCTTCTCATCAGGTGGCCAAAATATTGGAGTTTCAGCTTCAGCATCAGTCCTTCCAATGAATATCAAGGGTTTCTTTCCTTTAGGATTGACTGGTTTAATCTTCTTGCTGTCCAAGGGACTCTCAAGAGTCTTCTCCAATATCACATTTCAAAAGCATCAATGCTTCAGCACTCAGCTTTCTTTTATAGTAAAACTCTCACATGCATACATGACATACATGACTGGAAAAACCATAGCTTTGACTAGACGGACCTCTGCCAGCAAAGTAATGGCTCTGCTTTTTAATATGCTATTTAGGTTGGTCGTAGCTTTTCTTCCAAGGAGCAAGCATCTTCTAATTTCATAGCTGCAGGCACCACCTGCAGTGACTTTGGAGCCCAAAAAAATAAAGTCTCTCACTGTTTCCATTGTTTCCCGATCTATTTGCCATGAAGTGATGGGACCAGATGCCATGGTCTCACTCTCCTCTTCCACTTTCATCAAGAGGTTCTTTAGTTCTTCACTTTCTTCCATAAGGGTCGTGTCATCTGCGTATGTGAGGTTATTGATATTTCTCCTGGCAATCTTTATCCAGCTTGTGCTTCTTCCAGCCCAGCGTTTCTCATGATGTACTCTGCATATAAGTTAAATAAGCAGGGTGACAATGTACAGCCTTTATATACTCCTTTTCCTATTTGGAACCAGTCTGTTGTTCCATGTACAGTTCTAACTGTTGCTTCCTGACCTGAATACTGATTGCTCAAGAGGCAGGTAAGGTGGTCTGGTATTCCCATCTCTTTCAGAATTTTCCAGTTTGTTGTGATCTATACAGTCAAAGACTTTGGCGTAATCAATAAAGCAGAAGTAGATGTTTTTCTGGTATTCTCTTGCTTTTTCAATGATCCAACGGATGTTGGCAATTTGATCTGGTTCCTCTGCCTTTTCTAAATCCAACTTGAACATCTGGAAGTTCACGGTTCACGTACTATTGAAGCCTGGCTTGGAGAATTTTGAGTGCTGCTTTGCTAGCATGTGAGATGAGTGCAATTTTGTGGTAGTTTGAACATTCTTTGGCATTGCCTTTCTTGGGACTGGAATGAAAACTGACCTTTTCCAGTCATGGGGTCACTGCTGAGTTTCCCAAATTTGCTGGCATACTGACTGCAGCACTTTCACAGCATCATCTTTTAGGATTTGAAACAGCTCAACTGGAATTCTATCTATATGGAACTATCATATTCATTAACAAAAAAATCCTAGGAGAACGGACTACAATTGCAGCCTGGCTTCCCATTCATCCCCATCATTATTATGATCAGTCAATAGGAACTGAGCACATATTGGAAATTTTAATATGATCTTGAGTAAATAGGATCCAGAGGTAACGCTGTTTCCCCCCTGGTGAGAGAGGTTCACAATTTAATAAAGTATATGACCTATTGATATGTACTTAAACTGTACTGCTGGGCTTCCTTGGTGGCTCAGACCTGCAATGCGGGAGACCTGGGTGCAGTCCCTGAGTTGGGAAGATCCCCTGAAGGAGGGCATCGCAACCAACGCCAGAATTCTTGCCTGGAGGGTCCTCATGGACAGAGGAGCCTGGCGGGCCACAGTCCATGATGTCACAAAGAGTCAGACAGCACTGAGCGACTGAGCACAGCACAGCACACTGCACTGCTATGAAAGCTAATATGAAGTCCAAAAACTGGGCTGATTTCTTGCCCAAGGCCTTAAAAGGACTGTAACCAGCTCCTTTTAACTTAAATGCTACCACTTTAGGACTTCCCTGGTGGCACAGCAGATAAGAATCTGCCTGCCTACACAGGGTACACTTGTTCAATCCCTGGTCCAGGAAGATTCCACATGCCGTGGCACAACTAAGCCAGTGCACTGAAACTACTGAAGCCCGAGTGCCCTAGAGCCAGCAAGCCGTCACTGCTGAGCCCACACGCTGCCACTACCGAAGCCCGTGTGCCCAGAGCCTGTGCGCCCCAGCAAGAGAAGCTACTGCGATGAGAAGCCCGTGCACCACAACTGGAGAGCAGCCCCCAATCTCTGCAACTAGAGGAAGACCACATGCAGCAAAGATCCAGTCAAAAATAAATAAATAATTTAAAAAATAAATGTTATCACTTTAGCTTAACAATGAAGTATTAATATAAAACAAAACCAGGTATACCTGCTATATACTTAGTTAAATACTGGTTAAATTTACCAAAGATTCCTGCAGAAGTCTTCGGTAGATTTAACATTCATTATTAACTTTCATGAGAGTGAAAGTGTTAGGTGCTCAGTCATGTCCAACTCTGTGAACCCATGGACTGTAGCCCACCAGGCTCCTCTGTCCCTGTCTCCAGGCAAGACTACTCGAGTGGGTTGCCATTTCCTTCTCTAGGGGATCTTCCTATCCCAGGGATCAAACCCAGGTCTCCTATATTTCAGGCAGATTCTTTACCATCTGAGCCACCAGGGAATCTCTATGAAAATTCACAGTATTAAAATATTACAGGTAATGTGCCAACTTCAGAGTCCTCTAAATCTTCTGTCAGGAAGATAATGATAGCATCATAAACAGAACTAAAATCTGGTATCACATATTACTAAAACTGACATTTATTTCCAAAAGGCTTTGACCTATGGTAACTGAACTCTGTAAAGAGAGAAGGCTGGCAGTTGGAGAAAAGCAGGTCTGTCACATTACTTAGTCAATGGCAGTTTCTATGTAATTTAGCCTCAGTCTTTTTGCTGAAATGATCTAAACAACAAAAGATTCATAATAAAAGTATATGGAGAAAAAAAGAAATGAGCTATTAAGCCATGAAAAGACATGGGGGAAGTTTAAATGCATAGTACTAAAAAAAGAAGTCAATCCGAATGAGGCTACATACTGTATGATTCTAAATATGTGACGGCACCAGACAGCGGCCATCACCAAAAACCTACGAACAATAAATGCTGAAGAGGGTGTGGAGAAAAGGGAAGCCTCTTATGCTGTTGGCGGGAATGTAAGTTGATACAGCCGCTATGGAGAAGAGTACGGAGGTTCCTTAAAAAACTAAAACTAGGGATTTCCCTGGTGGTCTATGTGCTCCCCATGCAGCGGGCCCACATTCAATCCTGGTCACAGAACTAGACCCCACATGCTGCAACTAAAGATCCCACCTGCCACAACTAAGACCAGGCAGAGCCAAAATAAATTTCAAAAAAATTTTTAAAAACCCTCAACAACAACAAAGAAAACTTTGTTTATAAATGGCCAAAGACCTTAACAAACATATCACCAAAGAAGATACACGGATGGGAAATAAGCATATGAAAAGATGCCTCACATTATATGTCATCAGAGAAATGCAAATTGAAACAATGAGACACCACTACAGCCATATTAGAATAGCCAGAATCCAGAGCTCTGATGACTCCACATGCTGGTAAAGATATGTATCAACAGGATCTGTCATCAATTGCTGGTGCAAATGTAAAATGACACAATCACTTTGGAAGACAGTTTGGTGGTTTCTTACAAAATTAAGCAAACTCTTACAATACAATCCAGCAACCATGCTTCTTGATATTTACTCAAAGGAGCTGAAAACTCCACACAGAAACACACACTCGGGATTTGCGGGCCCCGCCGCAGCCAACCCGGCTCTTCAATGAAGAGACGATGGTGGGCCGGAACAGCGCCATCGCCGCCGGCGTGTGTGGGGCCCTTTTCATCGGTTACTGCATTTACTTCGACCACAAGAGACGGAGTGACCCCAACTTCAAGAAAAGGCTGCGAGAACGAAGAAAGAAAACAAAAGCTTGCCAAGGAGAGAGCTGGGCTTTCCAAGTTACCTGACCTTAAAGATGCTGAAGCCGTTCAGAAATTCTTTCTAGAAGAAATACAGCTTGGTCAAGAATTACTAGCTCAAGGTGAATATGAGAAGGGTGTGGACCATCTGACAAATGCAATTGCTGTGTGCGGACAGCCACAGCAGTTACTGCAAGTGTTGCAACAAACTCTTCCACCACCAGTGTTCCAGATGCTTCTGACTAAGCTCCCAACAATTAGTCAGAGAATTGTAAGGTGCTCAGAGCTTGGCTGAAGATGATGTGGAATGAGAAACAAATATCAACATAATGATATCAATTAAAACATATTTTTAAAATCTTAACTCGGAAGATGATCAGCTCTGGGGGAGTAAGGGCAGATGAGCTTGTTATGGACTGTCCTCCACAGTGAAGTCTACCAAAGTTAACTTTTACTTTGTGTAGATCCATCTGTCTGTTTTATTTATTTTTCCCAGTGAAAAGTGTATTTTGATAGAGAGCTTTTCATTTTACAAATACACTCTGAGTTAGTGAAATATGCATTTTGTTTATTCCTAAAATGTGTAATTAGAATGTACATATAACATCCCATTACTTACATTAAAAATACCCAGTGCTCAGTTTTGAAAGATAGGCCCAAAAAAGTGTAGAAGAAAACTGAAGAATATACTTGCTTTGTTCTACATCAGAAAGTTGGCTGGAAACTTGTGTTGATCAAAACTGAGCATTAAAATAAGAGATTATTTCTTTCCATTTAATCTCTTAAATATGTTTAATGTGCTGCTATGCTATGACAACTTCACCCCCACCCTTGAAATGTTTTCTTTAAATCAGTGGGTTTGATGTGTTCTGGATATTTATCTCCTTGTATTTTAGATACATGTAGTTGCAGATAGCACCAGGAATTAGATGTCTATACATTCTTAATCTGGCTGAGTAAGCTTTACCAGTTAATGTCTGCCCACTTGCCTCATATATAAACTGAGGAAATGGGTCTGCTAATTCAGCTTCTAATTCCTTTGGTTCTGTGCAGCATTTTCAAATCCCTCTTTCTGAGGGAAATACCTGTTTGGGCCACCAGCCCTTGCATTTTTTTATACTCTGAATTTTGCATGCTTGCCTGACTTAGTATTTCTGAATTGGTTTTTTAAAAGGTATAACGTGCTGATTTTCACTGAAATCATGGTCCTGTCACTACTTTTGTAAATTAACCTGAGACGTAACCTTCACGGTAACTGGGACGATATGCTTGTAAAAGTGTTTGTTCCCTTTTGCTTTTCTCCTCAGTGTACCTCCTTAATCCCCTAGCAACCCTTATCTTGTATGAGAATAAGGTGTAACTTTTTGGCTGAAGACTTGAATGAAGATAATGGGACCTTTTATTCTCTAAATAGTGACGTATTATCTGCAGCCACAGATTGAATATCAGACCTAAGAATAAAGATCCTTGGTACTTAAAAAAAAAAAGAAACACACACTCGGTTGTTTCCAGCAGCTTTGTTCGTAACTGCCAAAACTTGGCAATAGCCAATAAATAAAGTGTGGTGCATGCAGACAACAGACTATTATTCAGCACTAAAAAGAAATGAGCTATCAAGCCATGAAAAGACACTGGAGAAAACTTAAATGCAATGAAGCCAACCCGAAAAGGCTACATACTGTATCATTCCAACTACATGACATTCTAGAAAAGGCAAAACTGTGCAAACAGTAAAAACATCAGTAGTTGTTGGAGGGTAGTTTTGGGGAGGGATGAAAAAGCAGAGCACAGAGGATTTTCAGGGAAGTGAAAATACGGTGTATGCCATCTTAATGATGGATACATGTCATTGCACACTTGTAAAAACCAACAGGAAATACAACACCAACAACAAATCCTAAGATAAACTATGGATTCTAAGTGATTATGATGTGTCAGTGTAGGTTCAACCTTGATAATCTACCAGTGTACCATTCTAATATGTGATGTTTACAATAGGGGAAGCTTCGAATGGGCAGGGGTAGAGAATATATGGGAAATCTCTGTATCTTCCTATTTTGCTGTGAACCTAAAACTGTTTTTTAAAAAATTAAGTCTTAAAAAAAAAGTAGTTCATTAAAAAATGTTGGGGAAAGAGAAGCCTCTGAAATTACTTCCAAAAATTCGCATGCATAAATCTCAACCACAGTCCACATTTGTTTAGAAGATGAGTGATAACTACTATTTAAAGTAGACTGTGTGGTAGAAACTATACTAAGCATTTAATACCTCACTTAACCAAAAAAAAATCCTCAGCATATGGAAAAATTTGGGTTCTAATGTATAATCTTCCTAGAGAATCCTCCTCAGAGAGAAACTCTTCACACATCAACACCAACAGACTTTAGACTGATCAGAGCAGCAGTCTTTATAATAAAGGAAATACGATGTATAGAACTGACTTTTGGACTCTATGGGAGAAGGCTAAGGTGGGATGATCTGAGAAAACAGCATCGAAACATGTATATTATCAAGTGTGAAACAGATCGCCAGTCCAGGTGGGATGCATGAGACAAGTGCTCGGGGCTGGTGCACTGGGATGACCCAGAGGGATGGGATGGGGAGGGAGGTGGGAGGGGGGTTCAGGATGGGGAACACATGTAAATCCAAGGCTGATTCATGTCAATGTATGGCAAAAACCACTACAATACTGTAAAGTAATTAGCCTCCAACTAATAAAAATAATTGGGGAAAAAATAAATAAATAAAGGAAATACGAAGACAAATTCAACTGTCCATATTCAAGTCAACATAGTGCATTCATAGAGCAGAAAAAAACAGGATGAAGTAAAGCTGTACACAACAACATGAATGAATTTTAAAACATATAAAGATGTAAAAGTGAGCAAAAGAAAATCCCAGAATATAAAAATGGCATCATAGTATATGTTAATATAAAAAACAGGTAAAAAAAGTAAAATACTGTATTAATATTAATATTATATTAATATACATTCATCGGTGGTAAAACTATAAATAAATGCAAGGAGTAATTATCACAAAATTCAGCATAATGACTGTTACCTCGAGGAGGGCCTTAAAAGGTACTATAAATTTCTATTGACCTGGATGGCAGATATATGGATGGATGCTTGAATTATTATTATTTTTTCAATTACATAAATACTCATATGTGCTTCTTTGTATGTATATTTAGTAATTTTTAAAAACCCCTCTAGATTGGCATAACGTCAACTTTACAGATAAGGAAAGAAAGATTATATAAACTGTCCAAAGTTAATACCGCAGTTATAAGTTGCTGAATTGAAACTTGAAATCAAGTTTGCCAAATTTCAAAAGTTATGCTCTTTCTTCTATATAACTTCTGCTCTAGCTGCTGGATACTAATCTTTACACAACTATTAAGTGCTGGAACTTTGTGACTTAGGTGATTTAGGGAAAAAAAAAAAAAACACTAATCTTTGCTAATAAAATAACATACAAAGGGAAGTAAGATCCCATATGCCACACTGAGCAGCAGCCAAAAATATACAGATGTATGCAAATATAAAGCTAATGATCAACTGACAACAGGACAGGTGCTATTATCTTCCAGTGTTAAACGCTGTTTGTTCCTCTTGTAACAATTTTTCACACTTGCAAATACCTGGTCATAATTAAAGGTTTAGCTTTTCTCAAGCTAGTTGACCTATACCAGAATCAAATCAATTAAATGATGTTACATTAGCATCCAGTACTAAAACAATGATCTAATGATGCCAAGATTTTCAGTTTCTTCATTTATACATAAGCATTGTGAAAATGCAAAGAAGAGAACCTAAGGCATCCTGGAGGTCAAATCCTGAAGCTTTCACCTAAAAGCTAACTTTTTTTTTTTTTTTGGCCATGCCACATGGTATGTGGGCTATCAGCTCCCTGATCAGGTATCAAACCAGCACCCCTTGCATTGGAAGTGGGGAGTTCTTAACCACTGGACTGCTGGGGAAGTCTTTAAGAGCTACTTTGACCTTGGGCAAATTACTTTACCTCTTTGAGTCTGTTTTAGATCTCACAAAATTTTGGCCAGAATTAAATGAGATAATATAGGATAAAAATGTTTAGGTCACTGCATTGTTATTTCAGAGAAGGAAATGGCAACCCACTCCAGTATTCTTGCCTGGAGACTCCCATAGACAGCAAAGTCTGTGTCCATAGGGTCACAAAGACACGGACACGACTGAAGTAACTTGGCATGCATGCGTGCACTGTATTTCACAGATGTGCAACAAATGTTCATTTCCTTCCTTTTATTCTAGGAATGGGAAAGAAAAAACAAAAAAATAAAGTAGAGGAATCTTTAAAAACAATAGTTTTTTTAGGGAAAAATAAGAACAATTTAGTGGTAAAAAAGATTTATCTCAGAGTTCCCTGGTGGTACAGTAGATAAGAATCCACCTGCCAATGCAGGGCACATGGGTTCGATCCCTGGTCCAAGAAGATTCCACATGCCATGGAGTAACCAAAGCCCGTGTGCCACAACTACTGAAGCCTGTGTACCTAGTACCTATGCTCCACAACAAGAGAAGCCACTGCAATGAAAAACCCATGCACTGCAACTAAAGAATAGCCTGTGCTTGCCACAATTAGAGAAAGCCCATGTAGCAATGAAGACCCACTACAACCAAAAAAAATAATATTTTTTAAAAAAGATTTCCATTAGCAGTGATAATAAATATAAATAAAATTCAGTTCTCAAGATTTTATTTCCTCTACAGTCCTTTGATGAAGATGAGAACTTTAGAGTTAATAAAACATAGTATTCCCTCAGAGATATAAACGATTAAACCAAATTACTGTTTCTGATCTGCTACTTATTGTACTATGTAGAACCATTCTTTTCAAATTATAAAACAACTCAGCAATATATCATGGTATAGGAAACGTAAACCCAATCTTTTACCTTTTGGATTCAGGAGGCTGTCTCTTCTTTATCATTTCACGGAGCCTTGCAGCTGACTGCAAAATACACAAAACATAATACATGTAAAAATACTATCTTATAAAAAAAAATACTGTAACTACATAGCTTACCTTCTAAAACATTTGAGTATCTGCTACTATCTGTACACTAAGCCAAGATCTGTACAGGAAGTAAAGAACCTTGAGATATGACAACTGTTCTTGGTAGTAGACATGAGACAAAGACACTATCAATAATAAAGAGAAGTATATAATACTGTCTAAAGTACTGACATTCTGGTTCCTGGGACCAGGCTACTAACAAGTTTACATAAGTAAACATTTATTAAATATGCTATTACAAATTTTCAAGTTTAACTTATACTTCAGGCAACCCTTTGTGGGTGTTTTCCAGAAAAGTTACAGGTTGTACTTCCATAAATCAATAGTAATTTCTGTTAACTAAAGTCAAAATCAGAGATATTTTTGTCTCCATTTCCGATGAATTTTCAACTGTGAGTGACTCAGCAATTTAGTGCCTTATATTAACTCACCCTCCCTCCCCTCAAAATGCAAATACACACTGAATATTTAGGAATTTGGTATGTCCAGAAACTATTTAATAAAGCCAAGGGTTTAATGTATTTTAGGGGGAAACATCACACATCCTCCTGGACAGCTCTTCTCACACACATAGAAGTTTGACTGCAGTGTGAAGACCTTCAGTGTAAATTATACCTTTAGTAAAGATGATTAGAAAACATTAGCATACTTATGGCCATTAACCCTTAAAGCTGACAATACTAACCATATTCTCCTCTATTCTTTTCTTCAGTTTTGGCTGTGCCTCGAGGCTTGTGGGGTCTTAGCTCCCTGACCAGGGATAGAAAGGAGTGAGGGGAAGCTTCCAATTACAGCTTTAATACAACAGTTTAAAAAAAAAAAGTCTTGGAATCAATAAAATATGGTAAACTGTATTAAGTGTAAATCTTGCTAATTTTACCCTCCCTCATTTGACACTATGAAACCTGATACTATGAGTATTTTATTGACCTACTGGCAAGAGGAATAGAATCTCAGCTTAGATTAGAAACTTCAAACAAACCTCAGACAACTGAAGAGAAGCAAAAAAGTTTGCATTTTCTGATATGTTCTTCAGTCTCTTCCTTTCGTATGGTGACAATTCTGAAAAATCATCCTGTAAAATAACACCAAAAAGATTCTGTTATTTACATAATCCACAGCAAAAATACCTCACAAAACTAGCTGTTGCATTCTCCACATGTATATGTTCCTTCAAATTGCACCTACCATGGTTATTTTATGTTATCTTACCAAACAGCACATAAACTTTGCTGCACTGGATACTAAGAGAAAAAGTCTGGGTTTGGGATAATTGCAGGATATATGCATGGCTTCCCAATTAAATAACAGGTGATCTGATATCAGAAGTCAAGTAGGATAGCCCAATAACACATTATTTCCTACTGGCCCTTAACTATATTATTTCACAAAGTGACCTTTTTATTAAGCAAAACAAGAAAGAACTCAAAAACAAATTTTTAAATTCACTGAGATTAAAGAAATTCAATAAAAAAGAGAATCACATGAGCAGAAAAGACAGTTTTAAACTAGAGAATCTTGGAGGTCCGATATCCAATTAATAGTTACTGTCGGGGGTGGGGGGGGGTGGCGGCGGGGAAAGGAGCAGAGAAAATGGAGGAGAGAAAATCATTAAAGAAATAATACAAGAAAGCTTCTCAAAACTGAAGAAATGAGTTTCCAGATTAAAAGGGCCCAACGTGTATACAACACAATGAATGAAAACAAGACTCAAGCCCAGGCACATCATCACATCATCATTTCTCAATACCTGAAGATGAGTGAAATAAAGAGAAGATCCCAAAAGTTTGCAGAGGGAAAAATAGACCACAAAGAACCAAGAATGATAACTTCATAATATCCAGGAAGCTAGAAGACAAAGGAAGAATGTGCGAAAAATGCTAAAGAAAAATTATTTTTAACTTACAATTCTAAATTCAATAATGCCAACAATCAAATGTAAAGCATAAAGACTTTTTCAGACATGCAAACTATCTGTTGGGCTGCCCAGGTGGTGCGAGTGGTGAAGAATCCACCTGCCAATGCAGCAGATGCAAGAGACCCAGGTTCAATCCTTGTGCTGGGAAGATCACCTGGAGAAGGAAAAGGCAACCCACTCCAGTATTCTTACCTGAAAAATTCCCATGGACAGAGGAGCCTGGCAGGCTACAGTCCATGGGGTTGCAAAGAGTCAGACATGACTGA
This sequence comes from Cervus canadensis, assembly GCF_019320065.1. Lineage (NCBI taxonomy): Eukaryota > Metazoa > Chordata > Mammalia > Artiodactyla > Cervidae > Cervus > Cervus canadensis. Next base: position 14,417,466 of record NC_057402.1, on the reverse strand, counting down.
GCACTTACCAGCAGCAAACTATCTGTCATACACCAGCTTTCAGGAAGTTACTATAAGCTGCACTTCATCAAAATTAGACAATAAACCAAGAAAGAGAAAGATAGGATCCAGGCTACAGAAGTCCAACACAGGAGAGAGAAAAAAAGAAATTTAAAGAAAAACAGTAAAGAGAAGGCCAAGAAAGAGAAAACAGTCCAGAATGATGGAGGGTCCCAGAAAACATTTTATGAATTATATACATACATATACACAGATATACAATATATATAAAGCCATTAGAATTCTTTGATTTATACTAAGAAAAATTTTACAACTCAGGTAAAGCTTGGACTATATGTAACGCAGAAGGTAAAAACATGGGAAGGAGGAGACAGCACACATGTGTAAACTTAATCTTCTATAGTAAGTCAACAGATAATGTGAAATAAAAGCTAAAATGGCCTAAAGTATAATTTGTCTGTTGAGCAGTAATCACAAATAGGTATGTAACAGAAAATTGCTGGCTGTTTAGATTTGGTTCCGTGTATACATACATGTGTGTAGATATGGAATTGGGGCTTCCCCACTGGTTCAGTGGTAAAGAATCCACCTGCAATGCAGAAGAGGCAGGTTCAATTCCTGGACCAGGAAGATGCCCTGGAGAAGGAAACGGCAACCTACTCCAGTAGTCTTGCCTGGGAAATCCCATGGACAGAGGAGCCTGGTGGGCTACAGTTCATGGGGTCACAAAGAGTTGGACATGACACCGTGACTCAACAACCACCACGTAAGGAATTACCTTTGTGTGAAACTAAGATCACGGCATCCAGTCCCAACACTTCATGGCAAACAGATGGTGAAAAAAGTGGAAACAGTGACAGATTTTATTTTCTTGGGCTCTAAAATCACTGTGTATGGTGACTATAATCATGAAATTAGAAGACGCTTGCTCCTTAGAAGAAAAGCTATGACAAACTTAGACATCATATTAAAAAGCAGAAACATCATTTTGCCGACAAAGGTCCATATAGTCAAAGCTATGGTTTTTCCAGTAGTCATGTACAGATGTAAGAGTAGGACCATAAAGAAGGCTGAGCACGGAAAACTTGATGCTTTCAAATTGTGGTGCTGGAGAAGACTCTTGAGAGTCCTCTGGACTGCAAGGAGATCAATCTAGTCCATCCTAAAGGAAATCAACTCTGAATATTTACTGGAAGGACTGATGCTGAAGCTTCAGTACTTTGGCCACCTGATGCAAAGAGCTGACTCACTGGAAAAGACCCTGATTCTGGGAAAGACTGAAGACAGGAGGAGAAGCAGGCAGCAGAGAATGAGATGGTTAAATAGCATCACTGACTCAAAGGACTTGAGTCTGAGCAAACTTCAGGAGACAGTTAAGGACAGAGAATCCTAGCATGCTGCAGTTCATGGGGTTGCAAAGAGTCGGACATGAACAACTGAACAACAACAAATATATACACACACACACGGAATTATGACTTACAGGTATGTACATGTATCAATTTGACCAAAATGAAGATTTTTCTCACACAAATAATAGTGGCAGCAAAGGTGAATGGTTATTTTGTCATTGCCTTGAACAATGCCTCTCAGAGGAAAACATTACCACCACCATCATCAGGGACTTCCTAAGAATCTATCTTAAAATGCTGCATTTGGACATCAAAGGAATAAAATTTAAATGATTCTAATTACCACAGGAAAAAAATAAGACAATGTATTAATAAAAATCAGACTTTTTTCGAGGTATGCATCATTCAAACTATTCTCACCCATTACCTGCCCCTCCAGAACTTGCAACATCAAAGACCAACCAAAGAATATCAAAGTGGGCTCTCAAAGTAAATATAGGAAACAGAAATGTTTTTAATCCCATTAATGTTTTATCTTCAGAGACACTTAAGCAGTTACTGCATATATAAAATAAGAGGGAAAATGCTACCTTTAGAAAACAAAAGAAGAAAAGTAACTTGAACTAAAAATGTGCTTGATGCCAAAAATTTACCAGCTGTGTGACACATATATAATGTTCTCCAAATGACAACAGTGTAGAGATGGAAAACAAATCAGTGGTTGCCAGGGGTTAAGGCTGGTGGGAAGGAGGGCCGCGGGCTTAACTACAAAGGGGTAGCCTAAAGGAGATCTTTATAGAGATGGAACAGTTCTGTATCACGATTGTGGTGGTGGTTACATGAATCTACACACGTGATAAAATCATATAGAACTGGACACACACCTAGTACCAATATGAATGTCCTGGTTTTGACACTGCAGTGTAGTTATTTAAGAGGTACTCACTGGGGGAAATTTCCTGGCTGCCTAGTGGTTAGGACTCTGCGCTGTCACTGCACGGGTTCAATTCACGGCCAGGCAACTAAAATGCGACAAGCTGTGTGGCACAGCCAAAAAAGTTAATTAATTGATAAAAAAGAAAATAAGATGTACTCACTGGGGGAAAACTGGGTGAAGGGTAGATGAGACCACTCTGCACTATTTTTGCAAATTCCTATGAATCTGTTATGGAGAAGGAAATGGCAACCCACTCCAGTGTTCTTGCCTAGAGAACCCTGTGGACAGAGGAGCCTGGTGGGCTGCTGTCCATGGGGCTGCACAGAGTCGGACACGACTAAAGCGACTTAGCATGCATGCATGCATCTGTTAAACACTTCGAAATAAAAATTTTAAGAAATATACATTTCTCAGCTAACATCATACTTAACAGTGAAAGACTGAAAGCTTTTCCCCTAAACTCAGGAACAAGATAAATATGTCTGCTCTCACACTTCTATTCAACACTGTACTGGAAGTTCTAGCCAGGGCAATTAGGCAAAAAAGGAAATAAAAGACATTCAGATGGGAAAGGAAGAAATATAATAATCTTTACTGCCAATGACATGATCTTATATGTAGAAAATCTTAAAGAATCCATACACAAAAAAATGAGAGTAAACAACTTCAGCAAAGTTGTAAGATACAAGATCAATATACAAAAATAAGTTGTGTTTCTGTACATTAGCAATGAACCATCAGAAAATGAAATTAAGAAAAAAATACCATTCATAATAGTATCAAAAAGAATAATATATTTTGGGGACTTCCCTGGTGGTCCAGTGGTTGGGTGTCTGCCTGTCAAAGGGACATGGGTTCCACCCCTCATCCAGGAAGATCCCACAGGCTGCAGGGCAACTAAGCCCTCAAGATACAACAAAGGAAGCCACTGCAATGAGAAGCCCATGCACCACAACTACCAGTCAGTTCAGTTCAGTTCAGTCGCTCAGTCATGTCCGACTCTTTGCGACCCCGTGAATAGCAGCACACCAGGCCTCCCTGTCCATCACCAACTCCCAGAGTTTACTCAAACTCATGCCCATCGAGTCAGTGATGTCATCCAGCCATCTCATCCTCTGTCGTCCCCTTCTCCTCCTGCCCCCAATCCCTCCCAACATCATGGTGTTTTCCAACGAGTCAACTCTTCGCATGAGGTGGCCAAAGTATTGGAGTTTCAGCTTCAGCATCAGTCCTTCCAATGAACACCCAGGACTTATCTCCTTCAGGATGGACTGGTTGGATCTCCTTGCAGTCCAAGGGACTCTCAACAGTCTTCTCCAACACCATAGTTCAAAAGTATTAATTTTTCAGCACTCAGCTTTCTTCACAGTCCAACTCTCACATCCATACATGACCACTGGAAAAACCATAGCCTTGACTAGATGGACCTTTGTTGGCAAAGTAATGTCTCTGCTTTTTAATATGCTATCTAGGTTGCTCCTTTCCTTCCAAGGAGTAAGCATCATTTAATTTCATGGCTGCAGTCACCATCTGCAGTGATTTTGGAGCCCCCCAAAATAAAGTCTGACACTGTTTCCACTGTCTCCCCATCTATTTCCCATGAGGTGATGGGACCAGATGCCGTGATCTTAGTTTTCTGAATGTTAAGCTTCAGGCCAACTTTTTCACCCTCCTCTTTCACTTTCATCAAGAGACTTTTTAGTTCCTCTTCACTTTCTGCCATAAGGGTGGTGTCATCTGCATATCTGAGGTTATTGATATTTCTCCTGGCAATCTTGATTCCAGCTTGTGCTTCTTCCAGCCCAGCGTTTCTCATGATGTACTCTGCATATAAGTTAAATAAGGAGGGTGACAATATACAGCCTTGACGTACTCCTTTTCCTATTTGGAACCAGTCTGTTGTTCCACGTCCAGTTCTAACTGTTGCTTCCTGACCTGCATACAGGTTTCTCAAGAGGCAGGTCACCACAACTATACACAGCAACAAAGTCCCAGTGCAGCCACAAGTATATATAAAATTTTTTTAAAAAAGAATATACTTTGACACAATTAACCAAAGAAGTGGAAGACTTGTGCACAGAAACATTGAAGGAAATTAAAGAAAATCTAAATAAATGGAAAGACAGTTCATGTTCATAGACTGAAATACTTAATATTTTTAAAATGGCAATATTCCCCAATCTGATCTATAGATTCAATACAATCTCTGTCAAAATTTTAAATGTCATTTTTGCAGATATGGATAAGCTGATCCTAAAATTCATATGGAAATGAAAGGAACCCAAAATAGCCAAACAATCTTGAAAAAGAATCAAGTTACAAGACTCACACTTCCTGATTTCTAAAACTGAGTACAAAGCTACAGTACTTTGGCCACCTGATGCGAAGAGCTGACTCACTGGGAAAGACCCTGATGCTAGGAAAGATTGAGGGCAAGAGGAGAAGGGGGTGACAGAGGATGAGAAGTTGAATGGCATCACTGACTCAACGGACATGAGTCTGAGCAAACTCAGGGAGAAAGTGTTGGACAGAGAAGTGTGCTGCAGTTCATGGGGTCGCAAAGAGTCAGACACAACTTGGCAACTAAAGAACAATATTAACAGTATTTAAAAGAAGGTGGTACTGGCATTCGGATAGGCAGACAGATCAACTGAATAAATCTGAGTCTAGAAATAAATCTATACACCTATGGTGAATTTATTTTCATTAAGGAAGTCCAGACCATTCAATGGGAAAGAAGAGTTTTGACAACAAACTGCTCTAAGACAAATGTATATCCACATGCAAAAGTATGAATTTGGATCCTTATCTCATGTCATATATAAAAATTAACTCAAAATAGATCAAAGGCCTAAATTTAAAAGCCAGAACTACAAAACTCTTAGAAGAAAATATACATGTAAGTTTCCAGAAACCTGGATTTGGCAATGGTTTCCTAGATATGACATCAGAGCATCAGCAACAAAAGAAAAAAAAAAAAACTGGACTCAAATTAAAACTACTGATAAAATTTCTAACAATTAAATTTAAGGACTCCCCTGGTGGTCCAGGGGTTGGGAGTCTGTCTGCCAGGACAGGGGACATGGGTTCGATCCCTAGTTCAAGAGGATCCCCCATGCCATGGAGCAACCAGATCCGTGCAACAAAACTACTGCCAAGTGTCACAACTACTGAAGCCTGTGTGCCTAGAGCTGACGCCCCACAAGAGAAACCACTATGAGAAGCCCACACACAACAAAGAGTAGTCCCCATCTGCCATAACCAGAGAAAGCCCACGAACAGCAACGAAGACAAAAAATGCATAGAGCAGCCAAAAATAAAAATAAATGTTTTAAAATTTAAAGTAAAATTCAAAACATTTGTACAAAGGACCCTGTCAAGAAAGTGAAAACAAAGTCCCAGCATGGGAGAAAATATTTGCAAATAATATATCTAGTAAAGATCCAGTGCCCAGAATATATAAAGAACTCTTACAATTCAACAATACAAAGACCAAAAAAAAAAAAAAAGGACAACTTAATTCTTCTTTAATTTTTTAATTGAAGAATAATTGCTTTATAGAATTTTGTGACTTTCTGTCATACATCAACAATAATCGGCCATAGGTACATCCACGTCCCCTCCCTCTTGAACTTCCCTCCCATCTCCCCCCCCACCCCACCCTTCAGCCTGTCAGAGTCCCTGCTTGCCTTCCCCGAGTCACCCAGCAAATTCCTACTGGCTATCTGTTTTACGTGTGGTATTTTAAATTTCCATGTTACTCTCTCCATACACCTCACCCTCTCCCCCCTCCCCTCCCCCAACATCCAGGTCTGTTTTCTCTGTCTGTTTCTCCATCGCTGCCCTGGAAATAAATTCATCAGTGCCACCTTGCTAGATTCCATATACAGGTGTCAGTATACGATATTTGTATTTCTCTTTCTGACTTACTTCACTCTGTATAATAGGTTCATCCACCTCTTTAGAACTGACTCAGATGGGCACGACCTAATTTTCTAAATTGGCAAAGGACTTAAATAGACATTTCTCCAAAGTACAAATTGCAAGTATGCACATGTAAAGATGTTCAACATGATTAGTCATTAGAAAAATGCAAATCAAAACCACAATGAGATACCACTTCACATCCACTAGTAAGGCTATAACCAAAATAGTTAAGGAGTGAAGTAACGGTCACAAAAAGACAAACACTGTATGATTCCACTTATATATGGTACCTGTAGTAATCAAATCCATACAAACAGAAAGTAGAATGGTTATGGGCTGAAAAGAGCTAGGGGAATGAGGAGTTTTTTAACAGGTATGGGCATGTGTGCTAAGTCGCTTCAGTCGTGTCCGACTCTGCGACATTATGGACTATAGCCCACCAGGCTCCTCTGTCCCTAGGGATTCCCCAGGCAAGAATACTGGAGTGGGTTGCCATGCCCTCCTTCAGGGGATCTTCCCAACCCAGGGATCAAACCTGGGTTTCTTATGTCTCCTGCACTGGCAGACAGGTTCTTTACCACTTGGGAAGCCCTTATGAGAATAGAGTTTCAGTTCTGCAAGATGAAAAGAGTTCTGGTTTTCCAATATGTACATTTACATAACACTACTGAACTGTACACTTAAAAATGGCAAAGAGGTGAATTTTATATTGTGCATTTTACTTCAATTAAAAATTTTAAATGTTAAAAAAGACCTAAGTATTACTGAGGGTATACAGAGATTGGATTTTTTTTTTTCACACATTGCTGTTGGTTATGTAAAAATAGGGCAGTCACTTTGGAAAACAATTTGACAATGCCTCAAAAAGCTAAACACAGTTACCCTATTTCACTCCAAGGTGTGTGTGTGTGTGTGTGTGTGTGTGTGTGTACCCAAGAGAATGGAAAACATCACATAAAATCTCACAAGTAAATGCTCATGGCAGCATTATTCTTAACAGCAAAAAAAAAGTGAAAACAAAAAAAAAAAAAGTGAAAACAATTCAAATGTCCATCAACTGATGAATGCATAAATAAAATGTGGTATATCCATACAATGGAATATTATTTAGCCATGAAAGGAAATGAAGTACCAATACATGCTACATGAATGAACCCTGAAAACATGCTAAATGAAAGAAGTCAGTCCAAAAAAGCCATATATTGTATAATTCCATTTATATGAAATGTCCAGAATAGGCAAATATACAGAGACATAAAGTAGATAAGTGGTTTTCCAAGGCTGAGAGAGGGAGGGGTAAGGGTTTATAGTCACTACTGACAGGTATGCAGTTTCTTTTTGGAGTGATAAAAATTTATTAAATTGGATAGTGATGATGGCTGCACAGCTTCATGTATATACACAAAAAACACTGAATTATACACTTTACTATATGGGAATTCTGTCTTAATAAAGAAATAAATATATGCTTGATGAGAGAAACCAGATATTTACATAGTCTCAAAGTATCTTCCTCAAAGTATTCAGTAATTACCAAGGGAAAAATATTAAGTTTACACTGGAAAATCCTGGCAGACACCACTTTAGCTAAATGATGAAGGTCAACATCACCAGTAAAATATCAACATCATGTACACTCTGATATGATACACTGAGGGCACCTTCACTTCTGTGGTATCCTTCCCCAAAATGCAAAATCTTAATCTGATCATGAGAAAATAGCAGATAAACCCAAACTGAGGGCTTCCCAGGTGGCTAAGTGGTAAAGAATCCACCACCAAAGCAGAAGACTTGGGTTCAATCCCTGTGTCAAGAAGATCCCCTGGAAAAGGAAATGGCAACCCACCCCAGTAACTCTTGCCTGGGAAATCCCATGGACAGAAGAGGCTGACAGGCTACAGTCCATGGGGTCACAAAGGGTCAGACACAACCTACTAACTTAACAACAACAAACACAAACTGGGGGACATTACACATCATTATATGTCTTTGATGTGACAAAAGCCACCCTTCATTTAGAAAGAAATAAGCTTATAAACTAAATACTGTTCCTAAAACATGGTACCATAAATTTTTACCCCCAAACGATAATTAACGAGAGGGAAGAGAAAAAAAGAATGAAATGTTCTAAAAAAGATGTGAGATCTTTCAGCTTGTCATAAGAGAATGTATGCTAAGCATTTATGACTCTGTTTGACTATCTCCAGGACTCACTATCTCATGTTCTAATTTCTGACCCTATTTGTTGCTGTTGTTTAGTTGCGAAACCATGTCTGACTCTTTTGAGACCCCATGGACTGTAACCCGCCAGGCTTCTCTGTCCAAGGGATTTCCCAGGCAAGAATACTGAAGTGGATTGCCATTTCCCTCTCCAGGGGATCTTCCTGACCCAGGTATTGAACCCTAGGGTCCTGCATTGGCAGACAGACTCTCTACCGCTGAGCCAAAGGGAGAAGCCCTATTTATTTTACATCAAAACAAAATCTGCTTTATATTAAGCCTCAAATACTCAGATCTTAGAGTCTAAGAGGCAAAAGAGACAATCCAGTCCACTGGCTCTCAAAGTGCAGTCCTGGACCAGTCTCTAGGAAGCTATTTTAGACATTCAAATTCAACACTCACTCAAAACTTCTGAATCAGAAACAGGTGGTGAAGGCCTGAAACAGGGTTTTAACAAGCCCCCCAGGTAATTCTAATACAGGCTTAAAGTTTGAGAACTACCAATCTCATCTAATTCCCTCACCATAAAAGTGACTTGCTTAAAGGTACACAGTTTCTTAAGAGTGGCCATGCCTAAAACCTAGGCTTCCAACCCCCAGTCCAATGCATTTCTGACAGCCCACACTGTCCCACCACAGGTCCTAGTTCATTACAACACCGCCTCAATTATCCTATCTCCCTTTCCCTACCATCATTTTCTGTTCCAGTTCCATCTACTTCTTATCACATGGTAGAGTCATAAAACTTGTCACTTTAAATGAAATACAACATTCCCGGTAGGCAATAAGAGCCAAAAGAATTAGATGCTTAATTCTTAAACTGATTTGAACTATCATTTCAAACAGAATTAGTGTTTTTCATGTATCTTCTCTACTACACCGTTTGTCTCCTTTAAGTAATTAAGGGAATTATTCAGCACATCAATGCAGTCAATTAATGGTGATTTTCCCACCTTAACATCGAGAGTTACTCAAGTACTATATGTCCTTTACAAGTCAACCTCTTCTGGTATACTATGCGTAAACAATGTGAAGGCGAGCAAGACACGGTAAAGTAGGAGTAAGCTCAAAAATAAGTGCAGCAAACTGAGAAAGAGAGAGAAGCAAAGTCAATCCTCTCCTTCACAAACCAAAACCAAGAGCCTCCCAAAGAAGGAAAAAAACAAGAGCCAAACAAACTCAAGGAAAGTATCTGTTGTACATTTAAAAAATAAAATTTCACTTAAGTGTAAATTAGATGGTAAAATAATTTGTTTGAGCTAAAGAGACCCTTGATAACTGTGGCTTAACAAAACTCCAAATTTTTAAACATGAAAATCTGAGTAAGCTAGTAATTAGATTCTTACCAGGCCTGGTGTGGTGTCTTCATCACTGTCTCCTTCCTGGCTGCTTTCTGTATCAGCACTGAGAACCACTCTATCTGAAGGGCTCTTGGACTGCCATTTGTTGCTTTCAGCATGAACATCCAAGGATGATTTTTGCAGAGTGGATTCTTCCTTGGAAGATGTGGCTTCCATCTTTGGAGTTAAAATCCTTCTGCAACTTTTCGTTATTTCAGCTTTCTTAGATTTCTTACATGTCACTTCATTGTTAGAATTCTTATCTAATAGGGATTTGGGGCGCTTAAGTTGGCCTGCCTTGTAGTTACTCAGTGAAAAGGGGACCAGATACACCTTAGCTGTTTTTCCTAAAACTGTAGTCTGTACCGGTCTCAGAGATACATCAGCGATGTTTTGGTTTTCCTTATATTCATTCACCTATTCAGGTCAATAAAGGAAAAGAGTATTAAAATTCCAGGTCCTGAGCCTTTTCTTACTCTTTACAACCCCACAGACTACAGACCACCAGGCTCCTCAATCCATGGGTTTCTCCAGGCAAGACCACTGGAGTGGGTTGCCATGCCCTCCTCCAGGGTTATCTTCCCAACCAAGGGATCGAGCCCACTTCTCTTCTGTCTCCCGCATTCTCAGGCAGGTTCTTTAGCACTAGCACCACTTGGGAAGTCCCACAGATCTGTATAAGTACTTCTAATTCCTATTTCATAATGACAACATAAATCCCAGCTGACAGCCTGTAAGGAAACTTTTTTTCCCTCCAAAATCTAGATACCTAATTCATTAACCTAAATAGAATTATTATACTGCGCACATTTCTGAGCCATGAGTCCCCCAGACCAATAATAAAAATGACTACAATTTGTAATTGAGAAAACTGAGAAAAATTGAGAATAACTGGAATTGTTCCAAGAGTGGGAAACGCACCAAAACGACTGCAAAAACAAACGCAGACTTCCTGATCCCAGCCTGACGCTGTTTCTGGGGTTACTGATAGACATCTTCCTTGGGGCTAAGGGCCCAGTTTCCATAGAGGAAAACCAGGACAGGCATCCCAGCTTATCTTTTGAAGCAACACCCGGAAAAAACCAAAACCCGTTACTGAGAGATGCCCCAAAGAGCGGGAAGTAGCAGCGAGGAGGTGCCGGTTGGCAAGTTCTCCCCGGCCTATGCCAGGCATATCCCTCACGAAGAATGAGGCAGCAACACACCCAAAAGGGACAAGCGGTTTCTCACATTCACCTGAAGTCGCTCTCTGGAGCCCCCCTTCTGCTCAGCCTCCGCGCGGGACCCAGACATCTTTCCGCAGCGTAGCTGCCGGCGTCTTCCCGCCAAGACTGCGGCGAGAGGCGGGGATGAGTGGAGATGGGAGGGGCGAGGAGGAGCCCTGCGCCGGGGAGGCGCGGGCGGCGAAGGGTGGCGCTGCCCCCGGCCGGCGGGAGGGCGAAGGGGCACGGGGCATTACATTTTCGTCTAGGTACGCAAGCTTGCCAGCCTCACCCCAAACTCAAATTCTTTAGGGAAGCGAAGGGACCGAATCGACATTTTTACCTTGTATCCCGGTGGTTTTTGACGCTGCTGCTGCCTGTATCTTACTTTGAAAACCACTTGCGCTTCTCCTAAAGAAAAACCACCTCGCCTAGCAATGTGAACCTGGAAAAGATTCAGGGGTACTTAGTTGCCAGATGAACTAGAGAAGAAATGAAATCAACCTGCCGGCTTTACCTCGACCCGATGGTTCCTTGTGATCCCCCCACCAGAAAATTATGCCCTATGGCTACCGTATTCTCTTCTTCCTAGGAAGGGAAGTATTTTGACTTTTTCCCCCCCAAGAGCTGATAAGGTGGTTTAAAACTTCACCCACCAGTTAACTAAGATTCTAGTGATGACCTTACAAAGTCCAAGGACAGGGGGAAAGTCTTAAATAATTTTTGTATCACAAAGTACCATAAATAAGATTTTAGGACACTGTATTTCTTATTGTCATATGAAAAGTTGTTTTGTTGTTTTCTATTTTCTGGGTTGCCAAGAGCAGAAAGAACTGCCTTCCCATTAGATTTACTCCCTCGGGATAGCATAATTTCGGAGCTGATATATTTACAATACAAATTTCTATCAACTCTACTTTTACAGTACTTTGTAGCTCAAAATTTGTGTCGTGCACTGTTCTTTGATTGAGACTTGCCCAATTTTATATCTTCTCCCAGCTGAGGCCCAATTGTAGAACAGGTGAAACCACTTGAGAAGTAATGCTACTAACAGTACCTTCAGGAAAGTTCCCTTCAGCAATTTTCACCCCAGACTCAAAAATTACTGATAAAATCAAACTTCACAGAGCCTGATATATGCCATATTTCTGGACTTCAAGACTTTGCTCACACTGTCCCTTCTCTCCCTACACAGCAGTTATAAAATCTTTTCTACAGTGCGTGTGTTCTACCAACTAGCCTTTTTTTTTTTTTTTTAACACGATCCACCTAGAAAATTGGGGTTATTTGTTCCTATTCTATAAACCCTTTAAGGCTTACAAAGTAAAATTCAAGTTCCTGGAGGACACGAGCCTTTTAACAATATTCCATACTCCTAAGTGAGCTAAACACAAGTGCTTAATAATTACTTACGGACCCATACACAAACATTCCAGCCAGGAATATGTTGTAATAGGCAGTCTCCAGAAATGGACAGAACGGAAAGCTTAATAGTGTTCGGATTTCAGACATTATTCTAAGCCGCTTGGGGGATTTTTTTTTTTCTCTTGCCACTGGCCTAAATTACCACCACTTGCCCTCAAGTGACCAAAAAATACCTCACCACAATCCGCTCAGCCTCATCAACTGAGCTAATCAAGTGCTGTTAACGGGATTTCTATTCCGATTAAACTCTGAGCTTTCAAATTTGACAATCTGAACAAACTGCAGTTCATTATCTCCTGAGTTTCATTATTCATCACTACCCTATAATACTCGGGTTCAGACCAACCTAACCAACAAAACCTTTACTTGAGACTTCCCTCGTCGCAGTCTTAACAGCAAATCCCAGTGGAACCAACTTCCCGCACGGAAGACGCGTACAAACACTGCGAGGTTGCGAACGCCAGAGCAGCCTATGGACATGCGCAGTAACAGACTCCGCCTTCTAGGCCTAGGCGTCTAGAAGTCCTCCACAATCCCACAATCCTCTGGTCGCGTACTTCCGGTTTTTCTAGCTCGGCCGTAGGTGGTGTTTCTATCAGTCGCGTAGCAGTTTCCAGTGGTCCTAGGAGCAGAGGGTTTTATCTTTTCGTTGACGTTGTAGCTGTTCACTTTGAAATCAGTCGAGTTTCGGGAGCCACCGCCGCTGTCGTCAACATGTCGGTCCCAAGCTCACTCATGAAGCAACCGCCCATCCAGTCAACGGCTGGGGCCGTCCCGGTTCGCAATGAGAAAGGTACTGTGTTGAGTGATTTTCCAGTCCGATCTTACCTCTTTCGCCAGCATATTCCAAACTTACCCCGGGCCCACCATCTTATCCCCAGCAATCCTTAAGACCCTGCCCCTATTTCTTCGACTTTCCCCGTCAAATTCGGATCCGATCGCGGTGCTACTTTTAGAACTCATCTTGTTAGTAGGACCTGTGTGCTCTCTCCACCAATAAGTTAGGCTAATATAGTGAATGCCTGCTATTTGTTGTGTGGCATTTCATTGTCCATTGTCTGATTATGGTGCTTTTATAACTTGTAATTACGTGTCCACCTCCGTCTACTACATCGTAAGTTAATAACCTACTTGAGGCAGGAACTCTATCTTAAAACTTTTTATCCCTTTCAGCCATCGCAGTGACTGTATTTGTTAAATTGAATACAAAATGGTGTAAAACTGTGGTGTAAGGAACTCATAGTCTGTAGATGTGAGACATAGAAAAAGAGGCACATTCTGAACAAGTTTATGGTCTTTCCCACCTATAAAACCTGTCACATAGTTGATATAAACGAAATGCTTTGGGAGGACAGAGAAGGAGTAATCTCTTCAGATTGGAGTATTTAACTTGATCTTTAAAGGATGAGTTAGGATTCTTATGAGTGCAGATGGATGAAGGAAAGCTGTACTTGTTTGGGGAGTCAGACTGAAAGTCCTAGTTTTTTCAGTAAAGTATTTGGGAAATAATGTCAGTTCTGTTTCATCTTTTAAATATACAGTATCTATCTTTGTGTATTCTGCCTTTTGTTGTTGTTGTTTTTTTCTTAAATCAACACGACTTTGGAGAAGTGTCCTTTGGATACATGAAGATCTTATTCATTCATTTTAACTGCTTGTTGTTTAGTAGCTAAGTCCTGTCTGACTCTGGGACTCCATGGGACTGTAACTCACCAGTTTCCTCTGTCCTTGGGATTTCCCAGGCAAGATTACTGGAGCGGGTTGCCATTTCCTTCTCCAGGGGATCTTCCCTACCCAGGGATAGAACCAATGTCTCCTTCATTGGCAGGTGGATTCTTAACCTCTGAGCCACCAGGGAAGCCCTTTAACTGCTTATAAGTTCCATTGTATAATTAAACCACAGTTTGATCCCTGTTGAGGGACACTTAGTTGTTGTTTTGTTACTTTTTTTCCTTTTACAAATAGTGCTTAAACATGTCTCTTTAGTGCACTTATGTAAAAATTTCTACTAGGGTAGTGTGAATCTATATTGACACCTCATTTATCATTCAGTCAGTAGTTTACATTAAAATTCACTCTGATGTACATTCTATGGATTTGGACAAATGTATAGGGATATATATCCATCGTTATGGTATCACACAGTATTTTCACTTAGTAATATGCATTTAAGGTTCCTGTATGTATTTTCATGGCTTGATAGCTCTTTTTGTTTTGTTGTTGCTGAGTAATATTCCATCATCTAAATGTACCATAGTTTATTTATCCATTCACCGCGTGAAGGACACCTTGGTTGCTTACAAGTTTTGGCAATTATGAACAAAGCTACAATAAATATCCATGTTCAGGTTTTTGTGTTTTGCTCCTTTGTATAAATACCAAAGAGCAGAAATTAGATCATATGGTAAGAGTATGCTTAGTTTTGTATGAAACCACCAAACTATCTTCCAAAGTGGTTGTGCCATTTTGCACTCCCACCAACAATAAATCGGAGTTCCTGTTGCTCCACATTCTTCCCAGCATTTGGTATTGTCAGAGCTCTGGATTTTGGCCATTCTGTGTGTAGCAGCATGTCTTTTTTTTTTTTTTTTTTTTTGCATTCCCTGAAGACATATAAGGGCTTCCCAGGTGGCTCAGTGGTTTAAAAAGATACTGCCAATGAAGAAGACAAAGGTTTGATCCCTAGGTGAGGAAGATGCCCTGGGAGAGGAAATGGCAACTCACTCTAGTATTCTTGCCTGGAGAATCCCCATGGACAGAGGATCCTGGCAGGCTACGCTCCATGGGGTCGCAAAGAGTCGGACATGACTAAGCCACAGAGCATGCACAAAGACATAAAATGTGGACCATCTTTTCACGTACTTATTTGCCATCTGTATATCTTCTTTGGCAAGGTGTCTGTTAAGGTCTTTTACCTTACCTTGTTCTTCAGAATTGTCTTGGCTCTTTTTGACCTCCTATTCTTCCATATGATTTTAGAATCAGCCTGGGGACAGCTTTTAATGAAATTACATTAAAATTATAGAGCACGCATTTATTGATCTACTTGGGCACAGTTGCCATCTTCTCATCTTTGAACATGATACATTTCTTCATTTATTTTGATCTTTTATATCTTTAAAACAATTATATTTTATATTTTTCCTCCTATAGCCTCACACATCACTTGTTGAATTTATTCCTTAGTATCTTATAGATTAGTTGCTATTGTACATAGTATTTTTAAAGTGTATTTTCTAATTATATGTAGCCAATGTACAGGTACATTTATTTTTATCTAGCATTTATACTCCTTTCTACTTGAATTTTTTAAGCTTCTCTGGTTATCTTGTATTTTCTACGTAAGTAATCATATTGGCTGCCAATTGTGGAAGTTTCTTCCTTTTTAATTCTTACCTTTTATCTCTTTCTTTTCTTATTGCCCTGAAACCATAATACAGTGTTGATTAGAAGGTATGATAGGGACAACCTAATGATGCCCACTGTTTTTTAAAGGAGTGCTTCTAATATTTTATCATTAAATATAATGTTTGCTGTATCTATTGTTAAGATTGTGTGACTGTAAGTATATAAACTTTAAAAAGTACATTACTTTTTCCCCTGTTAATTTTCTAAGGTTAAGCCATCCTTATAGCCCTGGGCTAAATCTTAATTATGTCCCTATAGCTTAGAGGGGCTTCTTGGTTAGTTTTTATGTTGCCTGTATCTATGTTTGTAAGTGAAGTCCACCTAAAGTTTTCCCTTGAACTGTCCAGCTTGGTTATCCAGGTTGTATTCATCTTAGAAAATGTGTTGGTTAGTTTTCACTGTTTTTCTGTTCATTGGATTGTAAAAGACAGATAATCTACTCTTGCAGGTTTGGTAGCACATAAGCTAAAAGAAAAGGTAGAAATAAACATTAGAAGATCGAGTTATGTGGTAATAGATCATATAGCGACTGCCAGAGAAATATCTTGAGGAACTAAAAGAATGACCGAACACCATTTCAATCTTATATTCCCAGTTAGGTCACCCTTACTGTGTGCTGGGCACTGTTACAAATAATTCACTTAAGCATATAGTTAAGGTGGATGTAGTCTCCCTATTAGGAAGGATTTTGTATTGTTTCACTGCCCACCCTTCCTCCACTCACTGTACCCAAGCTAAACCTCATTATCATTAGTGTTGGTGTTCACAGGAACACCTTCTAATGACTTGGCCTTTGTAGGAAAAAGATATAGTTGAATAGATGGTTGGGTCAGGGCTCCTTCTTCTGCTTGGACTTGGTTTGCCAGGAATACAGGGCTTTTTTACCTGGAAAGGCCAAGGGTTGAAGGATTTTGGGAAAGAGGTTACTGAAACGTAAGTTCTGTCTCTTATCCAGGTGAGATTTCGATGGAAAAAGTGAAGGTAAAACGTTATGTGTCGGGAAAGAGGCCAGACTATGCCCCTATGGAGTCCTCAGATGAGGAGGATGAAGAGTTTCAGTTCATTAAGAAAGCCAAAGAACAAGAAGCAGAGCCCGAGGAACAGGAGGAGGATTCATCTAGTGACCCTCGGCTGCGGCGTTTGCAGAACCGTATTAGTGAAGATGTGGAGGAGAGGTAATGATGAGGGCTATGTTATCCCGGATGTGAACCCAGCAACAATTGCTAATACTTGAGTAGTACTTACTGTGTACCAGGCACTGTTCCTGGTATATTACTTTAACTAATTGTTGTAATCCACATAATGATTTTATGAGGGTAAGATTATCCCCCATTTTTACCAGCCAGGAAACTGAAGCAGAGTGGGGTTTGGAAAATGACTCATTAAGGGAATTGAAAGCACAGAACATTGGTTGGTTTGTTGAGGGGTCTTTTTAGCACAGAGATGTTTTCTAAAATTTGAGAAATTGATCTTTTCCAGGTAATTATTCTAAAAGCTAATGAGGAGAAATGATACCGATGAAGTAGGAGAAAAGGACTGATGAGTGGTCTCACGTCAGAAAAGGACCCCTCCCAACAAGGGATTTTGTGTATTTTGTATTGACTGAGACATTACCTTACAGAGTAGCCAGAGGTTCCCAACTTTCATAGTTCACATTGTCTCAGGAGTTTTTTCACAGACCCTGTGGGCCTAAACAGTTCTTTTTATTTTATTAAGTAGTTAGAGCCAAATGATTTAATAAATATTTATATCCTAGCAACTTAGGTACTTGAAAACTTTAATACCTATAAGAGAAAAAAGATTTTTATTTCATTTTTATATAACCACAGTTACTTACTACTGGGGTTTGTGTGCCTCTTGGGCACTGAAACTTCTCAAACCTCAGAGTCACATTGACCCTGTCACCCATTTCCAGTTCTGTATTGACTTTCATGCAGAACTTGCTTTTTATCACAGCAGCCCAAAAAAAAAAAAAGAACAATTTTACAAAGATACGATACCACTGAAAGGAAACATAATGTGATCTGCTGTTGAAAGTCAACTACTTTGAGCTTTACAGTATATCCCATGGCACCCATCTAAGCTTGGTCCAGTGCCCCAGGGTGCCTCAGCATACATGTAATGTTTTAGGTCCAACTTGACTGTTTCTTTTGACACTGAGTTAGTTTCTTTAATCTGCCCCTCAGTTTCCTAATCTCGAGGTTTCAGTACTAGTAAAAGGAAACGTCACGTCCTGGTGCTCTGTGACTAAGGAAAGGTCATTTTTGTGAGGTTGGTATTACAGTTGGACACTGTCTTTCAGGTTGGCTCGACACCGGAAAATAGTGGAACCTGAAGTGGTTGGAGAAAGTGACTCCGAAGTAGAAGGAGATCCTTGGCGCATGGAACGAGAAGATAGCAGTGAAGAAGAGGAAGAAGAGATTGATGAAGAGGTATGATTAAGGAAAGTGGGAAGTTCTTTCTGGGTGGAAGAAGAAATTAGGGCCAGTGCTCCTTTGTTGAGGCCTTAGCAGCATAAGATATAAGCTTTTGGCAGAAGTCAGATCCAGTGTTCCCTACTTGTTTTGGATAGGATTGAAATAGAGTGGTACTAAGTTGCATTTACTCGACCAGAACTTGTTGAGCTTGATGAGGTAAGAATAAAAAGCCACCGCAGAGCACAGGCCGTTTGGCTGACTGGCTTGGACATGTAACTTGATAGGAAATAGAACGGCGCCGTGGCATGATGCGCCAAAGAGCACAGGAGAGAAAAAATGAAGAGCTGGAAGTCATGGAGGTGGAAGACGAGGGACGTTCTGGGGAGGAGTCCGAATCAGAGTCTGAGTATGAGGAGTACACAGACAGTGAGGATGAGATGGAGCCTCGCCTTAAGCCAGTCTTCATTCGGAAGTAAGTATTTCACAGACCTGGCCTGAATCCACATAATTACTGCTTTCTGGGTCTGAAGAGGGAAGCCTCTTTTCTCGCTCATGCTCTCCTGAAATGCAGGCACTAAGTGAAAGTCTTCTGCCCGGTGCCCCAGCTCAGCAGAGTGTTTGCTGAGGAGTGGCTTGGTGCTGGGCTTCCCAAGTGGCTCAGTGGGTGAAGAACCCACCTGCCAATGCAGGAGACATGAGTTCGATCCCTGGGTTGGGAAGATCCCCTGGAGGAGGGCATGGCAACCCACTCCAGTATTCTTGCCTGAAGAATCCCATGGACAGAGGAGCCTGGCAGGTTACAGTCCATGGGGTCACAAGGAGTCAGACACAAGTGAAGTGACTGAGCACGCACACACGCATCTTGGTGATGGTCTGAGTTAGTTTTCACATCTCCTTTTCCACTTAAAGAAAACATACCTGCCAAGGTCTTATATTATTTTAAATACAAAATCAAGCTTAAGAGCAAATTCCTTTACCTACCCTAATGGCTAGAAATCCTACAGTCCAGCAGGTTTCTTGATATTCAGGCAGTTCAAAGATGATGGGATTTTGATGTTCTAAAGACCAGAAATGATTCCCACTTTTAGCTCTTTGCAAATAATAAAGCCAGAAACCATTTGGCTTTGTCTGGTTTGAATGTGACTTGATTTAGGGAACAAAGAGCCCCACTCTAAGGACTTTGGGTAATTAACAGGACCTCTGTGCTGCAGGAAGGACCGGGTGACAGTTCAAGAACGTGAGGCTGAAGCATTGAAACAGAAGGAGCTGGAGCAGGAGGCCAAACACATGGCTGAGGAGAGACGCAAGTACACACTCAAGGTGCTGGGCGTGGCTGTGAGGATTGAGTGTGAGGAGTTGTGTGTTTCGGTCTGTCTGAGGGAGAATAAGGAAGTCCAACAGTTGAATTGTTCTCCCTATCCAGATTGTAGAGGAGGAAACCAAGAAAGAGCTGGAGGAGAACAAGCGGTCTCTGGCTGCCCTGGATGCACTCAATACTGATGATGAAAATGATGAGGAGGAATATGAGGCCTGGAAAGTTCGGGAGTTAAAGAGAATCAAGAGGGACAGAGAAGACAGAGAAGCGTGAGTAATAGGATGAGCTTAGAGCTTAATACCGCTGGGTGGTCAGGTTCCTAGTAGGGTAGCTCTCAGGCTCCACACCTACTGTGAGTTCCATTCTAGCTTTCTTCAGGGTTCCTACAGCTAGGTGTGTTCCCCATAACTGGAATGTGGCTTATTATAATAAAATCAGGGAAGAGAAACACATTTTGTCAGTGTTTCTCCATAAGAGTACAGCTGATACTCCCTTTAGTAGTTTCCTGGTAGACACAAACTAGTTACTAGCTTTAATCAGTTTTCTGTTGTTGCATAACAACCCAACCCAAAAGTATGTGACTTAAAACAATTATTTCTCACAATTTTGGAGGCTGCTATGCAGTTCCTCTACCATACTCACTGTTAGAGCAAAATCATCTTGGAGCTGCACCACCTATTCCTAAAAACTACTGGGAATGCTTTTCTTTTCTTTTTTTTTTTTTGAAGAAAAGGGACCTATGACTGCACCTCCCAAAAAAGGTTAAAACTGCTGCAATCTAGTTAATGACGGTGATCCTTGGTTTGTGACATGTAAGCACATTACTAAAGAAATACCAGTCAAGTCTTATACAGAATTAAATTCTGATTTTTTTTTTAAACAAAGGTGGCTCTTCAGGGAAGGGAAATTCATAATGTTATAAAATCAAGCAGTAGTAGTGTGTCTGAACCTCAAAAAGACTAGAATCAACTTTCCGAAGTTTGCAGTACCTGGTCTTCGTGCATAATGAAGACTACCTGACCTTTTTATGTATTAAACTTCCGATCTTAATTCCTAACAGTAACCAGAATTGATGAAGATAGAATGCTTGAAAGGAGGTGGGACTGTGTCATATTTAGATAACTGGGTCTTTCTGAAACTAAAATGAAATAAATAGTTTTCATTCTCTGAACAGACTTGAGAAGGAGAAAGCAGAAATTGAACGAATGAGAAACCTAACTGAGGAAGAGAGGCGAGCTGAGCTTCGGGCAAATGGCAAAGTCATCACCAACAAAGCTGTTAAGGGCAAATATAAGTTCCTACAGAAGTATTATCACCGGGGTGCCTTCTTCATGGTAAGAAGTGAAAAGAGACTGGAATAACCCCCCATTTTCCTACCAGTGGTCAACTTTCTCATTTGCTTTTTGCCTGTGAAGAATGTAAAACCAAACAGAGGAAAGCATTAGCAGCAGGATTTCAGAAATGGCAGCAACTATTGTCTTTTGGCCCCAGCTCTCAGGAGGAAATGATGTAACAGCAGAATTGAGGAACTGAAAGAGAGAGTGATCTAGACTAGACTAGACTATGTAGGGCCCCCAGATCACTTAGATATCATTTTTCATAGCTGAGAAATTTTGGTTATGAGAAAACCAAGCTCTGTAAAGAGCTTTAGATTAACTCATGTTTGGGTGGTTTAAGTTTAATTCACTTCATTCTCAGTGGACAGAAAGTGACTAAATCTGACCTGAAAGTTGTTAATTATCTAACCATTATTTGTAATGCCATGATCTTTGTTCTTTATATAAAAACCAAAGTCAAAACAGCAGTCTGTTAACCCTGTATAAAATGAAAAGGACTGCTTCCAAATTATTTGGATTAGCACTAGTGATAATTCCTTAATAGAGAGATAGCAGGAAAGGAAATGGGAGAATTGATGACATTTATTACTCCAGTGGCATGTGGTTTGTTAAATTATTTCCTGATATTAAAGAAGTTTGTATCAAAAAGTAATCTAGCTTTTACAGATGCTGTTTAGCAAACCTTAAGTATCTCCACTGCAGCTAAATTCCTGCCTTTTGCTGTAGATACCAGTAAAATTGTAAAACTTTGAAAAATAAGGAGGATTCCTTATTCTTCTCCCACCAAAATCAGTCTATCTAGTCAGCAGGAAATGTTTGCTTATTATGTAGTTTTCCAGCCCACATAGCTTTCTAGATAGGAGTCAGTGGAGATTATTAATTACTTCTTAGATTGCTTCAAAGTCGTAAGATATCATTGCTTTAGCATTTCAACAGTTTTAATAATCAAGCTCCTTAGAGAACCAGTGCATTCCTGACTAAGATACATAAGGGAAGGTTCATGTGAAAGTCTTTTGGTGCACATACTCAAATATCAACTCTTCTCATCTAGACAAGGAAGGTGAAGTGGAAATGGCTTCTGAGATTAAATGAGGGACTCTCAGGCTCTAACAAGGAGAAAAGTTGGTCTCATGAAAGGCCTACCTTTAAATTGGGCCTTTCAAGAGCTGACAGGAACAGAGTATCCCAAAACTGTTTGGTTAAAAGATTCAGCCCTTCTGTGAAACTTCCCTTAAGATGGTATTGTTTTAATTCTTTCAGTATATATGTTTATGGTCTGTATCACAACATTATAGTTGTATTTATATGTTGATTTGAAACTACTCTATAATTGTTTTATACAGTTCATTAGATAAACCTTTTGAGCATTTAGTGTATGAAGGGTAGTACTGTTTAACACAGCCATAGCTCCTTGCCCTCAGAAGGCTTACAATCTAATAATAGAGCTAAGGCAAATAGATACATATTTGTATGTAACATACAAATTTGTATGTAACATAAAGAGTGAACGTACTAAAGGACTTCTGAAGAGAGAGGTGTTGGATTTGGTAGGATTGAAAAGGATATCAAGGAGATGACATGTTAGATGTATAGACTTTCTAACATTTGGTGGTAGGAAGAAAGGAACCAGAAGAAATGGAGGCAGAAAGTATCATCTGTAAAGGCAAGGAGTACATTAAGGCTATGTAGCATTTGGCCTTGACTAGTACACAGAGGAATTATGCTTATTTAGTAAAAGAAAGAACCTCTGAAAGCTTTTGAGCAGGACAAAGGTATAATGAGGGTTGTGTTTTAGGAAACACATTAATCTAATGAAATGTGTAAGGTTGATTGCAGGCAAAAACTGTTAATAACCAAAGTAATGAGAATCTAGAGAGAATGTTGGTCCTATTACAGAGATTAAGTCAGGAAAAGGCTGATTTGGAAAATTTCAGGGATGTGGTTTTCACTTTGGTTGTGAGTTTGAAATCCGAACAGAATACCTAAGATATATATTGGGCAGTAGAAGAATCAGGATTGGAGGTTTGAGAGGCCTGTATAAAGTTGAAATCATGTGAGTGAATGAACATATTGAGTGAAAAGAATATAACCAACCTTCAAGAATTAGCTACATTTAAGAAGGAAAAAGACAACACAAAGGAAAAAAGGAGTATCATCTCCTCAACTTGATGTAAGCTTTTGGTTCAGTAGGTTCAATGCCCTCTGGTTTCTTTTTATCCTTTGTTGTAAAATTTAATGAATTTGTAGTTTGAGGGACTTCCCCTGACAGTCCAGTGGTTACAACTCTGCGCTTAAACTGCAGGGTGGGGTGTGGGTTTAATCCCTGGTCAGGGAACTAAGCTCCCATATGCTGCACAGTGCAGTCCAAATAAATAAATAAAAATAATTTTAAATGGTTTGAAAAATGAGAGATACATAAGAAATAAAACCACAAGATTGATAAGACTCTTTTTTACAGGATGAGGATGAAGAAGTATACAAGAGAGATTTCAGCGCACCTACCCTGGAGGATCATTTCAACAAAACCATTCTTCCCAAAGTCATGCAGGTATGGGGAACCTTAATGACATGAGAGAAAAGTAACGTATTGAGGCTGGACCATGATAAATCTGGTGGTATAACTCATCATCTATCCATACAGGTCAAGAACTTTGGACGCTCTGGTCGTACTAAATACACCCACCTCGTTGATCAAGACACCACCTCCTTTGACTCAGCATGGGGCCAAGAGAGCGCCCAAAATACAAAGTTCTTTAAACAAAAGGCAGCCGGGGTACGAGATGTATTTGAACGGCCATCTGCCAAGAAGCGGAAAACTACTTAGAGTTCAGCTACTTTTTCTTCCAGCTGTGGGACACAAGGGGAAATCTCAGCATCTGGTCCTTGATTTGTTTTTACTACTATTCACATGGCCCCTGTATCCAGCCTGCTGAACCTACTGCCATACTTGTGGCACTGGGCAAACCCAGTCTTTGAAAGTGCTTTGTGAGGTTTGGACTCATGCTGAGAAGCCCGCAAAAAAGCACTGTCCAGGTAGGATTAGAGGCTCCCACTTAGGACTATTTCTGAGAAATCTTGAATGTCATTACTGCTCTGGCTTCCCATATTCACTTGGGACTGTTCCAAGTTTCTTTTTCCAGCTCTGAGCTTGGGTTAGAAACATGGATGGGCATGTAAGTGGACAATGTATTATTTCTACCTTACAGGAAGTCTAAGGTCATTGAAAACCTGTTTTGCATTTTTGGGTAAATTTTTCTAGGCAAACATACTTTTTGATCCATTTATGTGCAAGTGTCAAGAAATAAAAAAATCATACACCAAGAGGTTTTTTAGCATATCAGAAATAAAATGTGTAAGCTGACAAATAGCTACCTATTAACTAAGATAAAAGACAGCAGGGAATTGCCAGGCAAAGGATGTTTCACATTTTAATCATACCCTTTCATCTCAGGAACAAGCACAGATGCTAGACAAGCTATATTGTAAATGGCACCTAGAATTATTCCGTGAGCAAATATGTGATTGTCATTGCTGTCTAAATTGTAGCTGTATATAGAACAAAACAGGACACACAAAACACGGAATCCAAGCAGCACACCAGTATCTGCTTGCCTAGCTCATGTTCCAAGGAGGGCAAAGTGCTCTTGAGCTGCAATGTAGTGACATCATGCTGGATATCACTGGCAGAGTTAAATTTTTCATTTAGTATGTACTACATAACCACCCTGCATATGGCAGAAATTAGGAGGCCTAGGGGTTATAAAGAATGACATATAACCAGGGGGAAGACTTATCTCTATATTGCATTTAAAAATGAGAAGGGCAAGGTCTTTTCACAATCTTTAAATGCCCCACTAGCAGAATCATTCATAAATCCTTAAATGTCCTAGGATAAAAATGAGTGCAAATAATTACTATGAAGTAATAAACACAAAGATATATATAAGTCACTGTTGTATGTGCCAAGAGATAGAATCTAAGAATCACCCTAGAGCCAAAATAAAAGTAAGAGCTACTTGTACCTGCTCATCACTTCTTAAAACAATCTTATCAGATATGTATCATTTTACAGCTGAAGAAACAGAAGTTTAGCAAGGGTGACTTGGCCAAACTTGATCAACTTTTAAACTGCTTTCTCTCTAGGTTAGAAAATGGAATCTTAAGGTGTAAGTGCTGTGGTTCAGAATTAAAATAGTAATTAAATCAAAGTCTTTTCATAAATTAATTCTAAGACATAACCTTTGATAATTTCTTATTGTAGTTACCTGTTCCCACCTCAGTACCTAAACTGTAACTCACAGTGGCTTATGAACTGGATTGGTGACTTATATCTGTATACAGTGGCTCCTAGACAGGTGCTGGCCTTTCAGCTATTGATGAGCTACCCTAGAGACACATGCCATGGGGTAAACTTTACTGAGCCGCTAAGTGCACTTTGAATATTGCCGAGAATTAGTCATATGAATGAGCCTGGTCTGCTACCTAACATCTGAACATGAGGTACTCTTCTACACTAATCCTCAACATAGGTTCATTAAGGGTTATACTCCAAGATGTAAACTTTCCACAATAAAATATGATATATATTATACTTGGTCCAAAATGATAAAACTGCAACTTAAAAAAAAAAGACATCTTTATTGAAATAAGTTAATCCAGTGGATCTGAGGAAACCCAAATCAGTTGGTTAGGGCAATAAGAGCTTCCACCACGTTGCCCATGTGTTCCCTCAAGCTCCGTTCTGCTGCTGCTCGGGAGATCTCCATCTCTGTCATCTGCAGGAAAAGGATCAATGATTTTACCGAAGTCTCCTCCTGGGCAATAAGGTGCCAGCAAAACGTGAGGACTCCACTTGTTTGAGCAAACAAAAGACATATTCCCCACCCACAGAGTAGTTACGGATTACTACTCACTATCAGCTCCAGATCTTCCTTCTTGATGGTGACTTTTGCCAGTTCCTTCTCCCTGAAAATATTCAGGTACTTTAGTCCTCATTTTCTACCTCCACCATAAACTCCCAGAAAGGATCACTCCCAGCTGTGCCTTACAAATAAATGACTTGATAAACATTGTTGACTGAAAATACAAAAGGACTCCCGCTCCCTCGCCTAACATCCCATCCCACCGCATCCCCTGGAATATTTAGAGCAGGCAGGTGTAGCCAGGAGGTCTTTCCTTCCACCAACAAAACAGTAAAGTCGTAAATCTTAGGTCTGCATAAATTGGTGATAGAGTTGAAGAACAGTACGAAGTACAAAAGCCTAACGATGGCTTTTTTCTGAGTGGGGCAGGTAGGTAAGACTTACCGCTCCTGTTTGGCTTTCTGCTCCCGGGACCGTCTATCTCCAATCACGGACATAGCCTATGGGACAGACAGATCTAGTTACTGCTCTGCTACTCACAATTCCTAACAATCTAAAATACCAGTAACAAGCGAGTGAGGTGTGGATTCATAATGACGAGCGAACCAGGAACCCGGGCCTACGTTTAGTTCAATTCTGCGCACCTGAGACCCATTTTAAACCCCATCTCCATCAAGCTCCTTTTCTCAAGCGGAGGGGCCCAGTGACGGTTCAGTTTCCCTCTCGCCTCCTCCCACCAGCGGGATGCGGGCCCCTCCTGGAACCAGGCTTGCCGTTTCGGCCTCCGAGCCCCGTCTGCTCTCAGCCCTCCCAAACACGCTGCCCGGCCAACCTCACCGTCTCCAGATTGGAACTCTGGATCTCCTTCTCTTCCGCATAGTCGGTGACTCGCTCCAGGTCCGCCGCACCACTGTCATGCTTCCGTGGCTTCTCCGGAGGCCGCTCCGGACCGCTTGTCTCTGTCTCCAACTCCAACTCCACATCCCCCTCCGTCGCCATATCGATCCCAACGCGCCGCCACACAGGCCCGGCCCCGCCTTAGAACGACTTCCGGCAACTAACTCGCAACTTCCGCCGGGATGGGGGGCGGGGCTGGCCCTGGGCCACACCTTTTTTAGTGCGCTGGTTCTAGAAGCTTCAGCAAGCAAAGCAGTTCGGCTCTCGGACTTTCTTTCGGGCTTGTACAGTGTTTTATGCCAGGCCGTGTCCCAGACCCGTCACCACTGCAGACCATCCCAGCCTTTCTTAAACTAGGTCCAGCCCACACACCCCAAGGAACTCTGTTCAAGATGAATGACGTCTAATCCTAAACCAATTAAGAATGCTAATCTACAGACCAGATAGGCAAACTGCTCCCTAATCTGGGGAGAACAGCCTGAGTAGCCCAAAGGGCCCTGGGAAGAAAGTAGTTTCACAGGGTATCTGCATTTTCCACGACCCGGGGGGCGGGGGAGGGGGGGGGGTCGGTGTTCTTTTCCTGGTATCCCTCCCCATTCTGCCTTAAATTGGGTGAACAGCACGGGATAGCAGGAGTCCAATGGGCTGAGGACGAAAGAAAGCTTCTACTTTCTCATCTGCCTTCCATCTGGTGGACCTGGGCCTAATCCCTGGTATAAGGATGGTGGGTGCAAAAGCGGTCACAAGTCCCAACACCTCCCTCCGCCTGGCACCGCAACGCAGGGGAGTCAACAGTGTCATAGTGAGTCCTCCCTTCTATCAGGTGAGAGGGTACGTGGGCAGAGAACTCCCTGGAGCAAGAGCTGTCTGAAAAGGGGAAGGGAATGGTGGCTGAAGCTGTGGAGGAAAACCCACGGGAGCTGGTAAACATGGCAGACTTGCCATTTGCTGCTGAGGCCTTCTGCTTCTTTGGATCTAAGACTACTTATCATTAAACCTCTCCTCCTATTTTCCTGGTACCAGATGTTTAGGTCCTGGGAAAGATTAGAGGTCAGATGTGACAGGCTCTTAGGAAGTTCTGCCAGTTATGTTCTTATGATGAAAGCTCTACGTGAGGTCAGTGGAAAGCAATCCTAAATAGCTTGGAACCAGTCTTGAGAATTCCTAAATGAGAGAAGAGAGGGGAGGGGGATATTTTGGAATTCAGCCTCATGGGTTTACCTCACAAATGTATTAATGTAAGCCTGTCCTCAGCAAATCTCTACCTTGCTGCCTTGCATCTGCTCTACCCTCAGGTGTCCTGCTGTGGGCCCGTTCCCTGTACCTGCTGCTGCCCTTCTAGGTGGCCCGCTCTCACAGAGTCTCCCTGTAGCCGCCTGTTCTACATCCTCCTCCACGTGGGGACCTCAGCAGTCTGCTGCCTCCTGCTGTCAAGGACAGTGGTGGAAAGAGTCTGGGGCAAGGCACATGGGGTACGTGGGAGGAGGCTGGGCTGCAGTGGGAAAGGATAAACGGAGAAAGTCTGAGGTAAAGGAGATTTGGCTTGAGGGTAGGGGACACATGAGTGGACGAACCCACGAGTAGGTACTTCTCTGTGCATGACGACTTGTCCAGCCATTTCTCACATGTACCTTCCCTCCAGATCCAGATGCCCTCAGGGCTGTGTGCCCATCTGTTTGGCCTCTCTCAGTGCCCAGTGCTTAGCGGCTCTGGGGCTGTATACCGAGTATGTGCAGGAACTGCCACCTTCCACCTGCTGCAGGCTATGCTGCTGATCGACCTCCACTCCCGCACCAGCCTAAGAGCACAGCTACATAATAGGTCTGTGTGTACTCTTTGGGTGGGGAGAGGACAGGGAGGGAAGTAGACACAAGCTGAGTAAAGGAAATTTCCAGATGAAGTCATAGCACTGTAAAAAGACAGAGAACAGGTTTAAGTCCCTGCTTCCACTATACTTGCTGTGTAACCACAAGCCACACACTTACCCTCTTTGATCTTCTAGTTTTCTGAAATGGAGATAACAGTGGAGTTACTATATGCAAACCCTCTGTCATCTCTAGAACACTGTCCAGATGTCATTTAGGTATCAGAGTCAGAGTTTGGAATAGGCTGTGATCAGCCTGTCCCCAGCCCCTCTCACATGGGACTGGTTCCTCCCTTCCTCTACTTAGTTGTCTCTCTTCTCTCCTTTCCTATAGTTCTGCTTTCTCCTTTGCCTATTCTGAGACATTTTCTTTGCTTCTTAACCAGTTTCTGGCTCCTCAAGCTGCTATTCCTGCTAAGTCTCTGTGCTGTTGCCTTCTGCATCCCTGATGAGCATCTCTTTCCAGGTACGTTCTGTTTCATCCTGATCAGCAGGTGTAAGCTAAAAGATTTTCTAAGAAAAAAATCTTCCCTGGCAGTCCAAATGCTTCTAATGCAAGGGATGCGGGTTTGATCCCTGTTTGAGGAACTAAGAACCCACAAGCCTCGCAGCACAGCCAAAAAAAAATAGGATAGGAAGAGGACCAGGAGTAATGATATGATCAGTTACATTTTTCTACTGGTGCCTCACTTGCAGCCTGGCATTACATTGGCATATGTGGCGGCTTCACATTCATCCTTCTGCAGTTGGTGCTTATTACTGCCTTTGCTCATTCCTGGAACAAGAACTGGTAAGGAGCACATAACCCTGAAGGCTTCCTGGGAAATCTGACATTACTAGACCCAGTCAGGTTGGGCAAAGGACATGACAGGTTGATGACCCCAAAGCTTCCAATTAAGCAATATGGAAAAGCTCAGGAATATGATGGCTGTAGGCCAGGTGGGATAGACAAGTTTCACCAATCTTCTGGGAGAGGGGGAATAGCTGATAACGGGTAAAAGCAAGAGTTGGGAGCCCCAAGCCACTGCCCACCTCCCACCCTTAGGCAAACAGGTGCAGCCCAAGACTGCCGCTGGCTCCTCGCTGTGCTGCTGACCACCCTAGGATTCTACAGCATGGCAGGTGCAGCAGCCGTGCTCCTGTTCCAACACTACACGCACCCAGCTGGCTGCCTGCTCAACAAGATGCTGCTTAGTCTGCACCTTTGTTTCTGTGGTCTCCTCTCCTTCCTCTCCATCGCTCCCTGCATCCGCCTCAGTAGGTACATGCCTTACAGCATTAAAGATTGGGGGGGGCCTTTAGTATAGCAAATTGCACTGTACTCAGTCACTTCAGTCATCTCTCTATACAACCCCTTTGCAACTCTATGGACCACAGCCCACCAGGCTCCTCTGTCCATGAGATTTTCCCATGGCAGATTTACCATGGAGCCACCAGGGAAGCCCAGATAGCAAATTTCATTTGCCTCCCTAATCTCAACCAATTCTCTGCTTCCTCCAAAGGGTGGGGAGACAGAAGCACAGGTGAGGGTAGCAGTGAAGGAAATTAGTACCCAGTAGGCTAATGCAATGATTTCCCTTCTCCCCAGAGCAACCTCGCTCTGGCCTTCTACAAGCCTCTATCATCAGCTGCTATATCATGTACCTGACATTCTCTGCACTGTCCAGCCGTCCTCCAGAGAGGGGTAAGGAAAGGACCTGGATTCTTAACAAGGTTTACCCATGCTAAAACCTTTTTCGCTCCTGCCAAATACCTAGCTCTTTGTTCTTATCATCTTTCTCTTCTGTTGCTTGCCCTTTCTCAGTAATCCTTCAAGGACAGAATCACACTCTGTGCCTGCCTGGCCTGAGTAAAATGGAATCCCACACACCAGATACTTCTCTGGCAATGATGAGTGCTGGCATCATGTATGCCTGCGTGCTTTTTGCTTGGTGCGTAAAAGTGTCAAGGGAAAGGTGTGAGAAGGGAGGATGCTCACAAGGACAGGGATGGTTAGGAGATAGTCTGGGGCCATGGTTTATTTAAACTTTAAAGGAAGGTAAGAGGAAAGCTCCTCATAAAAACAATTTCTAAGAATAGCACCCGTCAGATGATCTGTATGAGACGAAGGGGACAGGGGAAATGACTTGAGAAACTTTAAAAGCACAAAAGATTTCAGGGCCCCACATGAAAAAATTTCAAAATTTTGGGGGGAAAGGGGCTTTGGGAGATCACTACCCTCCTGAGTTACTAATAGGGATCAGCTGGGAGTAAATGCCATCAGGTAACCCTCCTACTATTTGACTGTATCAACTTTGAGAACTGTCTCTTCTCAGCAACGAGGCTTCTTACCTGGCTGAGGTATTTGGGCCCTTGTGGATTGTCAAGGTTTACAGCTATGAGTTCCAGGTGAGGACGGATAGCTCAATATCCCCAATACCCCAACCCCCCTCACACATAGCAACACACACACACATCCTATCAACCTCTACCCAAAATGCTCAGATTCTAGCTGCTGTTACCTTTTATTGAGTACCCACAATATGCTAGGCACTGTGCTAGATACTTTACATACACAATCTCATTTAATTTAATCCTCACAACAACCCTGTGAGGTAGGTGTTTGCTCCATTTTACAAATGGAGAAATTGAGGCACAGAAGGTTAAACATCTTACCAAAGTTCCCATAGCCAGTCATATACTGGAGCTAGAATTTGAACCCAGGTGTGCCTCCACTTGTCACACCACACCAATCTTTTTAAAGAGGAGGAGTTTCCTCTACTATTACCCAGACATTCTTTTTCCAAAACATGCTGCCTTTCATTTTACAGAAGCCCTCACTCTGTTTCTGCTGCCCTAAAACAGTGGAGCCAGAGGAAGGTGAGTGTCAAGTGAGGATCCATAAGTGTAGATTTCTGCAGAATGCCAAAGAGTGCAAATGCCTTCATGAAAGAGGCTGGGGGAAGGAAGAGGTGTTTGAGCAGCTCTGCTACCAGCAGTTCTTTCCTTTCTCCAGGACCAAGCGGTGTGGCTGCCAGGCCAGCTGACCAAGAGACCTCTCCAGCTCCTCCAGTGCAAGTCCAGCAGCTTTCCTATAGCTATTCTGCCTTCCACTTCGTCTTCTTCCTTGCATCACTTTATGTCATGGTTACCCTCACCAACTGGTTCAGGTAGGATGGAGGGGGGCCTGGGATACTCTTCCAAAAACCTAGTTGTTTTAGGGAAAAAAGCACTTCAAGGCCAGTCCTGAGTTCTCCCGAGACACACGAGTCTACCATATTCTTTGGTGGGGCAGTAGGACAGCTCTAAGCTCTGAAAGTCACAGCCCTGCAGATTCTCTAACCAGAGACTTTGGTTCCACAGCTATGAGGGAGCAGAGCTGGAAAAGACCTTCACCACAGGTAGCTGGGCTACCTTCTGGGTCAAGGTTGCCTCATGCTGGGCCTGTGTACTCCTCTATCTGGGGCTGCTACTGGCACCGTTCTGTTGGTCCCCAACCCCGGACCCCCAGCATCCTATCTTCAGGCGACATTGTCATCGTGTCACTATTGCCAAATGACAAATATCCAATCTAGATACTTTTCATAAACTGGAATTCCCTTGAACTGGAGTTCCCAAGTCTTAACTCACAGGAGCTGTCCAGCCCAACAGATTCCTCAAAGACACAATGGGAAGTCACCTCCCTTTAAGTTGAAGTCAGTAGTTACATCTGACTTGAAAAAAGTGGCCACACACACCCTAATACCCTAGGCAGAGTATCTGACTCACTGGAGCTACTGTTACTTCTTCAACCCAGCTGAAGAGCCTGTTTCCAAGTCAGCAGCTCAGGAATCACTGCTAACCCAGCAGACAGTGTGGCACCAGTTCATTCCTGGCTCTCATGGTAGAGATGGGGGCAGGGAAAGACCAAAGGGGACCAAAGACTTACTTGGCTTTGCCTTTGGTGATAAAAAGGAAAACAGGAGTCCACCCCTGAGTACAGGGATGTAAGAAGCCCAGAACCCTAGAACAAACCAGGACATAGGAAGAAAGGCACACAGAGACTACCCTAAGTTTTAATCCTGATGTTGAGGTCAAAGGAAATGGGAAGACAAAATCTACCCTCATTCCATGAGGAATGACAGAAGAGAATGTGAGCACTTGAGAGCAGCTAACCATGGGAACTCCGTCAACAGCAGGGTCTGGGCCAACTTTCAAGCATAGGAACAAACTGAGGAAGAATGAGGAAGAGGGAGCATAAATTTAGGTCTTGCAGCCTTCCTTCTCAGGACCTCAACTCCATCCTTAGGATGATGTCTCAGGTCTGAGTAAGGGACAAAAACCACAAAAAAGAGGTCCCTACAGCTCTTAAGAGGATATCTCTACCACACACCCAATACCTGTCTGTCTGTTGCAGTACAATAAAGAATTTTTCTGTGATGTTTAAACTTAGCCTACATATCCACAACCTTTCAGAGTATGAAATTCCCTTCCCTTTTGGTGGGAAAGGGCAGCCATTCCTCCATCCCCATCCCCCCCAAATCCCCAGTCAAACCAGGCGCTCAAGGAATTACAAAGCTACTTTTAATACTTTGGGGTGAGCCCCACAGGAATAAAAAACACTGGGAGGGGGTAACCCCCTCACCCCCAGGAGTGGCCCAGGGGGAGAGAGGCTACCTGAGGGGAAGGAAGCACAAAAGGGACCCGCTGCAGACTCAGGGCAGAGGGAGTGCCATCGGTGCTGGGACCCGTGAGCACTACAGGAGAAACCGCGAGCGTGGTGGGACTGGCTCCAGGCACACAGGCGAAGGGCAAGAGGGTTGGACACGAAGCCACAAAGCTACTTGGGTTCCTCCTTCTTCTCGTTTGCCTTTTTCTGCTTCTGCTGCATGATCTCCGAGTCCCTAGGGGTAGAGATGATGGGGCACTGGGAGGTACCAGAGGGCAAAAAGGACAAGATGCAGGGGGATGAAGGGCACAAAGGATAAGATGGAAGTGGATGGGACAAAATTCAGCATATGGCTGCTGTATTCCCACCCTAGGAGAACAAGAGGAAGAGAGCTGAGGCTCAAAAGGCAGTCAGTCTCTATCTGGCTGTTGCCCAAGGGGTAAGAAGTCTGGCCACACAGGCCCAACGCTATTCTGTGCCGAGTACCACACCCCGCCACACCAGTGAGAAAGTTGGGAGAAGGGAGGGCAAATGAACAGCAAGGAGGGCCAAAAGTATGGGGCTGTCATAACCACTACTGCATTTGAAATGTGAAACTCCCTGCCCTTGCCCTTAAGGTCAGACCTGGGGGCACTCAGAAACCAGACCGAGGGCAGCACCCGTCCCAGTCCCTTCCTGTATGTAACGCTGTGAACTAACAATTTAGAGGGTGAGAGGAATAAAACCCTAGAGGAAACAATGCACTCTGCCCCTCACGGCTAGTCCAGATGTAAGCTCAGAGCTAACTTTTCCAGGTACAACCCTCGGTCTAAACCCAGGTCCCACCCCACCCTCCCCTCCCCTCCCTGGGGCTACCTCTGCTTGCGGGCGGCAGCAGAAAGCCCGTCATCTCGGCGCTTTCCCTTAACCGAGTCGCTCTGCTTTTTCATGTTCTTCTGGCGGGCGAGCTCGCGCTGGTTACCGCCTAGTGAAAAAAAAAATTAAAAGGTGAGACGCGAGGGCCTTTCCGGCCGCACACCGGCGACCCTCTCCCCTCACGAGACACCAGTAGGCTCTCCCACACTTCATTCCCGGGGCGCCGACACCGGCCCGTTTCGGGGCCTGGGCTGCAGATTCGGCGGGGGAGGTGAGGGGGGGAGCTGCCACGGGGCAGGTCAAACTGGAGAGTGGACAGAGGACGGTTCTGAGGAGCCTGCTGGAGGCGTGTTTCGAATTTCGGCGCAGCATGAGGACCCAGACAGGTAGTGGCGGTGTCTGCAGACGGTCTGGGTCTCTGTGGGGGATGGGCAGGGATCCGGAGTAGGGGGCTCTGGGTCTATCACAGGCGCGCAACTCTTCCCACACCGCGGAGAACCGAGGAGGGCCTTTGCCTGCCTAAGAGCCGGGGGGTTGGGGGGGGGGAAGGTTCTCAAGAAGTAGCGGTGGGCAAAGGGTCGATTTCCGGGCTCCGAGTGTGAGGGTGGCTAAAGAGCGCTCCCAGAGAAAGGTCTCCCTGGGGAAGCCAAAAGGAGGTCAATGCCGAGGTTCGGCAGTCGTGTTCAGGGTAAAGGAGGAGAAAAGGGCAAGGAGAGAGGGTCTCAATGCTCACGGGTCATGGCGACGGCAACGGCTCCGGCCTGCCTCCGTTGCGTCCCCTCGTTCAGTACGACGTTACAGGCCCCGCCCCTTTCTCGCAGCGTAACGAAGTCGTCTTTTACTCCCCGCCCCTTCGCGCCCTGGCGCCGATTCCTATTGGTCAGGAAGAAACACATGTGGCCGCGGGCCACGCTGGAAGTCCGGCGGACGAGAAGGGGAGGTTCGCAGGCCAAGCGCGCTGCGTGGGGCGGGGCTTTCCGAGCAAGTCGTTAGGTCGGGTGGAGCGAAAGTAGGCCAGGTCACGTGACCAGGGTCGGCGCGGGGGGAGGTGGAGGGGTGCGGCTGGCGATGTGGCACTCCCGCGGGCTCGGGCACGTGACTTGGCAGAGTGACCTCATACGGGGACGGTTTGGGACACAAACTCACCCAGAGGGAACGCTGGGGGAACAGAGTTGGGGAGGCTTCGCGGGGGCTGAGTTGGTCCGACTGGTGCTGTTACCAAGACTGGAACAAAACGCCGGTATTACTTAGGATCCTTCCCAACTAACCATCTATTTGAACACTTGAGTGCACAATATCATGTACCAGAACAACTTAACAAACTGCCTTCCAACATGTTCGCCCATCCCAAACTCCAATATAGAGATTCGCGGCCACATCCAGTATGTACAAAAATCTTGGCCCTGCTCATTTGCCCACAGAAGCTTTAAATACGTAGCTTGGCAGCATTTGAGGACCCCAAAGTCACAGACTGTGGCCTTGTATCAGGGACTCAGAGACTGGGAAATGCACATACTATGTTCATTTCTCCTTTGGCGTTTCCTCCGCTATACTGTATCTACCAGCAACACCTGGTTTTAATTGGCAGTTGAATGGGGCGGGAAGCTTAGATTTCCCCCTCTCATTCCCAGATTCACTAATATGTCTACAAGACTCCCCACCAGTCGTGAGGAATTCACTGGATAAAGGAGAAGTGTGTTAGTTGCCCTGTCGTTTCCCGCTCTGCGACCCCATGGACTGGGGCTAGCAGGCTCTTCTGTCCATAGGATTCTCCAGGCAAGAGTACTGGAGTGGGTTGTCATTTCCTTCTCTGGATAAAGGAGAAATGCTTAGGAAATCTCACAGGAGAGGATTAGTTGTAAATTTCAACTTATCCTCTCCAGCTAGTGCCCACAGTAAAACCAAGATGAGGCTAGAACTACAAACTGTCTTCTCTCTCAACGTGAAACTGGGCCAGGGAGGGGCACAATAAACCTCATTCAGTATTATCCTCACAATTTTTGCCATACCCAGGTATCACCTGAACTACTACTATTTATTACTTGAAACTTTCATATTTGGAGGGCGGAAGTTGTGCTGCCCTGCAGTGCTTATGGGGATTTCAGTTCCCTGACCAGGGATTGAACCTGGGCTGAAAGCACCAAATCCTACCACAAGACCTCCAGGGAAGTCCTTGTATCAGTTTCAAATGCAGGATATAATGCAAAATTCATATTTATTTAGTAAATTTAAAAAAACGGCATCTGGTGATTCATCACTTCTGATGCTAAAAGACATAGTGACTTTTGCTTTCCTCTCTCTCTTGGATCACTGGCTCATGGAGAGCCAGCTGCTGTATCAGGAGGAGAGGCCCATGGGGTGAAGAACTATGGTCACTGGCCAACAGTCAGAGGGTAGAGAAAGTACTTCCACTTTAACTCAGGTTGGGAGTTGGAGTTGAGAGGGACTAAATTAGAGAAAATGGAGATCCAAGGCTCTGAAGCAGAGAAGGAGGTGAGGTGGGATTTAAGGATCCCACATATACAGTGAGTAGATGAGGAAACTGGACTTCAAGGATAGGGACAGCATCGCAGACCTAGAGCCACAGACAGACCACGGTTCACAAAAAGAAGTGGGACTCTCTGCTTTCCTAGCCCCAGGTTCCCATGGTCCCCTTGCATTTAGAGAGACTACAGAGCCAGCCCCATGGAGAAAGCCTAGCTAGCCAAGGATGAGTGAAATAGTGCAGGATGAGGAAGCAATTTCTCTCTTGGCACATGCTACCTCTTTATCAGCTCCAGCAGAGACAGAGTAGAACAACCCTGTGACCAGTCTCCTCTTACTTAACTTACCCAACACTATCCCCTTGTTCGAGAGTCTGTTTCCAATCCTAACAAAACCTAGGCTGATTGCCGCAACTCCTTCTAATCTAACTTATCCTGAAATTGCCAAAGAAGTCACTCATTCTTTGGATAAATATTCATTGTGTTTTGCACCAAGGATGTACCATCTATTGTATTAGTCACTAGGTTTACAGTGATGAATAAAACATATGTATCACCAGACTCATAGAACATATAGTATAGAGAAAAAGAAGAAGCTCTCTCTATATATATAATACATATATAAGCATGCATGCGTGCATACTAAGTTGCTTCAGTTGTGTTCAATTCTTTACGACCCTGTGGACCATAGCCCATTGGGCTTCTCTGTCCATGGGATTTTCCAGACAAGAATACTGGATCAGGTTGCATGCCAACCCAGGGATCGAACCTGTGTAAACCCATATATCTTATGTCTCCTGCATTGGGAGGTGGGTTCTTTACCACTAATGCCACCTGGGTTAGTCAATAGGTATTAGATAGTATTGACAAGTAATAGGCAAGCCAACTGATGCCTGGTGAGCATGGTATGAAACTAGGTCAGAAAGTAGGCAGGGTAGTTATATGCTCTGAGTCACTACTGCTAATACCACTACTAGCTAACAGTGAGTGCTTATTAAGTATACTTTTCTTATTTGGACCTTACAATGACCATTTGAGGTGTCATTATCCCCTTTCTACTGATTTAGAAATTTTGGCACAGTCAGGTTAAATAACTTTCCCAAGGAAGCACAGACAGTAAAGGGTGAGGCTGAGAGTTTAACCCAGCCCCTGATATTCATCAGGATGTAAATTTCTTTTTTTAAGAGATCACTCTGTGGGAAGAAAGTGGATTAGAACAGATAAATGGAAATGGGGAGACCAGTCAGGAGGCTCTCACAGACATCCAGGATGCTAGGCCTAACTGGGTAACAGATCATTGAAATGAAGTTAAGATCAATTTAGGCAGAAAGGGGAATTTATTGGTTTACGTAACCAAACTAGGACATGGGCTGCAACGTGAATGATTGTAGGGGAAACTAAAACCAGTAACAGGGGGATGCCTCCCCATCTCTTATTTTTGCTCTGTTCTCTCAGATCCTGATCCCTTGACATGATAGGAAATGGCTTCAAATGGTCCCTGCCCTCAAATTTCACACCATGTCCAAGAGAGAAGTTCTGAGTCTCGTCCTTTAAATTCAGTGTTTAAAACCCCAGGTCAGAGCTCTTATGGTTTAGGTGCCCACCTTTGTGGTGGGGAGGTGGTTGTGAAGCAGAATATAATGAGAGCAGCCCCCAGCAGAACCATTTGGTTCTGCTAACCATTTGGTTAGTATGGGGAAGGAACAGGTTTATCAAAGAAAGAGAGTTTACTCCCCAGAAAAGGAGGATGCTAGACAGATAAAAGATGTCCATTACATCAGGGCACAGAAGATAGTTACTTGGGCTGAAATGGTGGCAGCAGAAATGGCAAAAGTGTGCAGCTTCAAAATATATTTTTGGAGAAGTTGTCCTGGTGGTCCAAGAGACTAAGACTATGAACTCACAACCTAGATCCTACATGCCACAGCTAAGTTTGAGTGACATACTTAAAGATCCCACGTACCACGATGAAGATCGAAGATCCTGTGTGCCACAAGTAAGAGACCCAATGGAGCCAAATAAATAAATAAAAGGAAATATTAATATATATGTATATATATATATATATTTGGAGATTCAGTTAGAGAGGAAGATAGTATTGATTCCTGGGTTCTTTCATATTCTTTATGGAATTCTCCAAGCAAGATTCCCGGAGTGGGTAGTCATTTCCCTTCTCCAGATCTTCCTGACTCAGGGATCAAACACAGGTCTCCTGCACTGCAGGCAGAATATTTACTGTCTGAGCCACCAGGGTAACCCAACACTTTAGTGGAGGATGTTTAACAATTTACAAGTAGCCAAACCAAACAATATGAAATTACAGCTTACTTTAAGTGTTAAAAAGAAACAAAAGTGTAAGGACAAAGAATAATGGGAAAACCCCACTTCTGTGTTGACTTTTTTTTTTTTTTTTGGCTGTGCCACGCAGCTTATGAGATCTTAGTTTCCCAAACAGGTATCAAACCTGGGCCCTCTGCAGTTAGAGCGTGGAGTCCTAACCACTGAACCACCAAGCAATTCCCTGTGGTCACTTTTAAACTGAGGCCTGGAGCCAGCTGTAGGAAAAGTAGAAGAGGGTTCCAGCCATGCAGCTGAATCCCTAACATTTCTAACATCCCTCCTTTAACAAGGAAGAGCAATGGTTTTAGGAACTTCTTTCCTTCCTCCCTGAGTTCCAAGGGTGGAACTGAATCGCTAAGTCAATCAAAGTAAATTCATCAGTCTTAGCATTGATTGTCTCAGGAATCCCTCCCTAAACGGTGCATGGTATTCATCTGGTGACAGTTATTGGTTCGGGAGTTAGCCTGTGACCTAAATAGGTCTGATCAGAGTGAAACCAAGCAGAGTCCTGTGGGGGTCCCAAAGATGGAAGACTTTGTGTTCCCCAT
This sequence comes from Cervus canadensis, assembly GCF_019320065.1. Taxonomy (NCBI): domain Eukaryota; kingdom Metazoa; phylum Chordata; class Mammalia; order Artiodactyla; family Cervidae; genus Cervus; species Cervus canadensis. The sequence continues at coordinate 14,378,111 of NC_057402.1, read as the reverse complement.
TTCTTGTAGGCAAGACTCCAGCCTCCGTGTTTGGAACATTGAGAATTGAGGGAGGAGAAGCCAAGAAACCACCTGAGGCAAGACTAAAGGGACCAGCAGAAGCTCATAAGATTAGGAGGGGCTTCCCTGGTGTCTCAGTGTTAAAAGAATCCACATGCTGATGCAGGAGACACGGGTTCAATCCCTGATCCAGGAAGATCCCACATGCCTCAGAGTGACTAAGCACGTTCACCACTACTATTGAGCCTGTGCTGCAGAGCCTGGGAGTTGCAACTGTTAAGGCCACCTGCTGAAACTAAAAAGCCCACATGCGCTAGAGCCCTGCCTCACTAGAGAAAAGCCCACCCAGTAATGAAGACCCAGCACAGTCAACAATAAATAGATTTTTTAAAAAAGATTAGGAGATCAACCACCTGAGAGGATATTAAAGGAGTGCAAGCCCTGCTCACACCCTAATCTTGTCAGACCCCACTTTTGACCCACTGTTTTAAAAACCCTCATCAACTTCTCTGGGGTGCAGATGGTTTTTCAAGGCAGAAGCCCAGTGCATCAATAAGGCTATCCTTTTCTGCGTCTTCCAAAACTCTGTGTCCTGTTAAAGGAACTTATATAGTCAAGAATATAAGAGAAGAAAAAAAGATCTACAAAATCAACCCCAAAACTCTGTCTCTAAGATTTGTTTTTGTTGCTGTTACTGTTTTTTTAAGCCGCTCAGTCATGTGTAACTTGCAACCCTTTGTAGCCTGCCAGGCTCCTTTGACCATGTGATTTCCCAGGCAAGACTGCTGGAGTGGGTTGCCATTTCTTTCTCCAGGGGATCTTCCTGACCTAGCATCTCCTGCATTCAGAGGAATTTTTTACCACTGAACCATGAGGGAAGCCCTGTATCCAGGATTTGATTTGCCACCAGTGTACAGAGAGGCCTAGCTTTTGGTAACAAGACCAAAGGGAGGGACTTTTGTTCCATTGTGGAGCTCTTTCTCTTTGACTTGAATAAGGATTCATTCACATAGCCCTTAACTGCTTTTGGCTTCTTTGAAGCACAATCCTTAAGTTGAAGCAAAGTGAGTGGCAGGAGGAAATTGGCTCCTTGATGATGCTCTTGGGCCACTGAATAAATCAACTGTAACATTTGTTCTCTCTCTGAGCTTCCTGCTATGAAAACCACCATATTTGTTTTTTGAGTAAAGTGTCTTGAGTCAGATTTCTGTTACTTCCTCCAAATACTTTTTAAGCAATAGACAAACAATAGAAATAGCATATGCCAAGGCCCTGAGATGGGAAAAAGCTTGAATAAATAGATTAATTAGAGGGATCACATAATGAAATAATCCAGTAAATTTATTGTAAACTGCAACCAGTCCTCTCCATGAGTACTAAACTTCTAGTTGGATTTTAGTGCCTTGTAGAGATGAGTAGATAGCCGAGGATCAGCAAGCACTGAAGAAAACACTCAACATAAAAATAGGTCAAAGCAAAACAGAAACAGAAAGTAAGCTCAAAGAGGACTAGAAACAATTCCAGGAACAACAACAACAACAAAAAAAGGTGGGGAGAGGGGACTGTAATTACTATCCTTAGAAATGAAGAGGCTATTGAACAAAAACAGGGGAGCTAGGAAAAAAAAAAAAAAATTCAGAAAATAAACAGCTCTTGGAAATTAAAAATATGATAGAAGAGTTGGAAGATAAAAGTTGAAGAAATAGTCCAGAAAATTAGGCCAGAAAGCAGTCTGGTAAAGCTTAAGGATCCCTTGTGAAAAAAGGTTTTAAAATACACCAATGGGGGACTTCCATGGTGGTCCAGTGGTTAAGACTCCACCTGCCAATCAGTTCAATACCTGCTCCGAGAAGATTCCACATGCTGTGGAGCAACTAAAGCCATGTGCCACAACTACTGAGCACCATGGAGCCTGTGATCTGCAACAAGAAAAGCCACCCCAAGCAGAAGCCTATGCACCACAACTAAAGCAAGGCCCCCACTCTTCACAACTAGAGAAAGCCCAAGGGCAGCAATGAAGATGCAGCACAGCCAAAAATAAAATATTTTTTAAAACACACCCAAGGTATCTGTACATCCATATTCATATTATTCACAATAGCCAAGCAATAAGAAGCAACCCAGATGTCTATTGACAGATTAATGGACAAAGAAAATGTGGGATATATATACCATGGAATCGTATTTAGCCTTAAAAAGGAAGGAAATCCTGACAGATGCTACAACATGGATGAACCTCGACATTATGCAAAGTGAAATAAGCCAGTCACAAAGAGACAGATACTATAAGACTGCACTTAGGAGGTATCTAAAGTAGTCACATTTAGTGAAACAGGAAGAAGCAGGGACTTTCTGTCAGTGGGAACTGGGAGGAGGGGGAAATGAAGAGTTCTTGTTTAATAAGTACAGAGTTTCAGTTTTACAAGGTGAAAAGGGTTCTGAAGATTGGTTACACAGCAATGTGCAAGCCCTGTACAATTAACACTGTGTGCACGCTCAGTTGCTAAGTCATGTCTGACTCTTTGCGACCCCATGGACTGTACCTTGCTAGGCTCCTCTGTCCATAGGATTTTCCAGTCAAAAATACTGGAGTGGGTTGCCATTTCCTCCTCCAGGGGATCTTCCTGACCCAGGGATCAAACCTGTGTCTCCAGGGTCTCCTGTATTGACAGGCAGTTTCTTTACCACTGAGCCACTTAGGAAGCCTTACCACTAACACTACTGTACTATTAACACTACTGAGCTGTACCTTTAAAAATGGTGAAGATTAAAAAAAAAAAATGGTGAAGATGATAAATTTTGTTATGTGTATTTTGCCACAATTAAAAAATTAAGACTGCATGGGACCATAAATGGCATAAATGATTATATTCATATATAGTTATCAAAATATTAAAATGCTTCTGGTATAGTAACTGCATTTTTATCAATGCGTAATATAAAAGATTGAGGCAATAAGAATTGTAATGGTAATAACAATTGTAATTATAAAGTGGTGATGAGTGCAAATGGGGTTTAGCTATCGCTCCAACAAATGTGATATGAAATGAAAATACTTCTCATTTCTCTTTGTGAGAACATCATTACTGCCAGTACAAGTGGTTTGTGCCTACATTCATAACTGAAGGAGATGTTACATTTTATTAAGGTTACTGAAAATAAAGGTGTCATTTTCCCCTTTCCAAGCTCACAGAATTCCTGAGTTCTATGGTCTGCAGACAGTTTTAGAACCTCTGCTCCGGGACCCTGGGTAAGCTCCTCTAAACTTTGGTTTTCTCCTCAGTCCTTAGCATTGGGCACATTCCTAACTCACTCGCCCTTCTAGGCAATTATTTCACACCATTTTTATCCCTAAACTCCTATTGCTCCTCCTTCATCCTCATACTCTTTCTCAGTTGCTTCCTGCTTCGCTGAGAAGACAGAAGCAATCAGAAGAGCACTCCCCCAGACTTTCTCCACACCTACCAGTCTTTTTTGTTTATAATTTTATTAATTTTATATTTGCCTGCACTGGGTCTTTGTTGATTTGCAGGGCTTTCTCTAATTGCAGTGAGCGTGGGCTACTCTTTCGTGGTGGT